>NW_017731538.1:354547-402407 GCF_001890085.2 Hipposideros armiger
CATGAGGGCCTCTGGGTATGGAATTCCTTTGTAGAGGAGAACTGATGATGAGTTAGTAGCCTGCTTGACTTGTATTTTAAAGTGTGTACTCAGAAGTGACCTATTTTCATAGCAGAATTTTTGAATGTGAATAGCTTTCGGCAACTGAAGGCTGAGAAAGGAATTCAACAGCTGGTCTGGGGAAAACTTCTTCCAAATACTGGAATATGTTTTAGATGCAGGTGTGAAGGACGGTTACTGGGGAGTGGAGTGTTGTGGGAACAGCGCCACCTTGTGGTTCCCAGGGTCACTTTCCTGAGCATAGCCTGGTTAGTCCCAGAGCTAAGGGTGGGTCCTTGGAGGGTTGCACTTCTGGAACTGGGGATTCGAATTAACTGGGAAGGGGCTTTCTGAGACCACAGCTTGGGTTCCAGGCCATGTCCCTGCCTGGAAGCTGGCCCAGCTGCCTAACTTTGGAGCCTTCTTTGAAAGCCACCATACTGCTGAAGCCCGTGAAGACTACTAGAGCAGGTGTGTGGCTGTTGAAGGAAGTGGGCTATCACTGGTGGCACAATGTCTGATGTGGCAGAGCCTTAAAGGAGATGGGACAGATTTCACAACTGACATGGCTGAGGCCAAGTGGAAAGATCGTTAACCAGTAAGTACATAGTGGGAGGGGGAGAAGACGCATCTCCCTGTCTAGAAAGGCAGGACCATGCAAAGAAGAGAGGACTCTACCCCTCACCTAAACCTCGCCCTGACCCCAGTCAGGGCCCTGAATGAACCCTCCTACTATTACCTCTCTCACTGCCCTCCCATCCCTGGCACGAGGTTGCTGGGAAGACAAAACAAGGTGTAAGAGACTCAGCCCAGTGTCTGGCACATGAAAAGCCCTCAAAGGTTCCCATGTTTGTCCCAACCCTCCCCCACTCTGTGGATTAGACATTGGGGTGACAACAATGAACCCAGCACAGCCAGCGTTGGAACGCGCAGCCTGCTGAAGCACTGTTGGGTACAACAGTTATATACATAAGCCACAGCTGTGAACCACTCATTTAATTTAAAATTTTCTAGTAGCCACATTAAAAGAGTAAAAAGAAACAGGTGACATTACTTTTAATAATATATTTTATTTAACCCAATATAGCCAATATCTTGCCATTTCAACATGTAATTAAAANGAGGAGGAATGTGAATGTTATTAAAAGTGGCATTTATGGTTGTTTGAATCTATGTGTCTGTTAAAGGGGCACGGTAGGAAAAATTGGAGAGAGAAATCCAGGCTTGGTATTGGGGCCCTTTCTAGGAATAGGTGAGGTGATAAGAACATTTTAAAATATGCCAGTTACAGATGAGGTGAGGGAGGGGGAAGAGAGGAGGGAAGGAGGGGAGGAGAGTGGTTTTATCCTCAAAATACATTTATCAGTAACATAAAGAATAATAAGACAGGAAAATAGCAACAGCCTGGGCTATACTATTTGAAGATTTGATGCCCCCAATAATGATCCTACAAGTAGAGTTAACTTCATCTATCCCCCTTAGAAAACTCAACAGCTTGAGTCAGCTGGAATATTTAAAATGTCAGGAAGTTACTTGAAAGCAGATTCATGATGCAACTATGTAAACAATTAATACATCTGGCCTGGTCCTTTTTGATTCTTACACAGGTCAACAAGTAAATAGCAACTGTCCTGTGTTTATGAGAGTTAAGGGGCCTTCTTGCAGTCTCTTTAAAAAACAATTAATACAACAGCCACAATCTACTGAGAATCTATTATATATTGGACACCGATGGTTCTTTGTTATTATACTATAAATATGATGATAATGACAGCCATTATTTATTGAGAACCAACAATCTCATGTAATCCTTACAACACTCATCAGGGGCCAGCTTAAACCAATTTTACTTCACCCTATTTTAGATGGTCAGATAACTCACTTTACTTGCATCTTTTCATTTCATTCTTCCCTTTACCCTAATGAGTGGACATTCCTCCATTTTAGAGCCTGGATCCCACAGCTTAGTAAGTGGAGAGCTGGGATCAGTTAAAGGAAGGCTGGTCCCCACGGCCCATTCTCCTGCCACACAGGTATTCTGTCTTTCTCAATCTGTCCCCACAGCCGGTGAGGACACTCTGGGAAACAACCACTGAGTGGGGTAGTGGCGGCAGCCAGTGTCTCCCCTGGTGGCAAGCTTCAGTTAGCCCATATGCACAAGTCAGGCAGAGCCATGTCTAGAGGGAGGAAGGCTCGGGCCCAGGCAGAGCCAACGTGGATAATTCCCATAGAGTGGACCCTACCACTAAGGTCCACTAGGCTCCTAACTGCTCTGATCAACGAAGAGCCTAAAGAGTCCCTGCTGCTCCCTCATCTCCCTCACTAAGAGCTACAATCAGAGGACCATGCTGCATGGGCAAGTTCACACTGAATAAAAATATGGCAGTGACCCAGTCAGTTTCACTGGGAATCTGTGTGCAGGTGGGGAAGTCCGAGAACCCAGAGAAGGAAAGCAGATGGCCTGCCCTGGAACCAGAAGCATCACAAACAAGCTCAATATAATTTGAAGGTGCAGAGTTAAGAGACAGTGGTGCCTATCTGACTCCCACCCCTCTTTAATTGTCCCATGTCACGATTCTTATGCTCTCACAGGAAACAGAAAGTCCATTGGTTTTGGAATCTGACCCATACAGTGGATGTTCAGGTATAGCTGCCCATGCAACTACCTCCCAATCCAGTGTCTCCTTCACTGAAAACTCCAAGTTGACTGTTGTGGAAAGGAAGAGGATATATCTCCAAACTACCTAAGTGTGGGGGGGAGAAAGAAACTTCTGGTAGACCAGAGCCTGCATTGAAGGCTTTGTCCAAATGGATATGGAGATACCTGACCCAACAGCTCAGATATCTGGTCTCTCACTGACTCCTTCTCTCTAAAGACAGGCTGCAGTCAGGCGCAACAGTGACTATGCCCCCCCCCCCCAGGCACCAGGGAAAGCTCCCCACACCTGAGTAGGAGAGCTGGGCCAGCTGCACCTCCTGGCCAGGCAGCCCTGGTGATGCTTAGGTGCCCACCATAGAGGATGCCATTCATGGTGTTTGGACCTGGGAGGTGATGGGAGAAAGAAGCCAGGCGAAGTTTTACCTACGTACTTGGTATCTGATACTAGCAGCTGCTATATATTGCACACCTATTATATGCCAGGTGCCCATACATATCATGGCATTTCATTCCCACAGGAAACTGAGGTACAAGACGTTAAGGGATTTGCCTAATGTCACTCTGCTAGTGATGGCAGAGGAGGACCTTGAGTCCAGGCTGCCTGACTCCAAAGCACTCTGGGGGTGGAGGTGGGGCGCCTTTCACATTGCCCCTCCTCCTCCTCCCCACCAGCCTCTGACAATTCACACTGCTGAGATTCAGGATTCCAGTTTTCCTTCTCTGCCCCACATGGCATTGGGGGGAAATCCAGTCAGATGACCGGCAAAGCTCAGGGCTCTTGGTTCCCACATGGCATCCTAACTGTGTCTTGGGGAGACAGCACAAGCTCCAAGTCCAATGGACAAGCTAGGACTTGAGATGCCTGGGGCTTCCTCTGCCTCTCTCTGCAAAACCACAGCGCTGGAATAGCACGGCCTTGCAAAGCATTCGCTTACAAAAGGGGGAGGCCAACTGCACACAGGAAGAAAACTCCGGATGGTGGCGGGCAGCCTGCAGACAGGTGGTGACCAGGGCTGGCTGCCGTTGGCTGGGTCCAGCCAGAAGCTCTAGGTGGACAGGCCCAGATCCAGGTCTTTTGGAAGGAAGGCAGAACGAGGTGGGAGTTGGGATCACGCCGTACTGCCTCCAGCTCCCTCTGAATCTGCTGCCGAACCTTCCCAGCCCCTTTGCGGAACAGAGGATCTTAGCCAGCAGTCAGAGCACTGTTTTCTCCCGCCCCCGCTCTCCCCAGCCTTGAGCTTCCCAGAGCCCTGCCGGCGCACCCACCTCCTCCACCGCGCTGCGCAATTTGTGCTGCGTGTCCTCCATCAGTTCCTCCACTTCGCGGAACATCTCGTTGAGGGTGGCCTCCTCCTGCGGGTAGTTGAGAGCCGCGCCGGGCTCGACGGGAGCCGAAGTAGCAGTCGGAGCCGGCGCGGGGGCCGTGGGGACCGCGGCCGCCAGCAGCAGGCATAGCAGGGTGCTCCCGAACCGCCGCATCTCCGCTCTGCGCCCAATGTCTCTGCCTCTGCCTGCGTCCCGGAACACGGTCAGAGAGCGCCGACCACCCCCTCGCCAGCCCCGTCGCCCCGCCCCGCCGCCCTGGGCAATCGGAGTCCCTGCCAGTCCCCGACGCCCTTCTTCCCCGCCCCCACCCTCAGATGGGACGAAACTGACTCCCCCAGGACGCAGCTCCCCCAGACAGAGGAGCACCCTCCGGGTCCAGCTCCGCGCCCCCGCACCCTGGTCCCCTCAGTACCCCCACCCGCATCCTCGTGCACAGGCTACGCTCTGCCTCTTCTCCCAGCAATGGCCCCCCTCCCGGAGCAACCGAACCCGGGTTTCCTACGCTAACAGCCCCCAGCTCATCCGAGCTCCTGGGTTCAGCGGGTTCAAGCCCTGCCCGCTCCTCGACCCAGTCAGAACGTAGCTCTAGTGCCGCGACCCCATTCCCACCCCAACTCCATCCCAGTCCCCAGAGGGGTGTTAAGAGCGCAAGCCAGCAGCCTACCCTCGGGGTCGGACCTGAGTCCACGCCCAGGTCCTCACTCATCCAGGCGAGACCTAGCAGAGCCATCCCCCATCCCCGCCGCCGCCGCCCTTCACCCACCCGACTGGACCGAGCTGCGCTCCGGGCTGGACCTGCCAGGCCTCGCGGGGAGGCTGCGGAGCGGCTGCAGGAGCTGGAGCAGCGCGGTGGGCGGGCCGCGGGTGCGGGAGCGAGGCTGGGATGCGACAGCGCTGGTACCCGAGCGAGCCCGCATCGCGCTCCGCCAGTCCGCCGGCCAGGCCCCCGCCCGGCGGGAGGGGCGGCGCCCAGCCAGCCGCCATTGGCTAGCCCGGGCGCCGGCGACCTCGCGCCCTAGTCCTGCCTTCTCTGCCTCCGGGGTCCACTCTACCGGAAGCCGTCCAATTTCCTGAATCGCTGGGGCCCCACGGCATCCTAGGCCATTGTCATCTCTGGCTTGGATTCTTGCAACAGCCTACGGGACGGGAGCAGGTGAGGGGTTGGAGGTGCCTTCCTGAGTCCTACCTGGCCCTCTTCAAGCCATCCTCCAACCGGCATGCATGCAGCCCTACAGGATGAAATCCCAGCCCCTAAGCCTGGCGTTCATCGCCCATCACGGGCTGGCCTTAATCTGCCTGCCGTGGTTGACGCCATACTCCAGCCAAGAAAACCCACTTGTAGCTCCTAGAATAGGTCGCGAGAATGTCAGCAAGCTTCTTGAGGGCAGCACAGCAGAGTGGTTAAGACCAGGCAGCCACAGCCAGGCTACCTAGTGTGAATCCTAGCTCTGCTCCGCAGGCCCTTACCCATCTGGCCAAGTTACCAGAACTGCCTGCGCTCCAATAAACCCCAATGTAAAATGGAGNTGATGCCAATAGTATCCATTCAGGAACCAAATCTTTAGAACTGTTACCAAACTCAGGTTTGGCTGCTTGCTGCTCGTGAGCCAATGATCGAGAGACAAGGGTCGGTGGAAAGAAAAGTAGGTTTATTCAAAATACAGGCATTCCAAGATGGTGGATTGCTGTCTCAAAGGCCACCTTCCCCATTCCTAGAACAGGCAAGAAGTTTTATAGGTACACAAGAAGAGGCAGAACAAAGGAAAGGGGCTTAGTCATGTGACTCCTTGGTGCTGACATCCAGGTGAACGTCTCCTGGGGTCCGGTTTGTTCCTCAATGGTTATCTTTAACCTGGTGGTTGGGGTGATTTATATGTCATCTGACAGAAAATTGCAGTCCAGAATTGCAGCCCAGTTGTTGGGAGTCCAGATGACTGAGGGCTGAATCAGTTTCTTTCAAGTCAGTGTTCTGGGAGTTGATCAGTATAGATCGATCCATTGTGGCAGAATGCAGATTGGTGATGGCCTGGGGCTGGAGGCGGAGGCTAAGGGGAGAAACTGCTTAATGGGTTAGGGGGTGTATTTTGAAGTGATAGAAATGCCTTGGAACTAGATAGAGGTTGTGGTTGCACAGCATTGTGAATGTACTATGTGCCACAGAATTGTTCACTTTAAAATCGTTCATTTATGGTATGCGAATTTCACCTCAAGGAATTATAAGGGAAAAAGGTGAGGAACTGCGAGATCTCCAAGATAAACAGCTAAGGCAAGAAAGGAAAGTGCAAAACTGTATGTGCACATTATTGTGTAACTATCAGCATGGAATATCCCCTATTGACCTTTCTGTCCCTGATGAAATTTGTAAAATATACATGTATTACCTATGCAAAAAAATTAAAGTAAATTAATAAATTATTTTTAAACACGGTGCTGACTTCAGAGTCAGATCTGATGTCCCTTTAAATATGCCTTTCTTTGTTTCTCAGGTATTTAAATACCTCCCCAGCTGCCTCTAAAGACAATTTGGTCTCATTCCATTTGATCCATCACTTGGTGTGAATTATTTGTAATCTCTTTAAACCCAGTGGAATTCTGAATTCCATTCCTATTTCTCCTTTCTGAAGGTCCCCACTCTAGAAGACAGCAGAATGGCAACTGGTTGGAGCCACCTTGATGCTCATGGCTTGTCTGGCTCCAGGTTGTCACACGAAGGCCTTATCAAACAAAATCACCTCATATCCCATGGAAGGGCAACAGGCAGACCTAGTACAGTGTAATTATTATAGTGTGGGTTCCAAACATTTCATGGAACTAAAATCATATGTTAATGCATATGTTTAATGAGTTTTAGAAAAATTGCAAGTGAAAATCTAAGAAAATAATTAAAGTAATCTTTCCATGAATTTCTCCTTTTACCATATATAACCTCACCAATACGATATTCATAATTATCTACTAGACCAAAATTATACTTCAGAAACAAATGTAAAATATCCTAATTCAAGAAGTGCTATAGAACAGAAAGAGTTCACCCACCCGGTTCCAGCAGAACCAAACACTAAACACCGAGAATCTTAGTGGAGAAATAGTGGCTGTTTTATTGATGAATGGCACCATCCAGGAGAACAGGAAGCTAATGCTCAAAGGCCCGAACTCCCCGATGGTGTGTAGGCTACAGATTATATGGGGCAAAATCACAGGACNGGGATAGGAAGGGAGAGAGTAGCTGCTTCATTCCATGATGTCATTCTGGTTCTTGGTTCTAGTCTTATTCTTTTGTGAGCCTGAGACCCAGCTGCACCACCTTCCCCTTAGACTGTGGGAGATGTTTTTAGGTTCTTCTCAAATACTTCTCTTTCTTAGGAGCTAGGTTTAGTAGCTTTCTGCTACTGGCTACCAAACTGTCTGGGGTGGGGCTGCTTATATTTTAACAAAGCAATCCTTTTCAAGGAAGGTTTGCATTAGAGAATGTTACTTCCCCTGTCTGAGACCCATGGATTAGAAACAGAGGGCCACAATGGCCTGTGGACAGGGAAATGCCAGCCAAGGGTCTCCTTCCCTTTACTAGACAACACCTGACCTTCAGTGCCAGCCACCAATTTCATCAAGACTTCCCAGGTCTTGCCTGGAACTTGTGATTGTTCTCCTGAAATCGGTGCCAAGATTTTTCTGAATGGAAACTCCATCTGGCTTTGGAAAGAGTGTTCACGTGGATTCAGGATTTCCATGAGTAACAGCCACTGAATATCCAAAACATACATGTACTTTGCCAACTTTCCATGGGTGGGTGTACAAAAGAGACCCAGAGGACCATATTTCTGGCCGTCACCCTTGGAACGCAGCGTAGGAAGGATGAGCCCCAAGCATGGCTGTCTTGCTTTTTTATTTAGCAGGTGGATGTGCTCTGAACTGTATATTCCTGCATGTGTGTCTGAAGTGGAGGATGACTAAGGAGCAAGAAAATGTTGGTTGAGCCAGTGCCAAAAGAGGAAAAGCAAAAAATTGACGCGATTACACAACTATGGAGGAAGACTGTCTAGAAATGTGTTTCTCCATTACCTGGGGAGAGAATGTTGTGTTTATTTCTTCCTTGGGGCAATTTCCAATGCTGGCGACATAACAGAATCACCTGTGAAGCTTGCTAAACAATGCAGATGCCTGGGTGCCCTTTGGAGATGCTGACTCAGTAAGTATGAGGTAGGGCCTCTCAGGCTACATTCTAGAATGGTCCTTGCTGAAGATCCTATTATCATAGGAACTCAACAAAAAGTCCTCCTCCCATCCCATCAGCCTCTCCTCCCATCTGTGGAACAGCATGGTCTGGTCAGCAGTGCTTGCTTTCCCGTGGATGTGGGTGGAAGCTGGTGGAGTAGTGGAAAGATGGCTGGACTTGGATCTAGCTAGTCCTGGGTTTAGGTTCTGGCCCTAATTGCCATGACCTAAATATCCTAGGGTTCTCTAGCTTATGGGCACATTAGCACCCCAACCACAGGGCTCTTAGTCCACACCTGCTGTCACTAAAAAGATAATCCAGGAAGTCCCCATGGGATGTGTTAGTAAAACTGAGAATCAGTCCTGGTTTCCAGTCACCTTCACTATTTTTATCTTCCAGATTCTTGTGCCATCTTGATGATAATGATTTAAGATTTAGTAAGTGGTGTTCTCAACTGCCTGGCAGGGTTTCCCAGTAATGTGGGGGTAGCTGCTGTGGTTTCTGCCATGTTGAGATCCTTAATGCTCAGCAACAAAAAGGAATGAACTACTTATACAAATGACAACACGGATGCATCGCAGAGGCATTATGTTAAGTGAAAGAAGCCAGACTTAAAACACTATATACTGATTTCATTTATTCGATGTTCTAGAAAAGGCAAAAGTATAGGTACAGAAAATAGATCATTGGTTGCCAGAGGCTAGGATGGAGGCAGAGGGTTGACTATAAAGAGGTACAGGGACATTTGGAGGTTCTATACGTAGACTGAAGTCATTGATTTTTAAAATTTTAACAATTCAGAATAATTANGGTCAAAATCCTCTGCTATAAACCTGACTGGGAGGTGTCATGCATAAAGATGTTTATTGACGTTCTGTTTATAATAGCAAAAAATGTGAAAACCACTTATTAGTATTTCAGCAGGAAAAAGGATAAACAGGGATTTCTACAAACATTACAATACAGCAGTTAAAGTAATGAACAACCTTTCTAGGATAATTCTTTCATGGATAATTCTCAAAGAAACATAACAATGTGGAGTGGAAAAGGCAATTTGCAAAATGATAGTACAAAATTCTACTTGTACATATTTTAAAAACACAAAACAACAGTGCATACTGTTTATGGATGCTATAAATATAGTAAAAAAATACAGAAATGTACAGGCTGCCTGTGAGGTGGAAGGCAGGGGAACAGATGGAGACTGGCTTCCATTGTATTTATAACATTTTATTCTCTTTAAGAAAGAGTGTATGTACCAGCGTGGAGGAGTTCTGAAGCAAAAGTGTCCAAATATTCACATCTGTTTAATCATCACAGTTGAGTAATTACATGTGGGTTTATGGGTGTGTCTGTTGTATTATTTCTGGTATATTTGAAATCATTTGTGAATACATCGAAATCAAAAAAAGCAAAAGGCAAGCTCCCCACCCCCCACTTGCCACCACCTCTAACAAAACAAAACAAAAAACCTCTTCTGGCCAAAGACTCTTTTCTTAGATCTGTTCTTGACAGGAACGCCCGCCTCCCCAGGGCCCAGCAGTAGTCTCCATTACTGTGAGGTGGGAGCCAGGAGTGGGAGGGTCCACACAAGGCCCAGGTGGAGGGGCATTTCTCTTCATGAAAGGCCCTCTGTCTGCTTGAATGGTTGGGAGGTTTCCTCTTGGGGTGGGTGGAAGGATCAGGCAGCTGGAGCCAGGTAATGAATGGCTCCCTGCAGCAGATGGGGCTTATCTGTTCCCTTCTCAAGCACACAAACAAGGAAACCTCGGATATCCAGAACTTATAGACACTCAGTCTGGATAGGTGACTACTATGCACTGATTTTTAAAATTTTAACAATTCAGAATAATTAATTCGACCAGGGGAGGCTTGATTACACATTTTTCTTTGTTTGCTTTCCCTTCCATCTTAAATAGACAGTTCTGAACATAATTTGGAAAAACATGTGAAGAGTAGGCTCAGAGATAAGGTATCTGCATGGCTGTTTAGTATCTGTTTTCCCTGCCAGAATGCAAACCACGTGAGATTGCACAGGATGCTTGCCTCTGCAATCATCAGCCCTAGGGCCTGCAGAGAGTTAACACTCAATACAGATGTGCTGAATAAAGGCGGGCCTGCTGGGGGCAGGTGGGTCCCGGCCCTCAAGGAATCTGCTGTGTGTGAAGAAACAGAGAAGCAAGCAGATAATGCCAGTACAGTAAGATGGAGGAAAAGACAGAGCGAAACTGGCTCCTAAAGGAAAGGAGGGTGAAAAAGTATGAATTGCCAGTTATAAAAACAATCATGGGGGTGTAAAGTACAGCATAGGGAATATAGTCAATAATATTGTAATAACTATGTATGGTGTCAAATGTGTACTAGACTTATTGGGGTGATCACTGCATAAGGTATATAAATGTCTAATCACTATGTTGTGTGATTAGGGATCAATCACACCTGAAACTAATAGAATACTGTATGTCAACTGTAATTGAAAAATAAATACATAAAATAAAAGTTGACTCTTTCCAGAATGCCCATGGGGGTTGTTTATTCCTGGTCCAGTTAACTCTGTGGTATCCACATGAATGACCTAACTCGCTTACACCTTTGATTGGAACAGAGATTGGATTCTTTCTTGACCCATCAGATTCTTTCCTGGATTTTTATTTTTTTTTACAAATATTTTGTTTATTTTAATGAAGCTGGTACAGACAATGTCCATTTAAAACCCATATCCCAGGCCAAAAAGTACAAATAAAATAAAAAAGAACAGGGTTCTGTTGTACACACTTCTGCGTTAATAAGTTTATTAACTGCTAATGAAATTAGAACTTTTCTGGGATCTTCTGACATGATTTTTCTTTACTCTTAAAATGTTTTCTCTTCAGGGAAGCCACCTTTGGAGTCAGTCTTCACTCTCGCCACATCTGTCATCTTAACTCCAACATGATATTCCTTTTCTTTTGGTCCAGACCCTCAGATTTTAAAAGTAGCTTCAAGTTAAGGAAGGGTCATTTGTCCGCAGTTCAGGTCTCTGAAAAACTTCCATCTCCCACTGAAAGACACAGTCCAGGAATGAAGCCATCATATGCTAGAACTTCAGGGCCAGTTAGAAAGTCATTATGAACACCTGCATTGGTCGGTCTTCTTTATCACAAGCCTGAACATGCACAGTCCTGAAAAAGGTGGCCTCTCTGTGCACACGTGTAATATTTAAAAAGGAGAGAGCAGTACGAAGGGGGCATGAGGTTTGATCACCAAAAATCAGCACAATGAAAACAAACAATAATGAACAATGGGCACTAGAATTCAAATTACCAGATGTTTTAAAGAGATGGGGTGCCAGTTTTCAACTCTGTTTTGAATACCACATTACAAAAGAACTATTTTTNTTAGAGCTGGACAGAGCTCCGGGCTCCCCCAACCCCAGCACGCTGACAGAGGGCCTGCCTCCCTTTGTGCTTTGGAGAAATTATGTGAGGCTGAAGTCTGAACAAGAGACCCATACCCCATAAGCCTCTGTGGTTCAGCCAGGTATCTAACCCTCCATGAGGGCCCTACACCCCCAGCTCTCTTGCTGAGAGAGCTCAAGATACAGTCAGCTTAAGAAGCCTCACTCAGAATGTCCATGTAACTGGAGCGTGGCTGCACAGCCCTCACTCGCACATTACCCGGGCAGGGGGACATTTGCCAGAGCACAAACGTCTCTCATCTCCTTCCTATACTTTAGGACCCAGACTGGTTAAGTGGGAGTTGATGGAGGCCACCAGTCAACCCCTGAAGTTTACAGATAGGGAAACTGAAGCTCAGAGAGGAGGCATGTTGCCAGGTCCTGGAGCTAGTCAGTGGCACAGTCTCTCATCTCCCATCCTGGGCTCTCCCCTCACTTTCCTGCACCTCTCTCCAGCACCAAACCATGCAGCCCAGAGGCTCCATGTCTCTCTGCTGCTATTTGCTGGCTGCTGGGATCTGCCATGGTAGCCATGGACAAACCCACTCAAACTCAGAAGCACCTGGGGGTTTGACCCTGGGGGTCTGCTGGGCAGGGTGGGGGTTGCAGAAAACAAGGCTTTAGGTGAGTTGGATTTTGCTGCCTCTTTCTCACCCCAGGGGCTTCACCTCCAGGCCCCTTCCCCACACACATTCTCCACCTTCTGGCCACCCTGAGTCACTTCACTTCCCCACTGGACCACCCTCCTCCTCACCTCCAGGGCTTGGCCACCCAGGCTGCCCCCTCCTCTGAAAACTCCCCTTCCTATGTGTGCCCAAGTCTTTTCACCCTCAGAGACCAATCCAGACAACAGGCCCTTCACCCGGCTTCCTGCCGTCACCCAATTACAGCCACCACCAGGCTTGCGTCTGGTTTCTTCCTGTATATCCAGGGCCTGGCAGTTTAACGATGGAGGTGTGAATGAGATCCTGGATTCTGGAATGTTCCTATTCCAGTCTCATACAGTGAGTGCTTGAGCTGTCTCCCCTCCCAGTTCCCCAGGGCTGCAGTCCTTGCCCGTTTCCCTTCCATCCCAAAGTGCCCTTTCCTGCAAGAAGGAAGCTGACCCCACTGCTGTGCCCTAGTCAGGTGTAGGCAAGTGCCCAAGGCACTCACTTTCTGCCCAGCCAGGTGAAGCCTGGGAGGCCTCTGACAGCTCCCATCAGTCAGCAGTTCCAGTCCTTACTTCCTCCTGGCAAGTGTGTACGCATTGGCACTCTGCAAGGTGCCCAGGAGGTGGCGCCAAAGTGCTGCCAAGAAGAATGGTGGTAGCCTGGATCCTTCTGTCTCTGGGCTCCTGGGTTCCCCTCCCACAGGGCCAGAGCTGGCCTTGGGTTCTGTGGCTGTGACCAGGGCCCTACTTTGCAACAACGACAGGCTGCAGGCTCCTTGATGGTAAATGGCCAGGAAGGCTCTGTTCATGACTGTGGTCTGAGCTCAGTGAGGCTGGGCACCGAGTCACTTTCTGTACCCCAGCCCTGTCCAGGGCCTGGCACTGACTATGTGGGGAATGGAGGAACAGGATGCCACGAGAGGACTGACAAGGTCCTGCGCACTTCCTATGATGGGATTTCTCATAACCACAATGATTTCAGTGTCCTAGGCTTAGGGGCTGGAGCTGGCAGGGAACTTGCCTCTCCTTAAGAGCTAGTGTGCCTGGAATGAATTACAAGTTTATTGTAACACTGACCCTCAGGATCATAGCCCTCAGGGCGGCTGGGTGGGGCCAGGAGGGCAGGACTCCTTCTGTCAGTTGCCCCCCATTGACGAGCAGCCTCATTAATTATATAATTATTATTATTTTCCGTATTTGCTCAGCGTGAGCATGGTTTAAGCAGTTATCCAGGGCTATACTGTCCAATATGATAGCCACTAGCCACAGGTGACTATTTACATTTAAATTAATTAAAATAAAATAAAATTTAAAATCCAGGTCATTAGTTACCCTAGCCACATTTTAGGCGGCTACCGTGTTCCATGGCTGCCTGTGGCTAGTGGCTACCATATGGGACAGCGTAAAAATGGACATTTCCATCATCGCAGGAAGTTCTATTGGACAGCACTGATTTAGCACTTACTTTAACTTTTTCTGGGTAGGGTATGCTTTAGAATTTCAGGAAATTCTTGACGCTCTAGCACACGGCCTTCCACCAATATGGTTGTTGCAAGGTAATAAGGACGTGCAGTTGGCAGACCTAGGATTAAACTCTGACCTTGCCATTTACTAGGGAGAAGTCACTTAGCCTCTATTTGCCTTTGTTTCCTCGTCTATGAAATGGGGATAATATAACCCAGCTCCAGTGGTTACGGGAGGATTAAATGAGGTAGGGCAGATGAGTCACTGAACTCAGCGCCTGGCACACGGGTTTATGGCCTGACGGCTTCCATCCCAACTTTGTCTTCTTGCATCCACTCACCCTCAAGCCCTTATCACTGATCTATACTGTGTCCAACCTGGGTTGGGTTCCACAGCTTATTCAAAGACAGCACAGGACTTGACTCTTATAGAAGGAGATTGCAATCGAGGTGGGAGGGTGAGATCAGTGCCATGAAGCAACCTGAAAACAATTCTTAGGTAATACACAGGGCAGTGTGTCATCCAGTGATACAGTGCCCAACGGATAAGGCATTTTGCGGGGTAGGAGGTTTACTTGAGAAGGCCTCACGGGGGAGGGGTGAGACTACAACTGATGTGAAAGGCAGCATAGGGTGTGGACTGGCAGAGCTGATGGCAGGGAAGTGGCAGCAGAGACCTGTCGTGGCAGGAGCACGGGCGGGCTCAGTGGTAGGTAAGGGAGGAAGGAGTCTGCCCTAACCCACAGTGAGGGGCGGGCAGCCCTGCCGAGGTTCTCCTGGAGAGACAGGCGGGTTTGCTGAGAAAATCACTCAGCTCTTGGAAGTCAGGCTGAGTTGCTTGAGTTTGGTGAAGCAGGCGGTTCCCAGGCAACTAGGGTCTTGAGCTAAGAAATAGGCAGACCTTAGGGAAGATTGTGGTGGCAGCGCCAGTAGGAGGGTCTGTGAGGGAGACCCTGAAGTCAGGGTGACCATCAACGAGATGTGACACCATGAGGCCTTCCTGGGGCAGCCCAAGGTGCCATTTACCAAGAGCGGTTAACATACGGTGAGCTCAAATTGCCGGATCCCAACATGGTAACCAGAAATAGCCTTCAGTTGGCCTGTACAGCAAGTCCATGTCTAATGGCAGTGGGCAGTGGGTGGGCACCGAGAGGAAACAGGATGGAGGAGATGCATTTACCGCGTATCAATATCTGAACCCCAGCACTTTATTCAGTAACAGGATGAGGGCTGAGACTGGAGGTAGCCGTGAGGAAAGGAGGAAAGTATCCACGGAGAGGACTGGGTATCTGAGAAGCAGAGCTGGGTGCAAAATCATCGGGCAGAAGCCACACACACCCGCCTATGGGCACATGCCTGTGTGTACACACACACACACACACACACACACACACACACACACAATACACATGTATAACCCTCCCAATTTACATATGCATGATAATCATATCCAGAGATCCTTAAAGAAACATGCATATGCATATTTGTGCAAATACACATGCATATGCGTACACTTGTACAGTCACACATCAACCTACATGCGTGTATACACGTGTTCTCCCCCAACCTGGCCTATCCTTCTAG
Source organism: Hipposideros armiger (assembly GCF_001890085.2). Taxonomy (NCBI): domain Eukaryota; kingdom Metazoa; phylum Chordata; class Mammalia; order Chiroptera; family Hipposideridae; genus Hipposideros; species Hipposideros armiger. The sequence goes on from NW_017731538.1 coordinate 369,920, forward strand.
GGCTGGAACTGTGGCTGGTGTTGGGTTTACAGCTACCGAGCCAGGAAGTGTCTGTCCTGCCTGGTTACTGAGTGTGTTTCAGATGGAGGTTTCTCCAGGCTTTACTTGTAAATACTATTTATTTTGGAAAGTAACTTCTCTGTTTTCAAATAAAAAGTTGGGACACGTGGTATTGGATTCTCCTGATCTGACATTGACCTAGAAAAATGTGCTGGCGGGAACAGAAAATGCGATTCCCCACTGTGCTGGCATGCATAAGCAAGTTTCACCCTTCTTGGCTTTGATGGCAAAGGTTAAGATGCAAATGAGAGGAAACAGTGCCACCTGCCTGCCTGAGCAGCACTCTCCCTGTGGAGCTGGGGGAAGCTGAATCCCATATCTGGGGGCTTCTTATGGGTTCATGTCCTTGAAGAACAGGCTGGTAGGGGAAATTAAGTGGCTGGGGAGGGGAGGGCAGCCTGTCATGGGGGCCAGTGACAGGGGCTAGCGTGCAGAGAATGAGCAGCTCTAGCACATGCGAAACACGCATGGGGCCCAGCTATGAGGGTCCCCGGGGTTTTCGTCAAAAATATGAGCAGTGCAACTTCAGCCCTGGGTGAGGTTTGAAGTAGGCTCCTGTCCCCTGGAGGAAGACAGACTTCTAGGAGTCATAGTTGTCAGGCTCAGCTGTAGGTGAAGGTCATGGTCTGCCACAGGCCTGCGGGAACCCTGGGTACTAGTTGCATAGAGTAGGAGCAGAACCAGAGAGCAGGGTCCAAGGAAGGAGCTGGCTCATGGTTGGGAACATGAGCACCCATGGTCTCTTTGGGGGCACTGGGTCCTGGTCTGATTGGAATCAAAGGAGACTCAAGAAGCAATATGCAATCCATTGCCCAACCACAGAGCCACAGATAGCCTCAGAATCATTAGTGGGTGACTTAATTCCATGCCTAAGATCAGGGTTCACATTCTGACCACCTTCCTCCTGGCCTCTCATGGAGATGACATGAGACCTGAAATGTAAAGTGCCCAGTCAGGGCCAGTGGCACAAACGCTCAATAGATCTGAGGTCAGATCCTGGGTTCTCCACTCACTAGCTATGTAGCCTGGGGCAGGCAGCTCCCCTGTGCCTTTGTTTGCTCATGTGTAGAATGCAGATAATAATAAAATGTACCTCATAGAACTGTTGGAGATTAAATGAGTTAATATACGCAAAGCACTTTGAATAGTGACTGGCACTTAATAAACACAATTACTGTTTACTACGATATTAAGTATTATTCTTAATGATTTATTTGTGTATTCATCCACTTATTCATTCAACAAGTGTTTACTAGAGGGCCTACTATGTGCCAGACACTGGGAATACAGCAGTGAACAAGAGACAATAAATCCTGTGGTAGGTAGAATGATGGAGCCCTCCCCCACAAGATGTCCATGTCCTAATCCCCAGAACCAGTAAATACGTTATGTTACATGGCAAGGGAGAATTAATGATAGGGAGGTGATCTTGGATTACCCGGGTGGCCCCACAAAATCGCACAGGTCCTGCTAAGTCGGAGAGGGAGGCAGGAGAGGTAGTCAGGGAGGACATGTGATGATGAAGAAGAGGTCTGAGTGATGGGAGTGCTGGCTTTGAAGATGGAAGGGGCAACGACGCAAGCCAAGGAATGCGGTTGGCCTGTAGAAACCGGAAACAGCAAGGAACAGGGTTCTCCCCAGGAGCCTCCAGAAAAGAATGCAGCCCTGCCCTTGACTTTAGCCCAGTGAAACTTCTGACCTTCAGAACTGTAAGATGGTAAACGTTTGTTGTTGTAAACCATTGTGGGGATTTGTTGTAGCTGCAGGAAAATACTAATGCAAGCTCCCCCTCATGGAGCTCACGTTCTTGTAGGGCGAGATAGGCAATAAGGCAATACATCAAATATGTGGTGTGTGGATGGACATTTCCTTTCTTTCCCATGGGCTGGTGAACTGGGCTGCTGAGCACAGGTGGAGTAGCATGGGGCAGGGGGCAGGACAGGAGGGATGGAGCTTGTCAGTCAGCGGTCCCCCAAGCCGTGGGCACCCCCACTGCTCATGCCCCTCCAGGAAAACACAGCTGAAGGGCGAGTGTTGCTCTGTCCCAGTGTTTTTAGGATCTGGTTTGTCACACAGCTAAGACTCAGGGACTCCGGAAATGGGAAGAGGGCAGGTATTCAGGCTCTGGTCCAGGAGTGGGTGTGGCCTGCTGCCAGGAGACTGGGGCAATTAGTGTGTTCCTCAGATGCCTGCTAGTGGGGAGATGAAAACGTGATTTGTCAGAGCAAGTCAGGAGTGAAAACCAAGGCCAAGTGGCCATCCTCTGTGAGAATCTCTCTGGGTTTCTGTAATTACGAGCTCTTAATTGAGCATAATAAGGAGCACCAAGAGTCCTCCCTTTAGGAGGCTGTAAAACACCACTTGGGCTTGGCTTTCATCTTGCCTGGCTGCTTACAAAGCCTTTCTCTTTCATCTTCAAGGGCTTTAATTGGCAGGTCTGAGCCCAGAGAACTACCTCAGGAGTTGGCTGAGGTCTGGGCTGGATTCTGCCTTCCCCAGTCCCTCCCTACTCAAGTCACTGAAGTCTCTGCTCCATCCTTGGACTTACGCTGAGCAGGGGTCTATGGCCTTGGGGAGATGCAGCCCACCACCAGGTGGGGTCTGCCACTCTGGGTGAAGCTCATTGACCTTGCATGAGTGATGCCTTGCAGCTCATGTTCACGAATTCAGGTTTTGCACTACTTCAAGGTGCTACATCTAAGAGGCATTGACCACGTGGTAAATGCACACTAATTTATATGAGAGCATACTAGATGGCACAGAGACTCCAAGTCTCCAGGTAAGGAGCAGAGGAGAGCTATCTTTGACCTAGACTTTGAACCTGACATGGTTGCCTCACTTGTGGGGGTGGGGGAAGGGGGGAGTTGGGGAGAGTGGCACGCAGTGTATGTGTGCTGCTGGCCACAAATGTACCCCTGTGGTGTGTGTGTATATGCCTAACTGTTTAGACACAATCTTTAATAATATGTATCTTAGTTTGGGTTTCCCTAAAATTAACACTTGACACAAAAAGTTGAATGCAGTTAGTTCATGCAAGGTGATCCCAAGAAATGCTGATGGGGAAATGAGAAAGGGAAAGCAAGCAAGCTGGAATAATATATAATGATTCAGAAAGATACAGTGGTCCTCCCTTATCCTTGGTTTTGCCTTCTGCAGTTTCAGTTACCCGTGGTCAACTGCCGTCCAAAAATGGTAAATGGAAAAATCCAGAAATAAGCAATTCATAAGTTTTAAATTGAGCACCATTCTGAGGAGCCGGGATGAAATCTCGTGAGTCTTGCTCCATCCCACCCAGGATAAAAAAAGTACGCTCCGCCTGTTAGTCTCTTAGTAGCCATCTTGGGTATCAGGTCAACTATCACAGTAGCACAGTGCTTGTGTTCACGTCACTCTTGTTTTACTTAATAAGGGCCCCAAAGTACAAGTGTTGCTGGCAACCTGGAGATGCCAAAGAGAAGCCATAAATCGTCAGTCGGTCACTAGTAGCCTAATGCTACGTCACAATGCCTCCACCATTCACCTCACTCCATCTCATCGCATAGGCATTGTATCATCATGAGAAGAAGGGTGAGTACAGTACACTAAGATATTTTGAGAGAGACCACATTCGCATAACTTTTACTACAGTATATTGTTATAATAGTTTATTTTATTATTAGTTATTGCTAATCTATGTGCCTAAGTTATTAAACTTTATCATAGGTATGTATGTACAGGAAGAAACATAGTACATATAGGGTTCAGTACTATCCGTAGTTTCAGGCATCCACTGGGCGGGTCTTGGAACATATACCCTGTGGATAAAGGGGGACTACTGTATTTATAAAATCTTAAGTGTATAAATTATGTGTTTACAGTGTGATTTTTTTTTAAAAAAATTACTATATAAATATTGGACAGCTATTATAAAAAATATTAGCAGTGATTTATCTGTAAAAGGTGTGCTCCTGGTATGTTTTGATTTTTCTAGTTGTGTGTGTTTTTGTTATTTTATAAAATGAATATATGTCACTTTGTTTTAAGGAAAAAAGAGGTTATCATAAAACAAAACAAAAAAGAACCCACTGTCCTCTGACTTATTAACCAGTTTGCTCTTTGTACAAATTGTATTGCGCATCTAGCATGTACTAGCTACTGTTCTAGTCATTGGGAGTTCTGCCACAAACAAGCCAGACGAGGTCTTCCCCAGAGCCTTTGGAGAGAGCATGGCCCTGCTAATACCTTGAGACTTCTAGCCTCTAGAACGTGAGAGAATACATTTCTGTTGTTTTAAGTCACCTAGGTTGTGCAAATTTGTTACAGCAGCCCTGGGGAACTAACACAACCCCTTTATTCCTTGAATCTTACTAACCAATGATACAGATTTCCACTTTGGAAATAAGCAATCTGATTGTCCCCACTTTACAGATGGGGAAACTGAGATTCTGTAGAGATCAGTAGCTCGTCCCAGACTCCACAGAACATGGCTTCCATAGCTGAGCCAAGTCTCAAACCCTGGTCTCTCTGTCCCCCACGTTTAGGCTTTCTTTATGGTGCTACAGCTTGTAAACCTGGATTCCCAGCAGTTTCTATTAAGTCTCATGCATCTGTTTCTAAGGTCATTGCTCCCTTTCCTACCTGTCACCCTGCAGTGGCAAAGAAACCAGCCTTGGGGGCCACTCCATGGCAGGGGCCCCTCCTGCTCTTGGCTACTGATGAGGAAGTGTGCTTGCATTAGGCCCTGCCCTGTTCCTGCCTCTCTGACAGACTGATAAGTCCAAGCTGGGATGAATGGGACTCAGACAGCAGTTTCCAGCTGCTCCCTGCCATTTATACCTGCAGCTGCTGATAGGCCTACATCATTTTGTTGAGGAAGGGGTACCCCTTACTCAAGAAACCACAGCCTCCTCTCTGACCGGGAGAAGAGAGACCTGCCATTGCTTTCCTTTATTGAAACATTTTTTCCCCACAGATTTTAAAATGAATATATGCTTTTTAGAAAAAAAAAATCAGGGAAGATAATGAAGAACAAAGAAGAAAACAGAAATTACATATATAGTCACCAGCAGTTTACTATTTATAAGTGTTCAGAGGGGAAAAAAACCCTATATTCATGTATGCATCTGGTTATGCTGTATATATAGACACATGCATTCACAGAACAAATTCAACTAGGTTTAAGAATGAACATCTCTATATAGACTCTTTTTACTCTGGGAGAAACCTGGCTATAAGAACAACTTTGTACTCTAGCCCACGGATTTCCTCAGTTCATTACACTTTATTTGTAAAGACCTTTTTTAATGGCTGCGTACTCTTCTGTCAAGTGGATCACCACTTAGTGATCATGTATTATCTATTACTAAGCATTCGAGTTGTTTTTACTTTTACAGTAACTTAAAAAGAAACACACTGTTATGAGTATACTTGACATAAGTCTTTGTGCAAATTTCTGATTATGCCGTTGGCACAAAAGTACTGGGTTCCAAGGTTAAGAACATAACTTTTTTACAGCTTTATTGAGGTATGATTTACATAGCATAAAACTTACCCATTGTAAGTATATAATTCAGTGATTTTTAATAAGTTTATATAGCCATGCAACCATTCCCACAATCCAGCTTTAAAACATTTTTGTCATCCTAAAACATTTCCTCTTGTTCATTTGCTATCAAACTCATTCCCAACTCCATCCTCAGATGACCATTGATCTGCTTTCTGTCTTTATAGATTTGCCTTTTCTGGACATTTCATTTAAGCAGAATCATATAATATGTATTTTCTTCTGTGTAGCTTCTCTCAACTAGCATACTGTTTTGTGGGCCAGTGATGTTATAGCATGAAGCAGGACTTTGCTCCTTTTTATTGCTGAGTAGTATTTCATTGTAAGGATATACCACATTGTGTTCATCCATTCATCTGTCCATGGAAATTTGGATTTCCTAGTTTCTAGTTTTTGCCTATTAATAATACTGTTATGAATATTTGCCTACAAGAGTGAACATGCTTTTATTTTTCTTGGGTAGGTACCTAGGAGTGGGTCATATGGTAAGCTTATATTTAACTTTTCAAGAAGCCACCAAAGTGTTTTCCAAAGTGGCTGCACCATTTTACAATTCACCAGCAATGTATAAAGTTACACTGTTTTCACATCCTTGCCAACGCTTATCATTTTGATTATAGCCATTCTAATAGGCACATGTTGGTATCTCTCTGTGGTTTGAATTCACCTTTACTTAACTAATGATGTTGAGCATCTTTTCATGTGCTTATTAGCCATTTGTGTATCTTCTTTGGAGAATATCTATTCAAATCTTTTGCTTATTTTTTTTTAAATATTTTTTTATTGGGGAATTGGGGGATGGGGAACAGACAAGTTGCTGTCCTTCTGTTCTTCAGTCTAGTTGTGGAGGACGTTGTATCTCTGGCCTAAGTTGGCACCATCATTGCGCTCTTCCCAGGCGAGGCAGATCAGTCGCCGGCTTCTGGACGGCCGCTCACTGCGGCTGCTGGCCACTCACGCTGGCTGCTGGCTACACACGATAGCCCATGGCAACCCACTGCCACAGGGGCTGCAACCTACACCGTCGCCAGTGACTCATGGCAGCCCAGCTCCAGGTTGAGCTGTTGTTCAGCATCTTAGCTGTAGAGGGCAGTGTCACTGGCCCTCATATGTGGGATCCGAACCGGGGCCCTCTGGCATCCCAGGCCAGTTCTTAACCATCGCGCCACTCGGCCGGCCCTGCTTATTTTTTAATTGGATTGTTTATCTTATTATGCTTTCTAGATTCTGAAAACAAATCCTTTATCAGATAAATGATTTGCAAATCTTTCCTCCCAGTCTGAGGTTTGTCTTTCATATTTTTAAAATGATATTTGTTGAAGACCAAAAGTGTTTAACTTTGATAAAAGAAAATAATTTACCTCCTTTTGGATCACATTTTTTGGTGACTTGTCTAAGAAAGCTTTACCTAACATAAGGTCACAAAGATTTTCTCCTCTGTTATCCTCTAGAAGTTTTTTTGAACATAATTTGAAAATGATGTTTATTTGTTTTTCATTTTGAATACAATCTATGATAATACAAAAAAAAATTAGAAAATATATATGAGCAAAAGGAAGAAAACACGGATCACTCCTAACCCCACTACACAGAGATAAGCCACTATGAATACCTCGTTACATACGTCTGTCTTGGTTATATATTGCTGCCTAATAAATTAGCCAGAAAACATAACAGCTTAAAATAAGATATACTTATTATCTCAAGTTTCTATGGATCAGGAATGTGGGGGCACTTTTCTGCTTGCCTTTGTGTCATCACAAGGCTGCTATCAAGGTGTCAGTGGGACAGCAGTCATCTCAGGGCTCAGCTGGGAGAGAGCGCATTTCCAAGTGCACTCCTGTAGCTGCTGGCAGGCCTCAAGTCCTCACTGGCTGTTGGTTGGAAACATCACTTTCCTGTCACATGGGTCTCTCGATAGGGCAATTTGCAACAGGGTGGCTGGCTTCCCTGAGAGCAGAGCAGAGCGGGTGCCCAAACAGAAGCCACAGTCTTTTTGTAACCTCATCTTGGAAGTGACATGCCATCATTTTGTGTGCTGTTCTATTCACAGAGGTGGATCTAGACTAGGTCCACCCCACTTTCAAGGGTATGAATACTAGGAAGTGGGGATAATTGAGAACCGTTTTATTTTAATTTTAATTAATTAATTGATTGATTGATTAATTACTCTCATTGAGGACCATTTTAGAAGGCTGCCACAATGTCCTTCTTGTTCGTTTTCTGTTTTTCTTATGAATTAGGTATCAAATCTTTACCTGTGGAACATACAGATGCAGGGGCCCCTTTCTAGAGTCTAGATTCTACTGGGTCAGAATCTCCATGGGTGGCAGTTACCTCTCTCTGAAGTCTATCTTTTAAACACTCCACAGGCCATTCTCACAGGAGCCAGGGTTGAGAGTCACTGACAAATATAAATATAAGTGAATGTTTCCTCACATGGATTACAACTGTGCCTATTACTTAGAAGTGCATTTCCCCCTCACGTAGTCTCAAACATAAATATGGCCTCAGTTCCCAGTGTGGGGCTGCCATTTCTGTCCCTCTTCTCCAAAGGGAGGCGTGTTTGAGGGTCACAGTGCAGGCAGAGCCCCAGCAACCGGGCCTGGCAATCACCACCTTCACTTCTGGGGCCTTTGGAGGAGCTGAGCAGGTGGTGGAGGCCGCTGGCCCCAGTTTGGCTCCAGAGCAGCTCTGACATCAATTCATCAGTCAGAGGACACTTTTAGATGCAAGTCTGCTGGTGCAGGGACTTTATGAGAACAGGAATCCCTGGCTGTGAAATTGCTGGCATTTCATGATGTGAGAGAAGATTTGCAAGCTCCACGCTGCACTAGGTTCTAAATGCAGGCCTAGCGGTTATGCAATCAAGCCCGTGAGGCAGACAGAACGCGAGGAGGTGGCCGGTGGGAGACGGGCAGCCACCACCTCACTGGGCCTGGGATCCCTGGTCCCAGCCACGTTCCCACGGGGGCTTAGTTCAAGGCGTCTTTGGACATATCCTCCGTCTGGGGATGAGTCTGGTGGTGGTCAGTAACGAATGAAGGGGCCAGTAGTATTATGTGAGATCGTGGACTTAGAATGGGAGGGTTTTCAAAGGCCCCCACCTGAGGCTTCCTTGACACCGTCCTTGCTTAGCAGCCATTCTGCTTCTGTTTGCTAGTCACCCCGATCACCCAATCTAAAGGAGACACCCAGCATGCACTCTCCCATAACCCTGTGTAATTTTCCTTTTTGCATAACCATATCTCTACTGAATATATAGTTTGTGGTTTTTTTCTTTTATAGTTTTTTGTGGTTTGTCTTCCCCATTAAAATATAAGCTCTCTGACGGTAGGAATTCTGCCTGTCTGGCACTGAAATCATTGCTGGGCCTCAATACTAAATGCTGATCGAGTAAATGAATGAATGGATATTTGGATACTTCCAGGGGCATGGAGTTTACCACCTTACAGGCCAGGCCATCCTGTGTCTGGATGGCTCTTGACACTCAGTTCTTCCTCAGCGTGCTGCCATCTACCATCGTGCAGCCTTCTTCATTGTCTTCATTTGTAGGGCTCCTCTGAACAAGCCCACCCCTCTTCCCCATTGGAGGCATCCAGAGATTTGAAAGTAGAGGCCGTCCACATGCTTTCCAAGATGAGTGTCATCATTTCTCTTGGCTGCCACTCACGTATCAGTGCCATCCTAGTCACCCTCCTCTGAAGGGCTCTTGTGGGTCTCTGTACCCCAATAAGTTAGGTTTACTCTTTTGAGACCCTTAGTAAGTCTTGGCGGTTTGCAGGTTTTGAGACCCTGCTCCCTCAGCAACATGCAGATCAGTTCTTCATGCTCAGAGTTTTTAGGCAGAAAAAGAATCAGTGGATTTAGCTGAGGATGGATATTTTAACCAGTTGTCATTCTGCTGCTTTGCCCAAATTTTCCAGTGAACAGCAGCCAAAAGTAGAGGCCCCTGGATTTGGGGGGCCCAATGACTCTACTGACTTGGCCCCTCCCATAACTCTTAGGACCCGGGTGAGGGGTGTGGAACTGAAGGCAGAGGGCATTGTGTGTTCCACCCGACAGAGAGGCTGGGGCCCGTCCCTCTCTCTTTCAACGGCAGTGCTCACCTAAGAGAGAGAGATGAGGAAGTGGGGATCTCATGCCCTTAGGAGATGCTACCAGAGTCTGAGATGAAGGGGATGTAGCATTTGAAAATGGATACACAATTTTCTTATCATTCTCCTAATTTCATCTACAAGTCAAAGTTCAACACAGTTTTCTTGCCTAGTGGAGAGAGAAAACGAAGTGTGCAAGATAAGAGTGAGTTTATAAAGATTGGGAAACCGGCTGGGACTCTGCACTCACTCAGCTCCCCCAGACTTGGGGCAGCCAAACCACACTGATGTCCAGTTGTTGATCCCAACTGCCCCTCCGCCAGCTGGCAGCCATGGCCCTTTTGGTCCTAGTTGTAGGACCCCAACTATACAATAGGAATGACCCCAATTCTGCCTTGGGAGAGTTCTCTGAGGAGCCTAGGAGGGAACCACATGAGGGGCTTGATAAACCAGCAGTGCCCAGGTGGGGAAGGGCTGATGGCTGCCTCAGGGTACCTGGCCCGCATCAGCCACTGCTCTGGCCTGGGCCGGAGGTAGTTCCCAATCCCTGAGGCCTGAACAGGTGGGTGTTTGCGTGAAGCTCATAAGATAGCCGGATACTATTTTGCAGGTGACAAGGAGGAGAGGGAGGAGCAAGGATCACTAAGATCCATTGCTTGATAATAATTTCACTCATTCATTCACTCATTCATTCATTCACTCAGCAAACACTTATTCTCAGTCCACTACAGCCAGGCCTTGTGCTGCTTTCTTCTCTCATCCTTTCATCTTCTAGCAGCCCCACTTCCTTCTCTAAGGAATTTTTGGAAATTTCTAAATAGAACATTCAAAAATAAAAACTAAATGCCTAGGAAAAGGCAATTGTATATAAATGCTGTTTGATTTTCCAAAAAATTTTTTAAAGTATCAAAACTAGAGTTTTATAGAAAATTCCACATTCCTATGAATCTCTAGTCTAATAAAACGCCCCCAAGTCATTTTTCATTGAAGTCAATGCACTTCAATATCATTCTGAAAATCACCATGGCTTGACATATTTTATAATGGAGAGTTGAGGGGAAAAGGGTTTGGGTGGCAACTTTATTAAATCAAAGAACAGAATGGATGTCTTCATCTGTGAAACCCTGACTGGGCTGCTGGGATGCAGGTAACTGTCAATGTCACTTAGAAAGAGAAGGTGACATACAGTCACACACTGTCACAAAACAAACATACAACAAACAAAAACTGTAAAAGCTGGTTGTTTAGGGGCTTATGAAAACCAGTGTCTGCTGCCCCAAGGAAGCGAACCCACTCTGTGCAGGTAGCCAGGTGAGTACGTGAGGTGTTTATTCTGGCAGGTGAACCACTAGATCTGAGGAGCAGATGAGGGTGCTTTCTACCACCAGTCAACCTCCTGACACCCAGAACTCAGCACTGCCACCCACCCATCGCTCACCTGGTCCACAAGTGTCAGGGTCCACACAGAGGTAAAGTCAGGTTTTTATTTGGGAGGTGTTCACTACCACCACTACTATTAAAACCATGGCCCACTAGTTTATCAGCTCTCACTGGTTTCTGAGTCCTGGTTTAGATGCAAACCTCTAGGCGCTTCAGTCTCTTGACTTCTATCGTGCACAGTTAGACGGTGATTAACCCTGGGAAGTTCATTGCAGCCAGTGTGTAAACAATGAGCAGTTCAGAGTGTTCTGAGGGCCCTCGAGCCGTTCCAGGAAGGCCTGTGTCCCTGGGCCTGTGAAATCTGAGGCCCAAAAGGCAATGAAGATGGGAGCACATTGTGCCCGCCACCCTGGTGCCCCCAACGGTGCACGCCGTGTACCCTGGTTTTGCAACATCGTTTCCCTCATTGCTGGCCAAGGTCAGCGGTTTCACACCCCTGGCAACATTAACAGCTTTAATTGTGGCAGTAGGGGCCACAGTACCTCCCTCCCCTGGTCTATTTCAGTCAGAGCCGAGTCCAGAAGAAAAAGATCAGCAGTCATGGTATGAGCAGCCTGAAGGGTGCAGCTGGAGCCTTCTCAGCAGGTGTCTGAGCACATGGACTTGGGCTCTGGCTGCACTGTGCCAGCATGCCAGCTCTACCACTGGCAATGGCTATGGCTGGGGCTGACTTCCCAATGTTGCTGAGACTCAATCCCCCGTCTTCAATTTGGAATAAAAAAGTACCTACCACACAAGGTTCATATTGTTCAGTTGATCTGTATGTGCAGGGCAGAGCGTAGAGCTGGGCACAGAATGTGCTCAGTCAGTAGGAGTGTCCTTCTTCCCCTAGCGGGTCCTTCCTGGTGTGGACTGCCCAGGCCAGTCTGGGAGAAGCTGCCTTCTCCACAACAGGATCGCTTCTCAGCCTTGCCTGGCCTGATTGTTGACTGGGCTTTTAGAACCTTCTACCTCTTTTGGTGCCAGAGGGAACAGGGACTCCTCAGGAGTCCCCTTCCACCCAATCCTGATGAGGCCACAGGCCCAATTATGGGAATAATGTATCATAGGTGAGATACTGACCACTGCCTAAAAGGAACTGCTCTGGTGTTCCAGGCTCTCTTTCAATGCTGGTGTACACCATCACTAGGGGTCCCAGGTTCTCGTCACTGATAAACAATTTCAGGAACCCTCAGCTCCTATTCTAGCCAGGCACATGGTCATCTAGGTATGGGACCCTTCAGTCATTTTCCCAGAAAGGACCATTTGGAACAGAGGTCCCCTGTTTCCCTCAAAGAGCTTGGAGTAGGCAGAATAATGGCCTCCCAAAGATGTCCATATCCTAATCCCCAGAGCCTGTGAATATGTCACCTTACATGCAAAAGGGGCTTGGCAGATGTGATTAAGAATCTTGAGATGGGGAGATTTTCCTGGGTAATCTGGGTGTGCCCAATGTAATCACAAGGACCCTTAACACGTGGAAGAGGGAGACAGGAGAGTCAGAGGGGTTTGAGGATGCTACGCTGGGGGCTTTGAAGGAAGGGATTATGTGATAAGAAATGCAGGCAGCCTCTAGAAGCTAGAAAAGCAGAAGAATGGGTTCTCTTCTAGACCCTCCAGGAGGAATGTAGCCCTGCAGATACCTGGATTTATCCAGTGAAACCCGTTTTGGGCTTCCAATCTCCAGGACCATAAAATAATAAATGTGTTGGTTTAAGCCACTGAGTTTGTGGCAATTTGTTACACAGCCATAGGAAATGAATGCAGAGCTCATTCTACTGTGTATCCCCACCATGTGCCTGACCCATAGTAGGTGCATTTTCACATGCAGTGCAATGGGGAACAAAGCAAGTGGGAACTCAAATCATCAAGGACGGTGGTGCTGTGTCCTAAATGCTGGGAGAGTGTTGTCATGGAGCCACAGGAAAGGAGGGGACTGACCTTCCAAAAAGGAGACTTGGGAGGTGGTGGCCTGGAAAGCAAGCAGCAGAGTAAGAAGCATGCATGTCCCTTTCCTGGTCACTCTTTGAGCTCAGCATGTGGGGAATGGAGTGGTTTTCCATGAAGACATGACAGGGGAGCCCTGCTTCCATCATGGGGAGGAAGCTGAGGAGCATGAGAGTGAAAGGCTTGCTGAGGGAAGAGTGGAGGGGTAGTGGTTAAGCGTTTGGGCTCTGGAGTTAAATGACAAGGTTCAAAGTCTGACCTCATTCTCCCTCCTGTTGTCTAGTTGTGTAGCCTTAGGTGTTGTATTGTTATCGCTGCGTAACAAATCACCCCAAAATTTAGTGGTGTAAAACAACCATTGTATTATACTCATGCGTTCTGTTGGTTGGACAGGGCACAGTGAGAGCAACTTCTCTCTGACCTGTGATTTCTGGGCCTTGAGGGGGGTGGTGGTGGGGATTCAAAGGCTGGGATAACTCAATAGCTGGCGACTAGAACCATTTTGAGTTTGATGTTGCTGGCTGTCAGCTGGGCCCTCAGCTGGAGGTGTCACCCACATGTAGCATAGTGACTTTATAGGGAAGCTCAAGGCTTCAAAGGTAAGTGCCCCAGCTCCTAAAGTAGAGCCTATAGCTTCTTTAATGACTTAACCTCCGAAGTCATGCAGTGTCCCTTCTATTGCATTCTGTTCGTTTACAATCAAATCATAAGCCCAACCAGACCCAAGAGAGGAATTAGGGCAGTGGGAAGGTTCTAATAGATGTATCAGACTACAGATGTTGTTGCAGCCTTCTTTGAAAAGTATAATGTACAAACATTTGGCAATTTTGTTACTTTCTCTGAGATTTGGTTTCCTCAACAGGAAGGTGGTGGTAGTAACTGTAACACTCTCATCTCGATTAATAGATCTAAAGAGGCCATCAGCACAATGCCTGGCCTATGATAATACACAAGTGCTCCTATGAGAGCAGAGACCAGGTCTCTTCTTTCTCACAGTTATGAATGAGCATATAGAGCGAGACTGAGAGGTTTGTGCCAGAATGGAGATCGCCTGTTAGTGGGTGTAGCAGGAGCTATTGCTGGGTACCAAATCACCCCCGAAACTTAGGAACTTAAAACAGCAGCCGTTTTATTTGCTTGTGGTTCTGTGGGTCAGCAATTCAGGCTGGACTCACTCATTGGATTTTTCTGCTGATCTCACCTGGGATCACCCATGTGGCTGCAGTTATGGGCAGTTGATTAAGGTTGGATGAGCCCAGATGACTCTACTCACACACCTGGCAGTTAGTGCTGACTGTCACCTGGAGTGCCTCTGTTCTCTTCCACGAGGCCTTTGCAGAAGGCTACCTCAGGCCCGTTTGCATTATGGTCCCAGGGTTCCAACTGCAGCCCAAAGAGCAAGCCCTGATTCACTAGTGAAGCTTCCAGCGCTCTGCAGCCACACTGCTAGGGTTTGCTCATTCCTGTTGGCCAGGACAGGTCACGTGGCCAAGCCTGGATTCAACGGGGTGGAGAAATAAGGTCCACCTTTGATGGGAGGAGAGGCAAAGTCCCATTGCAAAGTGTACAGGCTAGAATCTTTGCAAACAATCTACCACAGTCAATATGTACGGAAATACAGAATAGAGGTTGGGAGGGAGCTGGGGGCCCAGTTAGCATGAGGGAGGTCGCAGGGACAAGTGCTGAGCACAGGTGACCGTCAATCCACACAAGGAAGACCCTGGTGTCAGTGAGGAGCCTTTACTTCCGTTTCTGCCTTAAACCACAGGGAAACATGTTATCTCACATGACAGAACACGTCAGAGCTGGGCAAACTCCAGGTTGGCTAGAACGGCAGCTTGACAAAGTCATCTGTCCCAGGCCCTTTCATCCATTCTCTGGCCTCCTCAGTGAGGACTTTGCCCTTTAGGCTCATAGCATAATGACTGCAGTAATCCCCAGAGTCACATCCAGGTATGTGTAGAGGGAAAAGTGGAGACCTTTCTCAGAATCCAGCCAAGCAGTCTCCCCCTTCCAGCTCCTTTGCCAGGATTGGGCCAAGAGGGTGAGATCACCATAGTCGGCTGTATTAGTTTCCTGGGGCTGCCATAATAGAGTACCACTTACTAGGTGACTTAAAGCAATAGAAATTAATTTTCTCCCAATTCTGGAGGCTGGAAGTCCAAAATCCAGGTATCAGCAGGGCCAAGGTCTCTTTGAAACCTGTAGGGAAATCCTTCCTTGTCTTTTCTTAGCTCCTGGTGGCTTGCCTCAAATCCCGGGCATTCCTTGGCCTATAGATGCATCTCTCTAATCCCCCATCTTCACATGGCTGTCTCCCCGTGTCTTCACGTCATCTCCCCTCTTTGCATGTCTGTCTGTCCAAATTTCCCCTTTTTATAAGGACACCACTTATAGGTTTAGACCTACCTTAATGACCTCATTTTAGTTTGATAACCTCTGTAAAGACCCTATTTCCAAATGAGATCACATTCTAAGGTGGTAGGGGTTAGGATGTCAACATGTATTTTTGGGGGACTACACCTGGAACAATGGCTTAGAAGGGTAATCATCTGAAGTGGAATTGAGGTTGGAAGTGAACCACAGTGACCCCCACGGCCCTCAAATGAATAAATGAAAGAACGGATGACCATGATACATGGGGCTTTACATGGAGTCAAATGATAACGTCATGGTGAGGCTTGGAGCATAATCTAAGCCCTAGTACTCCTTGAGAATATGTGGGCACTTGTGCCTTTTGCTCATGACAGATTGTTGGTCACAGTTATGATTTATCTCTGGCTGCACCTTTAGTCAGGAATGCAACCTCTTAAGGAGAACAAATGCTGTTCCTATGGGAAATTTTGACAAATGACATTATGACATGGGTTTTGAGAAATACACCATGGTGAAAAAGTCCAGCCTTCTTATACAGATACTCAAAAAGTACCCATGAGCACCCTCCTCATACACACAAACCATCATCACCAGGGCAACTGCAGGACAGCAGCCAGCTGCCTAGCAACACACCTCTT
Organism: Hipposideros armiger; assembly: GCF_001890085.2. Lineage (NCBI taxonomy): Eukaryota > Metazoa > Chordata > Mammalia > Chiroptera > Hipposideridae > Hipposideros > Hipposideros armiger. Next base: position 385,999 of record NW_017731538.1, read on the forward strand.
TGTAGGTAGGACAATTGGATTTCTCTGGGGGAGGCAGAGGGCACTCCTGGAGCCCCTGTTTCCAAAGCTTCCTGAAGTTGCCTTGCTGTTTTAGAATATGTTTTGGTCTCCCCTATCCTCAAACATATCACATACTTCTTAGAAGCCAAAGTCGAAATTTGCACCCACCATCAAAACTCCTGAGTAATACATAATGCCAGATTAGGGGCTACCAGCATTGTAGAGTAGGCACTAAATTGCTTTCCTTGTTCTTGGAGGAGGTGAGGGACTGGGTGGAGTTTGGGGACTGGGTGATGTTAAGCTTTCAGTGTGTCCCTAGGCGGGTCCAGAGTTAAAAATAAAAACCTCCCCCCTCATTGTCTATTAATTAGAAATCCATGCCAATAGATCCTTTTAAAATATGTATCTATCTCTCTCGAGAGAGCCAGCAGTAGCAGTCACTTTTTACTGTAAATTTTTCCCCCTTTAAGAAGAACTGGTTTTTTGACTAGTGGAAAGGGGAGGGCAGTGGAGACAGAAATTGATTTGCAGCCTGGACGCTTTGAGGAGGTCACACTTCCATGAAAGCGGGTGTTTGGGGGCTGCTAAGTGGTAGAGAAAAGAGGTACAGGAATGGAAGGAAAAGGATGCCAGAAGCCATTATAATTCTGCCCAGAGTGGGGACACAGGAGGCAATCTGTCCTGCCCGTGGTTGGTTGCCATTCCCTTTGGAGAAGACTGATTTCTTTTTCTCCATTAGCACCATCCGCCCTTGGACTTGTGCCCTCTCCTACGTAATGGTGTCACCGTCCACTCAGGTACCCAGGCTATCTTACTAGACACCTCTCTTGTCCTTAGTCCCTGTCAACAGGTCATGACAATTCTACTTCCTCAGTATTACTGGAATCTTTCTCTTCCTCCCCATCTCTGTGACCCATGTTAGTTCAGACCTTGTATTCTCTTCCTGTTCCCATGTCTCTGCCTCTGATTCACCCTCCATTCTGCCCAAGATGGTCTTGTTGAGCTGCTCATCTGATCATACTACTTTTGTTCAACTTCTGTGTGCCCCTGCAAATCATCTCTGTCCAGCTTTTGGCCCTAAGGGCTGACCTGTAGGAACCATGACAATGGCCTCCATGGGATTCTGGCCTCTGGTTGGTTTTAGCCAATGGGGAGTACTTGCAGGAGGTCAAAAGGGGCGGGGCTTGAGGTTAGAGTCTTCACACCCTGTCTCTCCCACTGTGGAGTCTCCCACAAAGGCCACAACTCCTTCCAAGGCGACCTTTGCATGACTCACAGCAACTGCTCCTTCCCTTGGCCCCCTCCTGCCTAACAGCCCCGGTGTTGCTTGTTCCAGGTGTAACATTGTACCCTGTAGTTTTGCTATATATGGCCCAAACCTTAGTAAATTGCCCCTTCATTCAAGACTGCTCAAATTGTCCTCATCGGAGTGTGCCATTTCTTCCTGCTGGGTCCCTGAAAGGTTCAGTTCTCCTACTCAAAGCCCTCAAAGGTTCCCATAGCCTTGAAAATATAGTCCAAATTGATGATCTTGGGATTCAAAGTCCTTCACTATTTAACCCCATTTACCTTTCCAGCTTGGTTTTTGCCATTGGCCTTCCCTTACTCTGGAATCTAATTATAAGGGAGTCATTTACCCTTAGAAATTTGTACCTCTGAGCCCATTGTTCTCTCTCTTAGGATCAGGAGAACTTGGCTATCTTTTCAGGCCTAATACAAAGGTTCTAAAAGTCCAGCACAGTGCCTAGTACATGGTAAACTCTCAGTAATTGTGTAGTGAATGAATAATGAGAAACCTTGCACTTTTCTTCCAGGTCCTGTGTTATACAAAGGCATGCTTTGTGGATACACATGACTTGATGCTTGAGAAAAAGGATTTCATGCTAATGGAAACCCCAGGCGCTCTTCAGTCTTCTTCCCTGAGGTTTAGGGACAGGTGGCAAGGGGAAAGTGAGGAGGCTTTTAAGCACAAATCAGCGCAGGGTTGCGTAACCCTGATCAAAGCTTGGGAAGAAAGAGGGCATCTTCCCCAGGAGGCTGTCTCTGCTGATCCCTGGATGAATCACCACGGAAAAAACAGAGAGATGTTCTACAGTGCCAGACATATAATCAGTAGGAAAACCTTTCCCTCTAGGGCATTCTCATTCAGTAAGTCTGCCTGCTGTGAGCTTTCTCAGAAGGGGGTGCTTAGGTGAATGGTGAGGGTGGGGCGAGGGAGTGGAGGCTCAGTGTAGCTGGCCCACTGGGGAGGTTACCTGGAGCCAAGTAGCTGAGTCTATGTCACCCGTAGCCAGAGTGGCAGGCCTGCTGGGAAGGGGGCCAGAGGGCCTGGAATGCTTTGGGTCTCCCTTCATCTAGGTGGGACAGCTCAGAGAGCCATTCTCCAGTCCCCCTTTACTCTGAGTCTGGCTGCTGAAGAAGTCATTTTCTGGCAAGCACATAAGAAAGCCTGACTAGTGGGTCCCTGTGGGAAGGCGGGAGTGGGTGCTCAGGAAAAGGATTTAGCTTTTCACTTTATAGCTTTCTGTATAAATAACATGCAGAGGTGTTCTTTTTGAAAAATGCCAGAGGTTATCTCATCAGTGGGGTTTTGGTCCAATTGGTTTTTACTTTTCTTTTTCTGTATTAAAAGAATGAATAAATGTTATTAAAAATTAATGTAGCTACTGTACCTCTAAGATTTCCAAGACAGACCTGAGCTCAAATATTCTGTTCCTTTGGTTCATACGCCATAGAAATGTCCCAGAAATTCTGACATTTTTGTCAGTGTGTTGAAACATACATTTCCTTATGTACTTGGAAGTAGTGCCAAATCTCAAATCACACCTCAGTTCCCAGTTTCTTTCTTTCTTTCTTTCTTTCTTTCTTTCTTTCTTTCTTTCTTTCTTTCTTTCTTTCTTTCTTTCTTTCTTTNTTCTTTCTTTCTTTCTTTCTTTCTTTCTTTTTCTTCCTTCCTTCCTTCCTTCCTTCCTTCCTTCCTTCCTTCCTTCCTTCCTTTCTTTCTTTCTTTCTTTCTTTCTTTCTTTCTTTCTTTCTTCTCTTTTAAAATTAAACTTTATTGGGGTGACAATGGTTAGTAAAGTTACATAGGTTTCAAGTGTATAATTCTGTAATACATCAGGATTCCATGAGGAACCATCATGCCTCAGGTCCCGGACGTAACAGTTTCGTCTTGCCACCAGCACTGCTCAGGCCCCTGCCCTGTATAATCTCCTTTGGCTTCTTGTTGATGGCTGGGGTCCCATGTTGAACTAACCTTCAGATGACAACTTCCCACCATGTCCTTGACTACATTAGCCTGGGAACTACAGTGAAGTGAGCCTCAGGTTGGGGAGGAATGGGTTTACTATGGGGAGTAAACAGCAGAGGCTGGGAGTGAGGCAGCAGATGACATGCCCCGTAAGTGAGGTAGAGAAAGGAACAAAGGCACGCATGGATTGATTTCTCCACAGAAGTTCCTCCTGAGCTATCTCTGCGCGACCAGCAATTCTGAACCAAGGTCTCCTTTCCTCAGCATAGCTGCTACAATTGTGCAACAGGGAGACAGAGAGTAGGAGGGAAGGCAAACACTTGGAAAGCCACTTGTCATTATCTAGTAAAGGTAAAGCCATGCATATCTGATGACCCAGCAATTCTACTTCCAGATAGAAACCCTGGAGAAATGCGTGCAAATTTGCACCAGGATATACATACCAAGAATGCTCATTGCAGCATTGCTCATGAGAGTCAAAACCTAGAAACAACCCACATGTGTATCAACAGAAGTATGGATAAATAAACATGGACTACATGCGCTGGAATACCATACAGCCATGAAAAAGAATACACTACAGCATGGATGAACCGCATAAACATAACTGAGCCACACAAAATCCCCAAAACACAATTCTATTCACATATAGCTCAAAACAGGCAAAATAAAATGATTTTCTTTAGAGATGCAAACAAGTCGAAAAACTAAAAGAAAAGGAGGTAGATGCTATAAAAGCCTAGGGGAGAGGGAAAGTATGGTCAGGTAGGGACATGCAGGCGTCTTCAGAGTGCGGTCAGTATTTTATTTCTTGATATGAGTGGTGAGTACATGGACAATTGTTTTATAGTTATTTATTAGAATGTATAATGTTCTATGCACTTTTCTGTATGTGTTAATTTTCATAATTTAAAAAATGAACGAGGGAGAGGGTCTTATTTTAATAGGAACTTGGATGAGGGTTTCATCCTTTGAAGCCCTCTGCTGCAGAATCTACCATATGATCCCAGAAGACAGATGTCCCTACTCGGTCTTCATGTCCCTGTCCTGCTCCATCCCGTGGGAGTCAGTCCCAAGGCCTCCAGCCCTGGCAGAAGCAACCTTATCCTTGACTAAGCCTGACTCAGCCATCCCTGATTGCATCTTCTGGGCTCTTGTACTCCCAAGGATGTAATTGAGCATGCCCTGTGGGGAGACAGTCTGTAATAAATTCCCTAGGATGAAAACAGAACAGAAATCAAAATAGTTGTACAGATTGCTGGTATGCATCATAGCTCAGGATTTGCTCTGATAGGCCTGGGTCCGGGCTGGCGCCTGGCGTGCACATCTCATGTCTAATTTCCTCCTCTTTCTCCTCCTCCTCCTCTGCTCAGGGTGTTGGTGTGCATGCCAGCCCTCTGAGTTAGACAGGAAGGTTGTTTTTGTGCAGGCACCTTCTCACCAAGACCGTTTCTGGGCGTTTGGAGTGTTTGTCTCCACAGAACTTGGCAGGCAGCCTGGCATAAAGCAGGTGCTCACTGCCTGTCTAGTACTTGGTGGTCCTTTCATCCTGATGCTGGGACTGAGAAGGCCACTATCTCTGAGGAGAACCCAAAATGAGTTGTCTCTGAAGCCTTCTGGGGCTTTGTTCAAGGTACATGAGTCCCGGTGGGGCTTGAGGAATGGTGAGACTACTATTAGAAAGGCCTTAGTCTATGGGATGCTGGCCATCTGATGACTTGCTGTGCAAATAGAAGCTCAGACTTGCCTCTACCTTTCCCTCCTTTGTCCCCAGCAAGGCAGAGTCAGAAACCCTGCACTCAGCTCCTTCACTAGGGTTTCGTAGAGGTTGATCAAAGCTGTTAAGGTGGCCAGGGGCTGCCAGGAGATGTTGGTGGCCTGCTGAAGACTTCCAGCAATGGATCCCTTGATACATTCTCCCCAGACCAGGGTGTGCATTCCAGGCAAGGGAGCTACATGAACAAAGGCATAAAAAGGTGAAAGCCTGGAGAGCTTGGTTACTGCCCCCTTTACCCACTCAACTGCCTGAAGTCTCATTTTTCTCCCCTTGACCTCACAGGTTACTACTGCTCCCTGGGCCTGTGGATACAAAAGCTTGGCTCAGATCAGGGGTCCTTCCTTCAGATGAAGCTGGTAAGTTTCTGGGACCAAACACTCTTGGTGAGACCATAGCTTGGAGAGTGCTCAGAGCAGCCTAGGCAGCCTAAGGTAAAAGGGAGGGATGTAGCGACAAGCAGGAGGAGGTCAGAGGAGCATCTATCACTGACTGCAAACAGAAACCTCAGTTTGTGGTGCAATGAAATCACCGTATATGGTTTGGGAGGAAATTCTCTGCAAGGAGCTGCATGCAAATAGGTCATCAAGTAATGGCAAAAATATGCGGCTAAATGGAGGTGCCTGTGCAGAGTTTCTGTGTCTCCAAGGGCTAAGGAAATGCCAGGAAGCCATAAGGTCTCAGGGCTTCATGCCACAGAGGATGGAGGACGAGAAATGCTCCCTCTGCTCCCTCCCCAGCTTCCTGTGTCCTTCTTGTCCCCATCCCACTGGGATCCACCCCGGGTCTGACCAGCATCCCTGTACCCTGTTGCTGAAATCAGGCAGGGACTCGGAGATTGCCTGAGACACTTTCTGGTGACTAATGCAGTACTTGAACAGGAAACAGACTGGAAAGGGCTTAGGAGGAGCTATAAATAGCCCATGTTCTTAAAAAAACAAACTTGGAAAGAAATGGAATTAACACACTCGAAGGAGAACAAGGAGATCACAGACTCCAAGCACGACCAGTCACTTCTCCTGGGAGATGAGCTTTTCTCCCAGATGGAGCTCCATCTGCCCTTGTAGGAGTCAACTCTACCATGTGTGCCCTGCTCCACCCTGGGGTTGACAAGCCAGCCCAGCCTACCTGCTAATATGATGCCCTGAATTGTCTGTGGTTCTGGGGATCAAGTTTTGTAGGGCCCACGTGAGTGTGTGTGTGTGTGTGTGTGTGTGTGTGTATACAGGAGTCACTGAGGCTCACGGCTCAAGGACTATGTATGAATGATCTTGTTGGGGAAGTAGAAAATTGAAAAAGCATTAGACTACCCTTTCTGCTTGCCTTAGTTTCCCCCCTATCTACTAAGCTATAGCAATCCTCTTCCATGTTGAACTCAGTGAGGGGAGAGCGAGGTAGGAAAATTAGCCTTGCATCTAGTGGCGGGTCAGCAGACCAGGGATATAGTACCAGTCAAGAGCTCCTTTGCTGAATAACTTGGAGTAGACACTTGACTGCACTAAGACTTTTTCTTTTTCTACAACATGGAGTGGTTGGTCTAGTTCAGTGGACTTTAAATCTTTTTCTTTTATTTTTTTCAAAGCTGCATAACATTTCCCCAATGGAAATCCCAAGACAGAGCAGAGCTGCCCTGGTTAAGGTGCGAGCCTCACACTTATACACACCACTCCTTTCCTGACAGCCAGAAAAACCACAGAAGCCCAGGGCTTCAGAGCATCATTTGAAAACCACTAGACTGGAGTTTGACAAGTGTGGCTGACCATCCAAAAACTCCTCCTCACGGTCCTTTCTCTCCTTACCTCCATGTATAAGCTGGAAAGTTAAAATAATGAAAAGTAACACCGAGCGATGGAGAGTTAACTAAAGATCAAAACAGAAGAGGGATTTACATCTCACAAGCCCCAGCAAACTTCTTAATATCCTCATTAGATGTTGGGATATACTGTAAAAAGAGTCACAATTTTCTACTCCTCCCAGTATCCACACCTTGTATAATGTGACTTTGTGGCTCCTCCCATCAAGAAGTAGAATCCATTTCCCCACCTTTTGAATATGCGCTGGCCTTGAGATTTGCTTTGAACAATGTTCAGTGGAAGTGATAATGTGCCATTTCCAGGCTTAGGTCTTCAGAAGCCTGTGCCTTCTACTCTGTCTATTAAACCCCTGCTGCTGCCATGAGAACAGCCTGGGTCAGCCTGCTGGGGAAGGAGAGATCACACAGAGAGATCTGAGCTGCCCCAGCTGAGGCCGCCGCAGACCAGCCAGCCCCTCACCAACCTGCCAACAGACAAGACACATGCGCAACTAGACGCATGAGAAGTAATATACAGCGGTTACTTATGGCATACCAGTTGGGGGAGTCTGTTTCTGTTCCAGCTATCTATTGCTGAGTAACAACCACCCCCAAATTAGCAGCTTAAAACAATTTATTATATACTAATTTATTATGATGTCCCAGGTTTTGTGCATTGATTACTCTCAGCTGGGCAATTCCCGCTTGGGGTCTTTCATATGATTACAGTCAGATGTCAGCTGGGGCTGCGGTCATCTGAAGTTCCAACTAGACTGGGCATCTGAAATGAACTACGCAAATGGCTGGTGCTTGATGCTGGCTGTCATCTTGGGGCTCAGCTGGGATTATTGACTGCACATGACCTTTCTATGTGGCATGGCTTTTTTACAACATGGCCTCTCAGTTTCAAGAAGCAGAAAGCGGAAGCTGCCGTGCCAGTTAAGTGCTCTGCTAGCTCTGGTATGATATCACTTCCTCCATATTTTATTGATCAAAACAGTCATAACATCCTCCCAGGTTCAAGAGGGTAAAGAAATAGATGCCACCTCTTGAAGGAGAGATAACAAGATCACATTTCAAAAGAGAATGTAGGATAGGAGACATTGTTGGGACCATCTTTGGGAAATAAAATCGACCACAGTAGCACAGTGTTATTGTGGCAAAGGATAACAGAGACAGACATCTTTGTTTGCCATGGTTCTTTCTTCCTATAGCACTGCTTTCTGCCTGTCCTCCCTGGCTCCTCACGTAACCACACAGGGATTGGTAAAGGCTGAGCAACTGGATAGGAAGACCTGCAGGGTCCTGCTGAGCACCATCAACTCCTCTGGGCTCAGTGGGAAAGAATGCAATGACTAAACAGTGATCATTGCCTGCCAAGGGCCAGGAGGGGAGGAAGTGGCCTACTTGGTATGTATTAGCTCGTACCCTTTACCCCTTTGGACCTCGGCTTCCTCTTTTTCATTTTTCTAAGGGCTCTTCAGTATGGGAATGAGGAAATGCAATTGTCTGATTTCAGAAGTGAACAGATAGCGTCAATGCCAGCCAAGTGCTTTGTCAATACCAGGTGCTGTGGAGGATAAAATCAGGTTATTAACATGTTCAAGTTGAGAGTCTCACTTTATTACTCATACAGTGAGGGTGAAGGTGTCCATCTCTGTTTGCCCTAGCAAGGACTACCTGCAGGTCAAATTTTAACTATCTTGTTTGGCTCTGCCCAGGCCCATGACCCACAGTGGGAACCTCATCTGTGCAGTGAAAGAGGAAGGATTTAGATCTGTGTTCATGACCTATGTGCTCCTGGGGAAGCCCTTTCATTGGGACCTCGCCTGTCTTCTCAGCTCCAGCCTTTCCCCAGCCCAGTGTGAGTGACTGAACTCCTGCTCTGATTATCACAAGTTTCCCAGTGAACAGGGAGTTCCCTGGATCCCATTTGGCTGGGATTCTAAGGTATTGCTAATTCCTCCCACCTTTCCTCTTATAAATCAGATCCTGTTCCTGAATCTAAAACTACTTCCTGTTTCAAACAGGAAATTTGAAACAGGAAGTCCCCTCAGGATCAAGATGCTGCTGCCCACCTGAGGACAAAAATCCTTGACAAATACGAGATTCTTCCTGTTAGAGCCCCACCCACATTCCCAGGAACCCCAGCCAGGTCTACCGCCAGACAACTCCTCTGAACACCCTAGCCCCTGCTACTCCTGTCCCAGCATGCCTTGTGGCTGAGCCCAGTGGGCCACGACAGGAAGTTTGTGGATGCCTTCCATGCTGACTGGGGTTTTGGCTTGCTTTGGCACCAACATCCTGTCTGCCCTATTTCCTATTGAGGGAGAACTGGACTGGTTTTTAATTAAGCTCATACCCCCAGAGAGCCTGGGGGAAGAGATGGCTTCATAGAAGTCATTCAGCAGCCATCAGAAAAAGGGGGAGTTCTAAGAGCAGGAAAGGGGGAGGTGAAAGTGAAGTCAGAAGTCTTGAGTGGTTCCTTCCTGGCTGAGGTAATGCCCCTGCAATGTGCCTTATGTGGTGGGTAGCTCACCTGAGCATCTGTGCTCACAAGAGTGCCAGCCCCTCCTTGTAGTGGCCTCCCCGTGCTCACAGCTACGTCCTCTGCACATACACACCCTTCCCATCCACCCATGGAGAGGTGGGAGTGATCTATGAGCAACATCCTGCAAATCAAGCAAAAGGGAGTTATAGCCACAGCACGATGTGCATACTCCTATAATAGAATATTTAAATACAGAAAAGAAAATTTCCTGAATTCCACCTCTAGAGATACATAGTTTCTATTATATATTCTGGAGATTTTTAAATTTTTTTTTATGTTTAACCAAATGATACTCTTCTGATCGTCTGTCTGGTATTGATCCCTTTGATCTTTAGCTGAGCCCCTCTCCCAGGCTACAGAGGTCATGAGGTTGCTATGGCTTTTCTGTCCCCATAGTAAAGGGCAGGGGTACCTCAGTAATTGGGCTCAGGATTCTCTCCTACACCCACCAGGCTTCAAAGAAGGTGTCTCTTCCTTCAGAGAGGATCCTCATCTGTGAAAGTCTGCCTTCCTTTCCTCTCCTTTCTCCAAGGGACAAAACAACAGCACTCAGGCAAGACTGCTGTAATGGGGCTTCTAGACTCATAGGTACTCAGGAGCAGACGTTGGGAAGGGAAGGGGGAAACCTGGAGCCTTTCGCTCCACCAGCCTCCCTCCTCACTCTCAGCTTCCTCCTTCCCGTCTCTTTCTTCTGTTGTCTCTCCCTGCCCATCCCTCTCCTCTCCGCCATTTCTTCCCTCCCTCCCTACTCTCCTCCCTTCCACAATAGGCAGAAGTGGGTACATGGCACTGGACCTGGATTCCACTGCCACAAGTAGGTAGAGCTCTGCTCACAAGTCAACCTTTGACTGGCTGTGTGACCTTCATCAGATGAGTCACTTTGTTTCTCATCTCAAAATGGAGATGATAATGCCTCTGTAATGAAGACAAAATGGGTTCATCTTTTAAGCACTTAACCCAGGGCTTATTTCACCTCCCCCTTTCCTGCTCCTAGAACTCCTCCCTTTTCTGATGACTAACATATGATAGATAGTTAATGGATATTTAGCAACTCTAATCTGCATCAGGGAAGCACCTACTGTGTGACAGATGCAAAAGTCCAGAAGGGAGCAAGGCAGAGATCCTTAAACAAGCCTCTGCTGTAACCTTTTCACAATATACTGTAATCATTTGTTTCCATAAAATGTAAGGAAATAAAGAGCTTCTACTGCCAGGCAGTCAGGGACTAGATTCCAAAGGATTCTATACACTTAAAAACACAGAATAGCCTGGTGGCTGAAATGAAAAGTCAAAACCAGATCCCATGACAAAATGCATCTCCACTCAGTCCACCCAGCTAATTGGTTTGCCTAAAATCTACTGCTCTAGGCAAGGGGAAAGCGGTCTCAACAATAGGAGGAGGTTATATTTCTGATGTGCCTGTACTTGTATTTGTGAAAGACAGCTAGCCCAGAGCCCTCTGCAGGCCTGCGAAGTCCCTTGGAGCCACCAGTGTTGGGTTGTCATAGGATCCTAGCAAATGCCTGTGTGCTTAGAAAGGTTTAGTCTAGTTTCACTCAGTGCGCCAGCTCTAACTAATTTAGAGAGCTGCCTAAAGTTCCAGGTGGGGAAGGAAGCTGAGAACCCCAGGCTCAGAGGACCTGTGATGGTGGACTCGCAGTACCTGCTTTGGTGGGATTAGGAAGTAGGGGCTTGTTGGCCATCTCTGGAGTAGCCAAACCTTGGCAATCAGTTGGAACAGCTTGCTTTTATTTTCTGCTGGCTTGGCTCTGCCCACACCCAGTGATAGCTTTCTCAGATGCTCTTTATTCTTTCATTAGGGATTGATTTCTTTGGAAATGATGTTCTGGGATTCATAGCCACATCCCACAAGAAAGGAAACCCCTATAGATGGAGAGCTTTACCTGATTTGTGGATTGAAGATTCAGTACCATAAATATAGAATTTCTCTCAAATTAATATATAACTTAATGAAATGCCTATCAAAATATCAATAAGGATTTTCCTAGACATTTACAAGCTGATTCTAAAATTCACATAGAAGAGAGAAGGCCAAAGAATGGCTTAAATGATTTTGAAAAACAAGAAGAGACTGACCCTGCCAACTATTAAGACCTATTATGAAACATTGGTGTGAAGGAATTAGTGCAGGAATAGGCAAATAGACCAACAGGATAGAACAGAGAGCCCAGAAATGTACTGAATACCTGATGTATGACAGAGGTGACATTAATAAGGGAAGGATAGACCATTCAATAAACAGTATTGGGTAATGAATATGGAAAATCCATATGGAAAAGTTAAAATTCAAGATAGAACACATACACAAAAGGAGAATGTTAAGACACTTTGGAAGAGAATGTAAATATGAGAGAATACATTTGTGACACTGGGGTAAGAAAATACTTTTTAAAGAAGAGAGTAACAACAACAATATGCCCACAGGTCATTAAGGAAACAATAAATTTGCCTAAGTTAAGATTAAAACTTGTGTTCAAGAAAAGACACAATAAACCAAATAAAAAGACCAGTCACAGACTATACCCAGAATATATAAGGAACTCCTACAATCGGCAAGGAAAATGCCACCCAGCAGAACAAAGAACAAAGGATATGAATTGAAAATTCACAAATAAATGACACCCAAATGTCCAATAAACATAAGAAGCTTCACCTTTGCAGTAATTGGGGAAATGCAAATTAACATCACAGTCAGATGGTGGTTACAAAACAGTCATGAGGATGCAAGTATAGGGAATATAATTAAGAATATGGTAGAAACTATGTATAGTGCCAGGAGGGTACTAGTCAGGGGGATCACTTCCTAAATTACATAAATGTCTAACCATTATGCTGTACACCTGAAACTAATATAAAATAATAATGTCACCTCAAATTGAAAAATTTATAAAGGGGGAAAAAGATAAAGAAGAGCAAGGGGTTCAAAATTCCAGATATAAAACAAAGAAGTCTTGGGGATATAATATACAAAATAGAAATATAGTCAATAATATTGTGATAGTGTGGTACAGTGTCAGATGGCTGCTGGACTTATCATGGTGATCACTTCTTTAGCATAGGGAATATAATCAACAATATGGTAATAACTCTGTATAGTGCTAATTGGGTACTGTTGAATATCTGTGATGTACACCTGAAACTAATATAATACTGTATGTTAGCTATATTTTAATAAAAATCTTTTTTTAAATGCAAGCAAATACAAAGACACATTTTGCAAAAAAAAACAAACAAAATAAAATCATAATCAGATATCATTTTATCCCCATCAGATTGGCAAGACTTTGGAAGTGTGACAATACCAGCTGTGGATGGCACTGCTACAAGCTTTGGGTAAATAGCACTGATGAGAGTAAACTGGTACAACCATTTTGAACAGCAATGTGTTACTAGCTAGAGAAGTTAAAAGTGAATATTCCCTATCACCCAGCAATACCAATTTTAGATATATAGGAAAAGTTGTCTTACATGTATACAAAAAGACATATACAAGGAGGTTTTGTGATATCAATTATAATAGCAAAAAAAGAAAATGTCTATTACCAGGGGGATGAGCAAATAAAATGTGATATATTTACTTAACAGAATGCTATTCAACAGTCAAAACAAATTCTCATATTCTCATGAATAAATCTCAAATGCAACATGGATAAATCTCGAAAACATCTTAAGGGGAAAACGTAATTTCATACATATAGTATGAGTTTATACCAAGTTAGTATGTTTTCAAATATGAAAAACAGTACAAAACATTGTTTAGAAATATATGCCTATGTAGTAAAAGTATAAAAACATACGTTAGAATGATAAACACCAAATTCATGAGGAAACAGAATGGGTCCCTTTGAGGTACAGAGCATGCGTTAACTATAATATACCTTTAAAAAAGAAAAATGTCTGAAGCAAGTATAGCAACATGACCAGATTTGTTAAAGCTGTGCGATAGGTGCATGAGTGTTTGGTGCGTTATACTTTGTTTCCTTCTGTTTGAAATATTAACACTCCCCACCCCACCCAGGCACTTGGTCTTCGAGATACCTCCAAATGCATGGCTATGGCTTGGGAAAGCAAAAGGCAGGAATGTTTCTGCCCTTATAGTTATATCCAGCAGTTTTTTTAGCGATTGTGCCTCTCTTAACACACCTCTCACCTGTGACATTCAATGACTTCACAATCATTGACGCAGCACCAGCTAAGTGCCATGCACAGAGGAAACGAAACAATTCAGGCCTGTCCCTCCCCAATATAGGAGCTTGTAGGTTATTGGAGGAGACAGACAGATAAATGACCCTACTCTGATAAATGCCGAAACTGAGGTGTGTTAAAAAAATGTGTAGCTCAGTTGGTTAGAGCACAGTGCTCATAACACCAAAGTTGCCGGTTCGATCCCCACATGGGCCACTGAGATGTGCCCTTCACAACTAGATTGAAACAACTACTTGAACTGGAGCTGATGGGTCCTGGAAAAACACACTGTTCCTCAATAAAATAAATAAATAAAAAGTTAATTAAATAAATAAATAATTCTATTAAAATGTGTAGGGTAGAACAGTGGGAGGGAGCTTGGGGTGGGTATAGAGAAAACAAGGAGTTGGGCCTTGAAGGTTGAATAGGAGTTTGGAAGAAGTTGAGTAAGAGGAGAGTACGGCATGAATAAAGAAAACAAGGCATGGGAGTGCCTGCCGGGTATGGCACCAGAGAGCAGCATCCAGATTGGACACGTGCTTCAAAAAGACCTTGCTGGAAGTGGTAGAAAAATGGAATAAAGTCAGGGAAACTGGTTAGTAAGCCATTGAAAGTGTTTCAAGGAAAGGCGATGAAACCTGAGCTACAACACAGTGATTTTGCTTATAATTTCCCTGCAAACCTGCAAATTAACTGAGGGTAAGGACTATAGCTTAATCAGGTTTTGTTTATCTCAGTGTACCCTGCAGCAGCTACAGTTATACCCTGCATCTGTTAGGAGCTCAGTGAATGCATGGTGATAGAAGCGAGGGAGGAAGAAAGCAGGCAGGCCCCAGGCTCACTCTCCCTTTTTACAGATAAGAACACTGTGAGCTGGAGAGGGGGGAGTGATGCTCTCAAGGACGTCCTTAGCTGGACACTTACTGTCTCTCTCTCAAACAGCAAAGAGCACTGCAACCCCTCTGCTAACACATTTATAAGCATAAAGGTTTTTAAAGACAAAGCCTGCACAGGTAAAGTGCTATCACAACGAATCCTATTATAAAGCTTCCTTCTTCATAAGGAAGTGCTTTCTCTTCCCCTCAGGCAGTAAGAGTTTCTTTACAACAGACAGAATTCTCTGAGATGAATAATACAAAACAATAGCCCTGCACCGGCCTCAGTCCGAATAACAGGCTCTATTCAGGTTGCTCTGAAAACACCTGGCTTGGGCACTGTTGTCATTGTGGGCAGGGCCAGACCAGCAGTGCTGAGAACTTTACAGAGTCTTTTGTTTTGCACCATGCCTTAATTGGCTCTCCACCCCAATGTAGTAAATTTCCAGTCACCTGAACAAAATTCACCGAAATGAACACACTGCAAACAAAGCAAAACAACCTCCAAAGCACATACAGGTGTGAACATCTCTGCACCCATTCTTTCTGTGATTGCTCCGGTCTCCAGAGAGCCTTCCCCAAGGGTCCATGACTCCATCTCTTGTGATCTGGCTCTATCAGGCATTGAATCTGCTCTTCTTGACATTTCAGTGGCTGCCTGTCACCTGGCTCTTTCTTTCAGCATCTTAACATGCTCAGGCTTTCAGTTTAAAAATGACAACAGCAGAAACCACCCTATTCTGCCTGTTCCCACTGTGTGTCCCCTACTAGTCCTATGAGAGTGTGCAAGGAGTCACCTATGTTCACTGTCTGCCCCCCTCACCTCCCATTCACCTCTTAGCCAACCCAGGAAGTCTGTGCTTAATAGTCCTCTGGGAAGGAAGGAAGGAAGGAAGGAAGGAAGGAAGGAAGGAAGGAAGGAAGGAAGGAAAGAAGGGAAGAGACTGATATTTATTGTGTATTTATTATGTACCAAACAATGTTCTAAGAATTTTATATGTATTAACTTATGAAATCCAGACATCGCTGTGATGTAAATGCGATTATTATTTACATTTTACAGATGAGGAAAGGAGGCACTGAGAAATTGAGTTTAGCTTGAGTTACATTGAACCAGGATTTGGCGAAAGCACTCTGTCTCCAAAGACTGAACATTCTTTTTTTTTTAAAAAAAAGATTTTATTGGGGGAATTTGGAGAGGAGAACAGCGTTGGGGAATCAGGGAAGGGGAACAGACAAGTTGCTGTCATTTTTTGTTCTTCAGTCTAGTTGTGGAGGACGTTGCTTCACTGGCCCATGTTGGTGTTATGATCATTGTGCTCTTCCCAAGAGAGGCAGATTGGTTGCCGGCCATTGGACGGCTGCTCACAGCAGCTCACGAAAGCTCACGCCTGCTGCCGGCCAGCCCCACTGTAGCCTACACCATTGCTGGTGGCGACTCACTGCAGCTCAGCTCCAGGTTGAGCTGTTGTTCACCATCTTAGCTGTAGAGGGCACAGCATCACTGGCCCACATGTGGGATCTGAACCCAGGCCCTGCTGCTCAGAGCTGGCGTCCCAAGCCAACTCTTAACCAACGTGCCACTGGGCCGGCCCGAGACTGAACATTTTTAAACTTGTACTCAGTACAAGGTGCCTTGAAAGAAAAATTACAAAAGAAGAAGGCATGGATTTGTCTCATTCATTCATTCATTCATTCATTCATTCTTCAACACTTGCTGAAAAACTATTATGCACAAGGCAAAGGGATAAAGACATGAATCTGCCATTAAGATGCTGAGAGTCCAAAGAGGGAGGCAGGCCAACAATACTTGTCGAGTATGAAAAGCTCTGGGAACTTGGTAGGCAGGGAGCTGGGGCAGCACAGAGGAAGCAGCTTGTTTTGCTTAAAGCAGTGGTTCCCAATCTTCACTGTGCATTAAAATCATGTGGGATCTAAAACAAAAAATTTATTTTTCAATT
>NW_017731538.1:403667-420604 GCF_001890085.2 Hipposideros armiger
CACCATTTATTGAAGAGGATGTCTTTACCCCATTGTATATTCTTGACTCCTTTGTCATAGATTAATTAACCATACAGGCATGGATTTATTTCTAGGCTCTCTATTCTGTTCCATTGATCTGTGTTTGTTTTTATGCCAGTACCATGGAGTTTTGATTACTATAGCCTAGTAGTATAGTTTGATATCAGGTAGTGTGATACCTCCAACTTTGTTCTTTCTCAAGATTGCTGTGGCTCTTTGGGGTCTTTAGTGGTTTCATATAAATTTTAGGATATTTGTTCTAGTTCTGTGAAAAACACCATTGGTATTTTGATAGGGATTGCATTGAATCTATGGATTGCTTTGGGTAGTATGGACATTTTAATGATGTTAGTTCTTCCTATCCATGAACATGGTATATCCTTCCATTTATTTGTATCTTTTTCAATTTTCTTCTTCAATGTCTTATAATTTTCCGAGTACAGGTATATTTTACCTCCTTGGTTCAACTTATTCTTGGGTATTTTTTCTTTCTTTTTTTTATGCAATTATAAATGTGATTGTTTTCTTAATTTCTCTTTCTGACAGTTTGTTATTGGTGTATAAAAATGCAACAGATTTCTGAATATTAATTTTGTATCCTGCTACCTTACTGAATACATTTATCAGTTCTAATAATTTTTTATGGAATCTTTAGGGTTCTCTATATATAGTTTCAATGTAAGATATTTAAATATTACTAATGCTTGACTCCCACCCCCAGATATTAAAATTTACTTGGCAGTGCGAGTTTTACATGCTCCTCATGTGATTCTAATGTTTGGCAAAACTTGGGGAACACTAGCCCAAATGGTAATGAGTAGGGAGTTTAGTTTGCAAGTAACACAAAACCCAACTCAATCTATCTTAAGAAAAAAACAGTGTGTGGGAGGGAATGTATTTTGAGGTAGGATTTGATCCAGGTCTTAAAAGATGTCACCAGGGTGAGGTTTTCCTCTTTCCTCAGTGAAGGCTTCATTCTCAGGTTCCCCTTGGTTGGAAGATACAGTAGTTCCAGTCTCTGTACCTTCTTTCTTCTTGTCCAATGCAAAGAAGAGGTATGATTTTCTTGCAGCTCAAATAAAAGCCCAGAATTGTATTTCATTGGCTCTGACTTGGGCCTGAACCAGTGATTGAGACCAGAGAGGTGGTGACAGCTAATTGGCTCAGCTGAGTCATATGTCCCACCTCTGGGGCCAGGAATTAGAGGCAGCTTCACCTAGAAGCCTATTGTGGAGAGTGGAGAATTTGTGACAGATCCTGGCATGTCTGAGAGCTGAGGGTAAGGGCGTAGTCAGGGCCAGATGGGATAAGGGTGAGAAGTTTAACTGTATTTTCTAGGAGAGATGAAGCCATCTAAAGAGGAGAATGATATGATCACTTTTGTATTTTAAGAATATAACTCTGACAGTTATGGAAAGGACGTGTGTGACTAAAAAGAAAAGGTTATTGTAGCTGTCGAGAGAAGAGATGTTAGGACCCTCAACTAAGGCAGTGGCAATAAAGGTAGGAGGGAGGGTTCTCAAGAGATGTTTCTGAACTATAATATTGACAGGATTTTTATCCAGTTGGAAAGGAAGGTTTAGAAAAAGAGAGGAACCACAAAGGACTCTGAAATTTCTAGTTTAAGAAACAGGGCTGTTTGTATGCCATTAGTGAGATTAAATATATAGATTATGAAATAGGTTTTGGACAATTCAGTTAGGACATGTTGAATTTGACATGTCTTGAGGACAGTTAGGAGTCCAATGGGAAGATGAACATACCACTCTGGAATGCAGGAGAGAGCGGGACATCGCCAGTGTCTGTATGGAAGCTGAAGCAGGGGCAATGGATGTGATCACCGAAGGAAGGTGTGGGGGGAGAAGAGCAGGAACACTTCCCAGTATGGGACACTGGGGTAGAGTGGCTTTAGAATCAAAGGAAAGAGGGTTTCAAGTTAGGGGGTGTAGTCCACAGCATCATGCGGTGCAAAATAATTCAGAGGATGAAGGCTGGAAATGGAACATGGTTTTGACCACTGGGAGAGTGTCACCCTAACAAAAGCTAGGTTACAGGGTTTAGGGTGAGTGAGCCGGGAAGATGTAGACAGACCAAGCATAGGTCCATCACTCTTCAACAGGTTTGATGACACAGTTAGGCCACTGGCTCGAGGAGATGTGCCAAACCATTTCATATGTCTGTTTTTCAGTTTTTATGTGTTTCTGTGTGTTTCCTTTTTAAAAGTTTGATTTGGTTTGTTTGATGAGAGAGTTTGGACCAAGCTGTTAGGAAAAAAACTAAAAGAGAGACAAAGGCTGAAGAGAAAGTGATTTTCCATAGAGATTGAAAGCAGATTAGTGGTTGTCAGGAGCTAGGGGAGAGGGGAATGGAGAGTGACAGCCTAATGGGTGTGGCGTTTCCTTTTGGGGTGACAAAAAATGTTCTGGAACTAGATAGTTGAGATAGTTCTGCAACATTGTAAGTTTACTAAATGCCATTGAGTTTTATACCTTGAACTTTTTGTGATGTGTATTTTAACACACACACACACACACACACACACACACACTGATTTTTATTTTTATATCCTATGCTTATTGGGTTTTATGTGGATCATGTAATTTAATCCTCACAACAACCTTATGGCAACTTTGTAACTTTACTATTCCCATTTTACACAAGAGAAAACTGAGGTTCAGAGAGACTAATTCATTTATCTGAGGTCACACAGCTAGATTTGAGATTCTAACCCAAGATGATTTAAGTACAAAGCCTAAACTCTTAACCCTCTCTCATATTGCACCTATAGCTACATGATTTCCTAGGTGTATATATTGATAATGTGAACAGATCCATACCCACCTAGGTATTGCTGCTCCAAATCTCTGGGTGATGAGATTATCTATATTTTTTTATATTCTTTGCTTTGATTGGGCACAGCTTTGATTAAAAAAGGATAAGGCCTATTTTTAATATACAGAAGAAAGAGATTTTTGAGGTACAGGCCTCTCTGAAAGAGATGTTATAGGCATGTAAGAAACAACTAGAGAAGATGTGAACCTTCCCAGGTGAGTGCAGAATGTGGAAGGAGCACACACCAAGGCAGTAAGGAAGACTTCCCAAGGTGGTGGCCTAGAGCACAGTTGAAAGGGAGTGACAGTCCTCATAGTGGAAAAAAAGATGGAGGGCCCTTTGGAGGGGGACAGCAGGCATAATGCCCGGAGGACAGGAGGGATCAGGGAGAAATGGGGAGAGACATGCTGGATCCAATGGGGTGGTGTTTCAATGCATCTAGTTCCTGAGCCTCCCTCTGCCCCTCTACAGGGTTCCTCTCCTCCTGCTCTGCCCTGAGCGAACCATGCAACATAAATTTGCTTTGTTGCATGATATCTACAGGGCAGCCACAGCCTGTTCTAAGACGTTTCCCTCAGTCCTCAGGGAAATAGCAAAGCTCAAAGGCTGGCCTCTCAGGCATTCTTAGAAGGTCGCTGTGGCCATGCCTTCCTGCTTTATCCTGGGATCCTGTGACTCTCAGGCACAAGCCCAGAGCAGTCCTCACTCAATCGCTTCTTTGATTTTCTCCGTTGGACTCAGAGAGATTGTTGGCCAGTGGGAGGGTGCTGAGTGGTGAACTGTGTAATGGAACAGCTATTGCATTTTTTTTTTCTGTCAGAAGTCAAATCTCTTTTCAGACATGCCTGTAGAGTGAGGGATCAGTCCCATTCAGCTGAGACATGGCCTAAGCCAGTTTGCCTAACGTGCGACCTGCCCCATGACCAGCAGGTCCGCAGTTTATTCCCTCTTGACAGTGTTTGTACATCTTTTGTGATATATCCATCTCTTTTTTTCGCCATGTCTTTGGTATCTTAAACATTTTAAATCAATATGTTTCAGAGTCTTTCCTATTCCTAACAAGTACACATCATATTTTCAGTACTTGTATAATTAATGAGAAATGTACTTCTAAGTTCCAGAGTGACCAGGTGACAAGAACTCAGGCACAAGAGGGAGACAGAGCAGGCTTTGAATCCTAGTTCTACTAGTTACCAAGACATGGTATTTCACCTCCCTGATCTTTGGTTTCTCCAAGTGTGATGGTTCATTCTATGTGTTAACTTGACCGGGCCACAAGGGTACTCAGATAGTTGGTTAAACATTATTTCTGGATGTGTCTATGACAGTGTCTCTTAGTGAGATTAGCATTTGAATCTGTAGACTGAGTAAAGTTAATGGTCCTGCCTGGTGTGGGTGGGCATCACCGAATCCTTTGAGTGCCTACATACGACAAAAAGGCAGAAGAAAGGAAAATTCATTCACTCTCTCAGCCTGACTGCTTCGGCTGAACATTGACCTTCTCCTGCCCTTGGGCTGAGGCTCACACCACTGGCTCCCCCAGTTCTCAGGTCGTCAGACTTGGACTAGACCTTTTTCACCAACTTTCTTGGGTCTCCAGTCTGCAGATGGCAGATTGTAGAACTTCTCAGCCTCCATAATCACATGAGCAAATTCCTCCTAATTATCTATCTATCTATCTATCTATCTATCTATCTATCTATCTTCTATTGGTTCTGCTAATTGGGAGAATCCTGACTAACACACCAAGTGTAAAATAGGGTTATTGATCCTCATCAGTAACTCCCAGAAGTAATCCTATGTGGATGTTTTGAAGATTAATAAGGTCACATATAGGCCCATGGTGGGTACGTGAGAAATAGAGGTTTTATTTACCTATTGAATCAGGATTTGATCAGGAAAGCGGACCATTAATGTGATATGGACTAAGGGATTATTATAGCAATTAGAGCTCACATAATTGTGGGAGCTGGTGAAGAGGTCTACAGGATGCAGTTGCCTTAGTGTCCACGGGTGAGCCTGAACTTGAGTCGGTCGGCAGGGTTGGCAGGTGAGAAGAAAACTGGGATGTGAAGTGGGAGAAATCGAGAGCCAGATGGAACTCACACACCCTGGAATCCCTGAGTAGAAGCTGGAATTGGTGTCATTTCTCACCATCTTCACCCTTGACAACCAGTGACCCTTAGAAGCAACTTGTACCTTTTCCAAATTGATGTGGACACACCGGCCCTGGGCTCGTAAAGTGGAAGGAGCAGCACCTGTGGGAGCTGCGGGAGGCCGTGTCCAGGTGTCTGGCTACTGCCCACACCAACATCACGTATGCTCCACGGCAGTTCCCCGGGGCCCTGCACTGACCTTTCAGGTGCACAGCCTGCTGTCACCTCCACCTTCCCAGTCTTGCGCAAGTGTCTCTGTGGCCAGGCCTAACTTGGAACCATCCAAGAAAGGGAGTTCTGGGAAACCCAGTTCTAAGTTGCTACAATACAAAGCCACCCCACTCACAAATAGGGGGAACGTAATCAACATTGAATCAGCCAATAGTATACCTTCATGTATGTCGTGTCATCTGATCTGCACTCTGTTCTCACTAAGTAAAGGTTATTATCTCTCCCACCTAGCTTGCTCAAAGTCACAACGTTCGGATAGCAGAGGTTGGAGCCCAGGTTGGCGTCTGAGCACTTTCCACCGGAACTTGACTTGTGACGCTGGTTTGGGCCCTTCTGTTCAGAGGCTCCACCTCCATCATGGCAATACTCTAAGTGCCCTTATAGCCCCCATTTATTTGACAAGGGGGCAAATGACGCCTTTTGATGGATTAGAGGCTGGGCTGCTCTGGGTAGTCTCTTGCCATCCAAGCTGCCCCTAGGGGAGAGATTTGAAGAGAAAAGCAGGTGGGCAGGAATTTAATTTTAATTAAAAAGTATTTATCCACTACGAAATGCACTGAACCTAGAGAAAAGCTTACTGGGGAATGGCATGTGGATGGGGTGGGAGTGGGGAGTCGACAATAGGACAGGAGGACAGGACGACACAACATTCTGAGAGGGAAAAAGCATCAGTTCTTTCTGTGAGTTCAGCTGGGCCCAAGTCAATGGCGATGGTCCAGGCCCATTGGAGAAACAGTGGGTAGGCGGTCCAAACACCTTGTTTAGTAGATTGTTTGTTTTTCAGTAGGTTCCTCTTGACAAACATTTTTTTCCTCCAACAAACATTTACACCTGCCATGTGCTGCGTGCTATTTAAACAATGCCCACTGAGGGTACAGCATTGAATACCACCCCGTTGCTCATCTCAAGGGGCTTCAGGTCAGGGAACTCAGGTAAACTGACCCTACTGTCTTAGAATGGGCCTCGCCAGAGGCAGGTTCTGAGATACGAATTTGAGTGCAAGCAGTTTATTTGGGAAGTAATCTCAGGAAGTGCCAGTAAGGGACTGGGGAAGTGTGACAGGGAAGTGACGAGGAGGGACATCAATACAGAGCATGTTAATGAGCAGGTTATTCCTATGGGCACCTGGGGCTCAGTCCTGCTAGGGATCTCTGGGACAGAGAAACAGAGAGAGAGAGACATAGCAGACACCTTCAAGATATTCCCCCTGAGTGGCGAGACATCTGGAGTATGAATCTACCAACTCTTGCCCACCCTTGTTTGAAGGTTGCTCTAGTAGTGATAAGTCTCCCAGAGTCTGGCCAGCCCTGTGCATTGTCTGAGCTTATTGCTGAAGCTAGAGAAAACCTACAGGCAGAGTGTCATAGGCGCTTACAACAGAAAGCCAGTGGCACATAGGGACACCAGCAGCATCTGCTATATCTACCCAACATATTGGGTTGTCAGAAAAGTCATGACGCATGTTTGCAACAGATGGCACTAGTTCATTTTTGGAAGTACTGGCGTCATTTGCATCTACGTTATTGCTATGTCATTTGACAGCTGACAGTTCTAGTTTAATTCTGAAAAAAAAATTGAACGATTTGGTTGAGTTTTGGATATTTTACAACAAGTTGAAGATGGAAGACCAATCTGTGCATTTTTGCCATATTTTACTGTTTTACTTCCATAAAGGGAAGAACGTGCATCAAGTTTGTGAAAAGTTGCACCAAGTTGACAGTGACAATGCTCTACAAGAACGTCTGTGCCAACGATGCTTCATGAAGTTCCAGGCTGGTGATTTTGATCTCAGTGACGCTCCTTGCTCGGTCAAGGAGGCCTACCGAGGTTGATGATGACAAAATAAAGGCATTGATAGAGTCAAACCCATGTTACACAACACAAGAGATTGCAAAAACATTGAACATCCATCATTCATGCGTTCACGACCACCTGAGAAAGCTGGGATATGTAAGCAAGCTCGATATTTGGGTGCCGCGTGAACTCAAAGAAGTTCATTTGACAGCGCTTATAAATATCTGTAATATGCTCATTAAATGTGAGGAAAACAATCCTTTTTTGAAGCAACTGATAACTGATGATGAGAAGTGGTTTGTTGACAACAATGTGGTGTGCAAACAGTCTTGGTCCCGACATGATGATTCGCCTCAAACGACATCGAAAGCAGACATTCATCAGAGGAAGGTTATGCTCTCAGTGTGGTGGGATTTTAAAGGTGTCATGTTTTTTATGCTCGTACCAAGGAACCAAACAATCAATTCGAATGTGTACTGTTGGCAGTTGGACAGTTTGAATGAATCTATCATCCAGAAACGTCCAGAGCTTGTTAATTGTAAAGGAGTTGCATTCCATCGTGACAACGCAAGAGCACACACAAGTTTGATCACCCGTCAAAAATTATTGGAGCTTGGATGGGATGTGTTGCCACACCCACCATACTCGTCTGACCTTGTGCCGTCAGACTTCCACTTTATCGCTCTCTTCAAAATTCGTTGTGTGGTATAACGTTCAATTCAGATGAGGCTGTAAATCAGCACCTTGTTCAGTTTTTCTCAAATAAAGACAGGTCCTTCTATGAATGAGGAGTTATGAAGCTCACTGAAAGATGGCAAAAGGTTATTGAACAAAACGGGCAATATATCATTGATTGATCTTTGTTCTTTACATAAATCAATGACCTTTGAAAAACATAGACAAAATACGTCATGACTTTTCCGAAAACCCAATAGAACCATTTATCCCTCCTCCTCCCTTCCTAACCATACTCAACTTTGGCTCAGGTGTCTACTTCTCTCCCATGCAGCCTGTGAGTATCAGGGGTAGCTGAGCCCACCCCAGATCTAGGCCATGCCAGCCAGCACATTTTCGAACTCCAGGTATGGCATGGGTTCAAGTGGGCAGTGACCCAATCCATTCAGAGTGGATCTCAGGACTCCTGCTTGGAATGCTGGGTCAGAAATGTTTTCTTTTGCACAAGGTAGCTTGTGGCAACAAGAACTGTTCTACAATGAGGAAAACCAGCCTGAAGACAAAGCCATCACAGAGGAGGGCAGAGCCAAGAGAATTGCAAAGAAAGGCAGCTGGAGCTTTTACTTCTGGACTCTTCGGTCACAGGAGTCTCTTTCTCTTCTATTGTAGTCAGATTCCCTCCACTGCCTCCACCAGTCATTGTGGTAGCCCTGACTTGCATTAGAAAGTCAGGTAGCCCTGACTTGCATGGAAAGAGATAGCTGCTCTTGCTAGTATGCCTAAATGCTGATCCTGAGAAGAAATCTGCTTGAACCAAATGCATGTCTGTGGGACCTGTCACCACTGAGGCAATATGGCTGTCTAGGCCTGGGGACTCTGCCCAGTCTTATAGCCAGGAGGGTGTAAAGCACACAGGCTCAGGAGTCAGCCAGTAAGATGCACCCTACCATATGCTGCCTCCTAGAAGATCTTGGGAGAGTGACTTCACTCCTCCAAGACTCCATCTTCTCATCTCTAAGGTATGAGTGATAATAGTATCCACCTCAAAATGTGGTTGAGAGATACACACACAAGTTTAGTGGTGGGAGTTGTCATATCTCTGACCTGGAGTTGCCCAACAATGCCCCTTATCTACTCTTCTTCTCTATACCCTTATTAATATAAGCCCCCAATTTATTTTATTCAAAAACCTTTATATATTATTTACTATGTATCAGGCACTGTTCTATACACATATCTCTCTCTTACTATGCCCCTGTTACAGGTGAGGAACCTGCTGCACAGAGAGGTTAAGTCATTTGTCCAAGGTCACACAATAAGTAGGAGAGCTGGGATTCACACTCAGGCACCTTGACTTCAGAGTCTGTGCTACTAAAGGCTCGGCTATGATATCTCTTAGAATAGCTGCATTGTACATATTTGTGGGTTGGGTATACGATGGATGGATAGGCAGATAAGCTTGAGTGAGTCCCCTCCACGGGCTAGAACAGAGAAGAGTGCCGTTGTCCTTGCCCCTAGCCAGCTGCTCTATGGAGGGTTCCGGAGCTGCCTCCCTAGATCCAGTACAGCAGTATGTTCTAGAATGGGCTTCAGGTTTGCATGAATAGGAGTCTGCCTGGGCTGCAGGTGTGGCCCAGCCCTCTGTGAAGTGCAATGGTTTTTGTGGCATTGTTTAGTCTCTTGTGTCTCTAGGGACCAGAATTATGCCCTTGGATTTCACAGTTGGCTCTGAGTGTGTGTGTGTGTGTGTGTGTGTGTGTGTGTGTGTGTGTGTGTGTGTGTGTGTGTCTCACCAGGCTACCAGACTACGTTTATGACCCAGTGTCTCTTCCTCCCTCGTTCTGCACACTCACTCTCTGCCCCTCTCTATTTGCTCTGGTTGGCACATTGCCTCCTGCCTGTGGCCTCAGCTCTCCAGCACTGATTTTCTCATCATTGCTGCTAACATGCACACATTCCCCAAAGTGCTGTGGTGCCTCCTCAGGGCATTTCTGATTTTGACAGGTGCCATTTCTTCCCCAAACGGTCTCTAGAAAAGCCACTGTAAGTGTGGTAGGCCTGATGAGTTTCCAGTGACCTTGAACATGTTTCTATGTCTTATCCCTGAAAAATGGTGCATTCTGTGGCATATCAGGATGATAATGGCTAGAACAAGATCCCCAGGGATCTTGCTTCTCACACATTCCTGGGTCTGTTTGCAGAAGGTCCAAATGTTTCTATTTCCTGGCTTAGAAAGTCCTTCTCCAAAGATAGTTCCCAAGGTGGCCTGGGGCCAATCAGCCTTTTCTCATCATTTAACAAGGTCACTGGACTCTACAGATACCAGCCTTCCTCTTCCTTCTGAAAGCCCAAAGTGCTTAGATAGCAACTTGGGCATTTTACCTCTTCCTGGAATATTTGCATGTGAGGAAGAGGTCAGAGGGCAAAGACCCTTTTCCATTTAGAGGGGGAGGCACCAGGGGTTACTCCTTTCCCTGTCACTCAAATGCTATGAGAACCACCCTGGATTTTCTACAGATTTTCTACAGAACATCTCTGCATCAGGAATCCACTTAGTTCAACTATTACCTTTCTTCAAGCAAATTGCTGGACTGGAAATAAAAAGAAGCCAATCCTAATATCCCTCCAGCCCCCTGTTGGAACTCCATCAGGTGGATAAGCAGTGAGGATGGGGAACACCACCTGGAGTTCTTTCAGGAGGAGGTGCGCGTGGTGGTGGTGAGACTCATTGCTTCCAGCCTGAGATGGAAGTATTTTTAGGGGTGAATCTGAGCCTTCCTTCTCTCTCCCTCTGATGCTAATGTGGCCATCTGCATCTCCCAGACAACCTTCACAAGCACACATTAACCATCCTAGGAGAGTGGGCTGGGAAGAGATTATTAAATATAGAATACTGGGCTGCGGCATAAGGGAGCTGAGTTTCCCTGGCATGCTAAGAGCAGGGCAGGGGCATTGGGGGCCTGGAACCCACTCTTGCACCCTGTGATGCTCACAAGTGCCTTTCCGTCTCTGGAGTTCCTTTTTTTTTTTAAATTTCTTTATTTTGTTAAGTGAGGGGCTTAGATATTTCCTCTAAGGTCTGTTCTAACATTGCATGGTGTTTTTTTTCTTTGAATATCTTAGTTTTATAAACTCCCAGACACAGGATAGCCCACGGTTACTGCTTTGTCCAGAGGAGGGGCAGCTGTAACCTCCTGTCCCCATTCCTCTCCACCCCGCAGGGAGACAGCCAGCAAAGGTGGCTTGTGTGAGGGGTTCTGACTACTGGTTCAAGAGGTCCCAAGGTTTACCTCCCTCATCATGTTAGTTCCCATCAGCTCCCAGCTAACCCTATAGCCAAGGAAAATCTCACCCCTCAGCCACTTTCTTGCCTAAGTCCCCTGAGTTAAAAAGGTTGGGAGTAGAATGGGGGAGAGGAGGCAGAGGTCCTAGGAACACATTGATAAATGTTAGTTTCTGAACTACTAGAACTTCTGTGCCGAGCAATGCTATCTATCTTTGTAAAACTTAGTTGGCCCACAGTGTTCCTGAAGTACTGTTAAATTTGTTTAATTTGGAGAACATTGTGCTATAGATAAGGTGATGGGAATTATAAAAAAATAAAAGTAATCAAGAATACAGCTTGCATAGTACCAGATATTGCTGATTATTTATCAGCTGCATTGTGATAATGCAGCTACATGAATGCAGGAACCACATCCAGCTCACAACAGCATGTGTGCCATGAATGAATGACCTGTCTCCATTTCCATCCCCAGCATGGGTGTTTCAGGCCTAGGCCAGAAGGAAGAGGCATTGTGTCCAGTGAGGCCTTGTGCTGGGGGCAGAGATAATGCTGGTTCCTGAAGCTCCTCTCTGTCTCCGCTTTTCTGTATCACTGTACAAGACAGAGCTATGTTGGTTCCATCTTCTGTCTCTGACAGTGCCCAGACCTGATTGCAACAGAATGTTTGGGCAGGGCAGGCCCCAGAGCAGGTCCTTCAGAAATAGACCTGGCCTGTCCAGTGCTCTAGAAGTATGGGAAGGGCTGCAGAGGCCCCAGTGCACAGTGGTTAAACACGCAGATTCTAGAATCAGATGGCTCTGGGCTCACACCCAGACTCTGATACTTATTAACCACGGGACCTTGACAAGCTGCTTTACCTTACTGAGTCTCAGTTTCCACATCTGGAAAAGGGATGCTAATAAGAACGCATACCTTACAGAGCCATTGCCAGGACTAAAGGAGATAATGTGCATAGAGAACACTCCATCAACTGGCATCACAGGCAGAGTTCCTCCCGAGTTGAGAACTGCCCCCTGTAAGTCACTGCTGACTGAGTCTTACAAACTGAGCAGGGATGGCTTTTACTGAAAGTTCATCGACAGGAAGTTGATTGAACTCTAAAGATGCTAAGAGAGCTTCCAGGTAGGACAATCCCTGGGAAAACCCAAAAGGCCTGGAGTAGTATCACGTGGTAAGAAATAGAGAAAAAAACACAAGCCCCATGTTTGATGGGGGCCAACTGCTCTATTTGTACCTACCTGGCAAGGGAACATAGTCTTTCCAGAGAAAAGGTGGTCTGGTGCTGTGGAAATTCCAGCAGCCTGGAGCCACAGTGCTGTTTCCTCACTGCCCAAGCCTGCCTGTTCCCCTCCCCTGGCTCAGCTCAGTTCCAAGAACATTTATTGATGCCTACATTGGGCCAAGCCT
The DNA here is from genome assembly GCF_001890085.2 of Hipposideros armiger. Lineage (NCBI taxonomy): Eukaryota > Metazoa > Chordata > Mammalia > Chiroptera > Hipposideridae > Hipposideros > Hipposideros armiger. Next base: position 416,070 of record NW_017731538.1, read on the forward strand.
ATGATGGGCCCTGGGCGCCAGGGGTGAGCAAGGCATCACTCCTGCCCATGGGATCTTTGTTTCATGATCACTGCAAGGTGTTTGCAGCATTTACAATTTGCAAAGCTGCTTCGCACCCCTCAATAGGGCCCACACTATTCACACCGTATTTTCTGTGAAGGGTGCTCCTGGAGCTGTGGGGCATGGGCAACTCAGGAAGGGGCAGAGCAGAAATGAAGGCAGCCATTTGACAACCTAAAGAAGAGGGTTCTTAGGTAACATAGGTGGTCTGCATCACTCCTCCTCTTCCCACCAGCTTTAGTCTAAGGAAAGGCAGTCCAGGTGAGGGGAAGAGATTATCAGCTAGCAGGGCGTTCGCTGAAGCCCAGGGTGGTCAAGATGCAAAGGAAGGAGGTCTACAGCTGGTACTGAAAGTGTTATGCTGCTTCCCTAAGCCCACAAGGGGACGATGAGGCTTGCTTTTCAGCTGCCTAGGCCGAGGAGGAGCTTGAGGCCCAGCCCTTGCCTCGCCCTTGACACTAGAATACCAGCACCTGGGTTTTCATCTCGCAGCATCATCACGCCCCGCCCCTATCAGCTCTACACTGGTCTCAAACCTGTGCTGGTCAAGGTGGGAGCGCCGGGCCCCTCCCTGTGCTCGTGGCCCAGCTGCAGCCCACGTGCGCCCGCGGCAGCCGCGGTGACAGCTGGCCCCACAGGGGCGGGGCGGGCGGGAGCGGGGGGTGGGCCCCGCTCCGCGTTGCCATTGGTTGCAGCCCTTGGGCCGGGGGTGGGGTCGCGCCCCGGCTGCTCTGTCATTGGCCGCGCTGCCGATGGAGGCGCCTCCCAGCCCTGTTGGCCGCGCAGCGCAGAACTGCGGGAGCTCGCAGGGCTAAGCCTGCTCCGGGCCGCCTTGCTAGCTCCTATCTCCGCAGGCGGCCTGCGGTTCCCGGTCGCTGTGCCCGCCGTCCGAGGCAAAGGCAGGAGCTGGCCCGAGGCTCAGTGGCTAGCGCGGCTCTCGGTAAGGCGGGGACCACGCAGGGCTTCGGGGAGCGCGGGCGGGAATCGTGCCAGCCGAGCCTGGATTCTGAGTCCTGGCCCGCGTCCGGGAGGGTCAGGTGCGGCCGCAGCATCTCCCGCCTCAAATCCACCCGGCTGGGCGCAGGGCGAGCAGGTGGCGCTGCTGGGATCGGTCTCTGAACGGATTCGAATGCAATGAAAGCCTTCCATCCGTACCCCGAACTACCTCTTACTCTTCCCCTTAACACCCAAACCCGGCAATTCTAAGCCCAGAAAATCCCCAAACGTCAACATGGGGTGGGCGCGAGGGCCAACAGTACCGCCTGCCACCAGGGCGGAAGATCATCCCCAAAGTTTGCTTCCCACGATTTGGGCTCCGCGCCTTTCGCGTTCTTTCCTCACATTTCACTGCCCCCCCCGCCCTTCGCCTCCCTCCTTAACAACAGGAAGTTAAGTTGGGCCAAATGTCAGTGGCCTGGCTGCCTGCTGGTTGGGACCAGGTCCGGGGCCCGGGGCCATGGCGGTGGCCGGAGGGGCCGCGGCGCTGTCCTCCCGGCGCCGCGCGCCTCACAAGCAACCCTAGTTCACCCCAAGCTCAGGAGCACCCCTGCTGGGGCGACCGCGGCGCCCACCTTGCCGTTGCCCTACCGGCCCTGGGGAGAAGTGGGGTCTTGTCCGCAGCCTCTGCCACCACTGATCCGGCTTTCTAGTCCGGAGCAGGTGGGGTTAACTTTATCCTAGGCCAGCCTCACGGCGGAGCTGGGAATGGCCTTTGCTGGATGGGGAAGAGGCGTGTTGAAACCAGAGTAAACGTGCGTCTCCTTCCACATTGTTTATTCTGAAGCCTGGGTTCTTAAAGCCAGAGAGCTTTTATCTGGAGGTGCGCCAGGCCCTGCGGGGGTGAAGGGGCAGTCAGCAGCTTGCGGACCCTCTTGAAGTGGTCAGTCTTGCCCGCTCAGCTGCAGTCTTCAGTGCTTTAGGTGTAGGGTGAAGTCACTAACCTGACCCTTCTGAATAGGTCCCAAGAGCAGAAAGCCAGGGGCAGCTTGGCCCTCTGGCTTTTGCATGCCTGGATGCCCTGGCACCTCCCAGGGCAAGTGGACTAATAAACGAGTGGGCTTTGAGTCTCCAGGGTAGCAGCACCTGATGCTTTGGAGACTCTAATGGCAGTAAGAACTCGCCTTGAGGCAGAGAGAAGACAGATTGATTAAGTGCCTACTGGGGGACAGGTCTTGCCCTGTGGCGCTTTTCAGCCGATTCCATGGTTATTCTCCAAAAACTCAGAGTTTTGCCCTCCTGATTTTAGAGATGGGGATACAGACTCAGGTAGGGTGAGTGCCTACAGTCACACACAGGAAGTGGCTGAGCCAGGATTTAAACCTGGCTTAGCTGTGCTGGAGCTAAGTCCAGTGCTCTGCCCAGTGGCCTGTGGCTGTGGAAAGTGCCGTGCGTGCTGCAGGATCGTGGGCTGACTGGAGGCTTCCGGTCTCTGAAAAGATTCTGTCCACAGATTCCGGGGATGCTGCTTTGGTAAAGCACTGGAGCTGACCCATGTTAGCCCGAGTTGTTTAACCCTCAGATCCCCTGCCATCCTGTCCTCCAGTCAAGGGTGATGGCTGGTGTTGGCAGTGCTTTGATAGGAAAAGATTGACTGCTGGTGTTTGGGTGCTATTTTGAGGGGAAGCTTGCCTCTGTCATGGACTTGGTCTCACCTCTGACAATTGACTTCTGGGATAGTAGTGGAGAACTGTGTTAGCTGAAATAAACTCTGCCTCAGAAGTGATTCTAGTTTTTTTGGGGGGGGGAGGAGGGAGGTGGAGGGCAGGTGTTGGAGCATATCAGCTATGATTATAAGGTGACTAAAAGTGACAATTTGAGCATACTGTCATAAAAAAAGATGACATCACTTTTATCCCTACCTCCTCCTTTTTTCAGGCCAGGGCTCTGGCTTTCTGCTCATCACTTTCTTCTAAGAGAATCACAGTTAGCTTAATACCAACCAGTTACACATTACTTATTTGTTTGTTTGTTTATATCTTTAGGAAGGGGCCTGAGACTAAGTGTGTGTGTGTGTGTGTGTGTGTGTGTGTGTGTGTGTGTGTGTGCGTGCGCGCGCGCTAGAGGCAGCAAGCTTGTAAAAGGCTTTTTTTTAAATTTAGTTTTCAGTTACAGTTGACATACAATATTAGTTCAGGTGTACAACATAGTGATTAGACATTTATATGCCTTACAAAGTGATCACCCCATAAGTCTAGTAACTATCTGAAATCATATACATAGTTATTACAACATTGTTGACTATATTCACTATGCTGTACTTTACATCCCTGTGACTATTTTAATAACCCAACCAGTTACACTGTAGCATGAACCAGCTGAAGGGCTAAGGCTGGTTATAACTGGTCATTGGAGGCCCATTCCCTGGAGCTGCAAGGAGCCGAGGAACAGCTGGGTAATCCCTCCTGCCTAGGATTGGGGCGTGTCTCTGTTCACTCCACTCATGTCTACACGCCCATCTGGGTGTGCCTTGCAGTCATGGGCCTGCCCCTTTCACTCCCTACTAATGAAGGGTAGAGGTGCTGCCTTCTTGGTGAAGAGCCTTGACTCTGGAGGGAGGGGTGAGTATGTGTGTAAGATTTGGACTGAACATTGCTAATCTTTGAAGCTATCCAAGGGCTAAGGGTCTCTGGTATTTAATGAGCCAGGAAATGGAATACTGTTCATCATGCTGGGACTTTTCATTCTTTATATTATTTGATCCCCACATTAGCCCTCTGAAAAAGTGCGTGGGGTTATTCCCATTTTATGGATGAGAAAACTGAGACTCAGAAAGGTTAAAACTTGCCCCTGTCACACAGCTAATGAGTAACCAAGATAGGATGCTGGCCTTGTCTGCTAGAGAGAGGTCTGCATGGTGAATTAAGCACTAAGGGAAGCAGGAAACCTTTGTGGCCATCCTCTGAACTCTGGGGGCTTGGTGTGTGAAGCTCCCCTGCTGTTCTTACTATTCCCTACCTTATATTGTACAGTAAGTCCTCACTTAATGTCGTCATTAGGTTCTGTGACTTTAAGTGAAACTCTGAACAGTGAAACCACTTTATCACAGGCTAATTGATATAAGCAAGGGTTAAGTGCCTTTGGCACCTCATCAATGTTATAACGAAATGAGGTTGAAAGAAATGACGTTTTTCAGGGACCTGCTGCAAGCATTTGTGAATATGTCTTCCCACTCCACTGTGAAATGTCATTTAAAACGCATGAACTTAGCGGATTTATTTTACTGGTTCTCGCAAATTCTCTTTGCTCTGTATTCCCTTAGTCTTTATGCCGGTCTTCATTATGATATCCACCATGATGCACTGAAGTCCTCTGTTTAAAAATATCATCAACATTTCATGATAAAAATAGAGAGAATAATATAATGAGCCCCATATATTCGTTATCCACCTTCAATAGTCATCAAGATTATGCCAGACTGGCTTCATATCCCTCCTCTCTCTCTCCCTCCCTCTCTCTCTCTCTCTCTCTCTCTCTCT
>NW_017731538.1:420774-462804 GCF_001890085.2 Hipposideros armiger
TCTCTCTCTCTCTCTCTCTCTCTCTCTCTCTCTCTCCCCCCCCTCTCGCTCCCTCTCTCTCCCTCTCTCCCTCCCTCCCATGTTTTCTTCCTGAAATATTTTACAGCAAATCTCTGATATCATGTCATTTTCCCCCTATATAATACAGTATATATATATATGTGTGTGTGTGTGTGTGTGTGTGTGTATGTACATATATGTACATATATCTTACAAAGGACAGTCTCTTTCATACCACACTGCCATTATTGCATTTAATAGGATTAACAGTAATTTTTTGGGTCTCATCTGTCTATATTCAGTTTCCTTGATTGTTTGAATCAGGATCCAGACAAAGTCTATGTGCTGCATTTGGTCGTAGTCCCTTTATGCCTATTTTAATCTAGAGCAGTGCCCCCCCCTCGCCTTTTAGCCAACCAACCACTACTCCTCCATTTTACGTGCCCATCTCCCCCACTGGACAGCAACCCCCTTGAGAGGGGAGCTGGCTTCTGTGCCATGCCGGATCCCCAGCACTGTGTCTGGGATGGGGCAGAGGCCCACTGAGCATCTGCCCAGTTGTGTCCTAGCCACTTGGGAAATGCATTTTGAATGAATGAACCCTGTCGTGGCTTTGTATGACTGCCTGTGTCTGTGTTTAGATAAGAGGTTTTTTGTGTTATTTTAAAAAAAAAGATGACTTGCTCGTGTGTGGATGTTTTCTCAGCAAACGTCGGTCTGTAAACATCCTGAAATAATAAGAGAGATATTTGCTGTGTTACTCGAGCTGCTCTGGTTTGTGGTGAGGAGCCCAGACAGCCACATTTGTGCCCTGATCAGCAACTGGCGTCCCCAGATCACACGTGGGGCTGACAGGGGCTGAGGTCATCTGTGCCTGAGCTTTGAATCCCCACTTACCCAGCCCCAGGGATTACCGCGGTATGACCCAAACACTTGGCATTTGGGCTGCCAGGAGAACACTATATACCTCTCCCTGTGTCCTCTCTCTGGACAGCGCTTCTTCGCTTGTGCCTTCGGGAAACTTCTCAAACCTGCCTCACACCCTGGCGAGTTGTGGAGCCTTTCTCAACTCATGATGCATCTGCGACTGGCAGGTTGTGACACAACATGAACACTTGACCCTTTTTTGTCTGAATTTGTCGTGAAGATATAGCATCGACACTGGCACCTCTGAGGGGGTCCTAATGAAGGAGACCAGAGGCTTAGGGGGAAGGAAAAAGCATGCTCTCACCGCTTGATAACGAGCTTCACACCTGATTCCCTGTTCAGTCTCCTCAAGGTGCTGGGTGCTCTGATAGACTTCTTTTGACCCACCAAGCAAGGACCCCTCTGCAAACAGCCCTTCACTGAAGTGGTTCTTTTTCTTTTTCACTTCTCATCATTCTTCTTAACCATAGACAGTCTTCTCCACTAGGCAGAAATATAACAAAATAGTAAGTCTTTCTCTCTGGATGGCAGGGATAGAGTTGATTTTTTTTTCCCCTTTATCGTTTACTTCTCAGTATTTTTCCAAAATTTTTATTATAAAAATATTTTATTTTTCTAATGAAAAACCAAAATATTTGGGGGTTTTTTTCCTCTTAAAAAAGAGAACTTCCTACCCATTTGGATGGGTAGACAAAATTATACTTGCATTTGATACAGCTATGTGTGTGGATAAGGTCACCGAGCCATTGGGATTTTGGTATTTACTTATTTTATTTATTTTTATGATATTATTTTAGAGAACATACCTGGACTTCCTAAAAGTTAGAACACGAAAGTTGGGGCTTAGGAGAGGGCAAGCTATGAAACCCATGTCGCCTTGCTCTCCCATTCTACTTCCTCCCCTTCCTTCCTGAAAATTTCATTTTGAGTTCTTCAGTGTGGAATTGATCTAATGCTAGGCTCCCAATTTTGATTTTAAAAAATTTTTAAAAATTATTTTTTAATTTTTTTATTCAAGGAGGTTGAGATATCAGAGAAAGACACAATGACCCAGTATGTTAAGGCAAGGCCAGCAGGGCAAAGCTCCAGGCTGCGATGGCCAGCCTTGTCCTCTTGGGAAACTAATAGCCAAACACCTTGGTCACCTCACTTTGGGGGGCCCTGACCCCTCCCTCTACCATTTTCTGTTTTCCTCCCTGTATCCTCCTCAGAGGTAGAAAACATGGCCGGTCTGGTCTGTGCTGATAAGGCTCCTTTTTTCTAAAACACTGATCCTCTGGTCTCAGAAACTCAGAGCTGGCAGGGATAGTGGGGGACATGAGCCCTTTGGTCACAAACAGACCTTCACTGCAGGATTATATCACCACGGAATCTGATTTTTGAGCATCTTCCATTCTTTATCAGCTGTTGAGGAAACGTCCATCCATGTGCCCTAAATGCAAAGCCTTTTGTAAATACCAGGTATGGTACAGTTTCTTAAGGGCAATTGCTTTGTACCCATCTGTGCATCTAAATATATTATCACCACAGGAAAACCTGTCCTGTCTCCGTGGCGGCTGATAGGGAGTGCTGTGTGTGGATGGACCATGCTGATGTGCTTGGGGTGGGGATTTTTAATGTGTTTTTTATTTGCACTCGTATTTCTCTTCCCTGAGAATCGGTATAATTCCCCACCCTAAATTCCTTTCAGAGACCTTCTCTCCTTCCAGTTGCTGTCCAGATACCGTGCAGCACTTGCATTCCTTCCAAGGCTTGGTCAGATTTCTCTTTGGGGACTCTGGAAGTAAAGGCAAGCCCAAGATCAGGGGCTTGTTTCCTGCTGGTTTGGGGCTCAGGTTCTTCTCCTTCCTGGGCAAGTGGGGGGTGTCCAGTACAGATGCCCTTTCTGCTGGCAGAAAGAGGAGGGCAGCAAGGAGCTGGGCGGCGGCCCCTGGTCCCTGAGCTGCCACAACAGCAGGATTATGGGACATTTGCCAGCGAAGCTCCTGCCACACCCAGTCCAGAAGCTCAGCCATGCCAGAGACGGGAGTGGGAGTCTAGGGACATCCCGTTCTGGCCTCGCCACTGTAGGATCAATGTGTTAAGATGTGGAAACTATGTCTTTGCTTCCATGACTCTGAATGTCTGGCCTTGGCTGCTTATCTGAGCCCTGACTGTATTGGTGAAGATTTGCAGGATCCCAGGGTTCAGCTTGTGCCTAGGGCCAAGAGGATGAGGTGTAGGGAAGGATGAAGAAGTGCCTGGAAAAAAAGTCACTTGGACTTTTGGTTACTAAGGAGAGCTGCTCCCTGGAGCACAGTGTGTCTAGAGTTTGTGGGGGCCTGGCAGAGCCGCTGACCCCTGTTGGACAGCTGTTCACCCCAGGGAAGCAGAAGTGGGGGATCATAGCTGTAAAGTCAGGGTGCTGATACGCCACATATCAGGACAGCTGGGCTTTTCACAACTTGATGCAAACAAAGGTAATAAGAGTCAGGAGTTCCCTGCTGGGTGAAGGGAGGAGTCTGATCGCTGGATGAAAGGGAAAATAGATGAGTAAGCATGGGGCCAGGAAGGCCTCTTTCTAGATTCTCAGGGAGAGGATTCAGTCAATCTCTTTCCTCAGGGAATGTGCTGTAGGGTTCCTGCAACCGGATATGGCCTTGGGGACTGTGAGATCCCTGCTGGGAGCGCTTCTCAGCCATTTGCCTGGAGTTGTGGCACATTTCTGTTGTGAAAGAAGGGCTCTGGATAAAGTCTCGGGCTTCTTCTGGATTCCAGGCTTGCTATAACCAGGAGACCCAAAAGTGCCTGCTTGGTCCAGGTTTCCACCTCCAGCTTGGGTGTGTCAGTTATCTTGTATCTGATATTTTGGACTCTCTTAAGAATGACTCACCCACCCACACACATAGATAGATACAGGGTACTCACCCCCACATACTTACATAAATGCATGGTACACACACACACATGCGTAGATGCATGGCACTCACCCATACACATAAATAGATCCATGGTAAAATAGTCACTCGGTGCAAAGGGAATTCAACGAAAAGTAAGCCTTCCTTCTTTCCCTGTCCTTCAGCGCCCTGTTCTCTTCCTCAGTGGCATCTGCTGTCCCCAGTCTCCTGTAGATCCTTAGGCATATCTTTGTGCCCATTTCCCCCTTTGCTTCTCTTCAGACCTCCTCGGAAGCAACCAGCATGTGACCTGACAGGGCCCACAGGGCTGCCGAGACTCAGCAGTAACAGTTATTTGAATCAGCCAAAGCTCAACTATTGCCCCTCCAACTTACTTTGCTACCTCTCCCCTTTAGGAATCTTGCTGTGTTCGATTTGTGGGTGTAGAGTCTGGGCGCTGAGAATAAACCTCAGAGGCATGTTCTGGGTGCAGATGATAGAGGCACAAATAAACAAACAAACATTGTGCTAAGACACACCTGGGTTCAAATCCTGGCTATGTGGCCTTTGGCAAGTCAATGAACCCTAGTATTTTAGTCTATAAAAAGAAAGCATTCATACCTATCTCAAATGACTGATGTAGAGATGAAATTAAAATATGTGTGAAGTGCCCTGTGTAGGTTGGCTCTCCAAAATGTCAGTTATTTTCTATTTCTAAGGAGTGACCCATTTACGGAATGAGTGACACTGGCATGGAACCCTCTGGATGGCTTCCTGGAAATCCTCTCAGGGGGCCCCGGAGCTTTTATTTCCTTGCAGAAGGCAGCCAGTTCTCCATGTGCTGCCGTTTCCTCTCCCCTACCGCTGCCTCCCGCTTGTGTGGAGCTCAGCCTCCGTGCTCCCCAGCCTCTCAACCTCACCTCCTTCTCTGCCCCTCTGCCCCCTGCCCCTCCACCATTGGTGAGCAAGAAGCCGCCGGCTTCTTGGAGAGAACTCTGGGCTGTTTCTGGCTATTCTTGGAGGTGTTTATGTTGTCATCTTTCAGAGGCTCCTAGCAGATGTCTGGTTATTGCTGAAACTTCACCTTTATCTTCAGCATGAGAGAAGAGAGAGGCTATTTTTAAGGACCTTTAATTGGCATGGCCGCACAATACAGTCAACATTGTTTCCAAGTTTCATTCTTCATCGTTCTCACTCTACCCATTTTGAAACCCTTCAGATCCAGACGGAGAGACCTTATATGTCCTGATTTTAGGGCAGCATTTAAATTTGGCAGGCAGTTGTAATCTCTTAAAAAGGTAGGTCAGAGACGCAAAGGCAACCAGCTGACTGTATTTTTCCGGGCTGAGACAGATGGTGTGAAGGAGAGCAGCATTTCTGTGTCCACAGGAACCAACACCTTCCGGCTTCCTTCCACCTGTGGTGAGAGAGGCCCACCCCCTGCATTCTGCCTGCTGATTGGCTAGGAGATCTTTAGTGGTTTCTTTCCCTTTGGACTCGGGTGGGGCTCCAGGTGAGGAAGGAGTGGAATGATACTGACCTCCCAGGAGGGAGGAAGAGGAGGAGGCCATGAGTCACAGACCCTTGGTATGTCAGATTGGAAGGGCCCTCTGGTATCATCCAGTTCTCACTCCTGCCACCTTGTTTTACCTATGGGGAAATGTAGGCTCAAGGGGTTCTTGATACTGAGCAGAAGTCTGGAGGTGCAGTTCCTTGCTCAAGGTCATCCAGCCAGGTCTGAGTCAAGTCTATTATTCTCCATCCGTCATTTCTGCCAGGCTGTGATCCTGTGGTCAGTCTCCTGCAGCCCTCCTTACAGCTGGCCTTCCCTTCTGAGGGCCCGCGCCTCACCCACTCCCCACCCCCTTTCTAACCACTCTCCCATTTTTTGAACTTAGGATGTATATACTTGTAGCACTAATTTACACAACCACCTGGTGCAAGATCTTTCCTTATCAAAAATACCTCCCCCAGAGCCTTTGGGGTCTAAAATTCCCAGCTTTGTTTTCAGTCCTTGTCTCCAGAGAGCGCCTTTGGAAAAACAAACAAACAAACAAACAAACAAACAAACAAACAAACAAAACAAACAAACAAACAAACAGAATTTAACTGGGAAGGACCACAGAGATTAGTTTGTCTCTGATTAGCTGTCAGCTGAGAGCTGAACTTTGAGAGAATGGGGGATGAGTCATCCAGGAATAGGTGGAGGAGGGAATCAGAAAGGAGTGTAATAGGGTGCCGTCAGGGCAAGCAAACACCTCTGGACAAGGCTCCTGAGCTCACAGTTTGAGCAGCTGCTGTGCTGGGGGCGCTGTGAGGAATGACAAGAGCATAGTGCTCATCTAACTCGTGGAGGGAGGTGCATTAGATAAGCTCACTGACGCCTGCACATCAAGACAGAGCATGGGATGTGTTTTGGAGAGTTGCACAGTGTGTGGGAACCAGGGCAGGCTTCCTGTAGAAGGTGGCCCTTGGTCTTTGAGATGGTCCTTGGAGGATAGGAAGAATTTCCACAGGCAGAGGTATAGGACCAAGAGATGTGGAAAAGTGAGGGTACATGCAGGGTGCCGCATGGTGGAAATCTGGGGGGCTGTACAGGAAACTGGAAGCCAAGGCTGGAGTCAGGCCAGCCCTCCCTGAGTGCTGGGGGTGAGGGCGTGACCCTCACCAGGCAGACAGTGGGAAGCCCTTAGAGAGGAATGGCCAGCTACCCTTCAGGCAGATCAGCTTGTTGGGGAGTCAGGGGCGAGGGATCTGTCAGGCGGCCTGCACTGCCTCCGTATATAGAATGTGTACACTGACCAGACAGCAGCTGTTATCTGGACCAAGGAGTGTGTGGGGAGTGGGGAATGGTGGGAGGTGGGGGAGGAGGGGTCAGTTAAGGCCGGGCCCAAATAAGGCTTTGTCTGTGTCCTGGCTTTACCCTGCAGCCTTCTGTGTAGAGTCAGTGTGGACAGCCCTGTCTGTCAGTTTAGAAGGAGAACAGCCCATTCTAGAACTCCTCAGTTAGGGTCTTAGAATATGGGACATCTGTCACTTTCTGTGCCCACTCTGGGTGTGCCTGCTCTGAGCTTTGGCAGCTCTAGCCTCTTTAGAAAATGGTGACTGCCTCACGTTTCACCACCTCACTATAAGCTAAGCCCTCCATATCGATCATTCGCCTTTCTCAAGGTCAATTTTAGAGGAATGAAGAGGGGCGTCAGGTGCTGAGCACCCCCTGGGGCGGGGGATACCTATGGATCAGGAGTTACCTGCCTGCATGTGGATGAGGCAGCAAAGCTGCGATGGGACAGGAACTCAGGTGATCCCCTCCTCCTTTGTTAGAATGCGTTACGTAAGCATCAGAACCAGTCTCTCCAAGCATTGTGGGCCATGATCTAAAATGATGGCTTCTCCCTTCTGTGGTCTCACAAGCACCTGAATATCCCCTGCAGGTGGGTCCTGCCCCGGGTCTCTAGTGCACACTTTGAGCTTACTTCCCCAGTAAAGGAGGAGGCTTGAGCATGCTGGTGGACTGGGGCTGGACTTGTGTCACCAGGCAGCTGGAACACATTTGTGGGTTGCTGTCTCTCAGCTTTTTCCCCAGCTCCGTGGACATCAGGGGAGGGGCCAAAAGCTGAGCTCAGCTTCTGCCTGCTCCAGAATTAACCTGGCAGGTGGGAGACATGGCAACCTGGTGCGCTTGCAGCTTTGACATTTGAGCAGGGCTGCTGGCACCTGTTCTCTGCCATAGATGTCTCAGAAACACCCTTGCTTTCTGTGATGGAATAAATTGTTCCTGCAAACAGCAAACGACATGAGTTTAGTGCCCATGGGAGCTATTGGTGAGAGTGGGGGGAGGGTACTGAAATAGCTTTCGTCTTTGCTCTCCTCACATCCATTCTACCAGTATGAGACCAAGTTGGTTCATTGATTGATTGATCAAGTGATCACTCCATTCATTCATTCTGCCAACCAAAACTTCCGGAGTTTCCTCTATTTGAAGCATGTGGTCACAGACCGATCATGGTTTTCAGTCGCTATGAAAGCTTGGGAGAGCCACTTAACTTTCTCTAAGCGTCAAGTTTCTCTTCTGTGAGATGGGAGTGATAGTTCTTATCTCACAGAGTGGCTGTGAGGATTAAATGGGGCAATGTGCACAGATGCCCAGTACACAGATGGGTGGACTCTTCCCTGCTGACCCTTTCCTGAACTGGCCCACAGGATGCTTAGAGCACAGATGTGGGCAGGGTTCCTTTTTGCCTCAGGCCTCCCAGTCCTGTTCCTGTTCCCTAAGTGTGTTTTATCCTTAACTAGTGACTTTTTAAGAAAATGGTTCAGTCAAAGCACCTATGCGTGCAACAAAGAAAAGGTAATGCCTTTCTCTTCATGGTGAGGTCTTCAAATCAGACCTTGGAACTTCACAGGTGTTCCAGCCTGTGCTTGCGGATTGGAGGTGGCTCATCCCATCTTTGGACAGCTCCTATTTTCACCTCCCTGATGGCTCCCCATAGCTTCTGGCATTTGTTCCCAGTTCTTCCTCCTTGAAGCCACAGAGAATGGGTCTAATGTCTCCTCCACATGACAGCTCTTCAAGATACTATTTTAAAAAATTAAATTTATGATACCATCAATTAGAAGATGGGCCATTATTTTATTTATAAGAAAGAAAAAGTGCCTTCAATTAAACTGTGGAACCATGCCTTGTTATCACTTAAAATTTTTATTTTATATTGACAGAAATAATTGTTTTAGAATTTAGACCTACGTTTTTATTCCATATCGCTCTTGCACATGCATGAAAAGGAAAATAAATTGGTTATGGCATTTCTAAAGCTTTTTCTCTTGTGGAATCCAAGTCCTTGTTCTGAATCACTTTGACTCAGAGTCATCAATGTGGCGTTTTGACACATTATTATATTCTGGTAAAGTGGTCATGTATTCTTAATCTCAATTATCTCTGGCATTTATTTTTCTAGTTGCTGATACCCATTATGTAAGTTTTGATGATGTTGCTTTCTTGATTTTATCAGAAGGTGCCAATGGAGGGTTTTTAGTCAAGACCCAGGATTCACATTCCTTTCTCAAATGGTCCTTACATGTTTTGGCTCCTGAAATGTGGAGGGCTGCAGTTGTCCAGATATGCCACCAGGATAACAGTCAGACTTCCATGTGACAATGGAAAATAAGGCAATGACAACTGCGCTACAGCTGCACCCTGGCCTAGAGAGAGTATTAGATGTTAGGGGATTATAAGGTACATTCTGCTTTCAGACATTTTTCAATTGAAAAAAAAAGTTACATCTTCTAATTAATGAAATATGATATTTAAAAACAGCCCCTTTGTTCTCTCCTGAGTCTTCTTCCAGATTAACAACCCATGATGTAGGATCAGATCTTTTTACCTTCCCTGTGGTTCTTATCTGAACAAACGGCGAGGGCAATGCCCACACCATATATGGCGTTTGTGGCGGGGTGACCACAGCAGAGGAAAGGAGTTATTACCGCCCTAGTTCAGGTCCTTGTACTCCTCTTAATGCAGCCCATGATTGCATCGGCTTTTCTGGCAGCTACATCACACCGTTGACTCACTGACATTATTGCTGACTAGGTCTTTTTAACATGTGGCGTTGGTAAGCTGCTTCTCCCCTCTCCTATAACCTGTGTGGCTTTAGAACGTAAATGCAGAGCTTCCTTTCTGTTCCCGTGTGTTTCAGAACAACCATTCCTGTTAAATTTCAATTTGATCAATTCAGTGCATTCTTTCAGGATCCTATTTGAGTGTGCCTTCCATAGCCTCCCTCAAGTCACCCATAAAATGCTAATCAGGAGGGAGCCCTCCGGCATGCCGCTCGAGTCCTCCCTTCAGGAGACATGGTCTTTAATTGGCTTACTTTGGGAATGGTAGCCCAGGCTGCCCCTTGCCTGCGTACTTTGCCCTTTTGCTTTTCTGACCTATGACCAGTTGCCTTCTTGAGTCTAGATATACCACATCTATTGCCATTCTCCACCGACCTTCAGGTATCCTATTACAGAAAGGAGTGAGGTCTCCTTGACCTCACCTGTCCTCAGCTCCCAGAGGGCTCCATGACTGCTTTCAGGTATTCCCTGGCCACCCCACAGTGATGCAGGAGGCAGTTCAGTGGTCTCATCTGCAAGAATTTCCAGTGCTCTGGGCCCGGGGATTTGAAGTCATTGAAAGTATCTAAATATCCTTTTTTTAAAAAAAAAAACAACCAAAACAAGCTCTTCTCCCATCTCAGCTTCCTGTCTTATCTCTACATTTGATCTGTACTTGCCAGTCTAAGAGTAGCTCTTTTTGACAGTGGCCTTGATGTGCCCAGAGTGGGAGCTGAGGTCCAATTTCTCGGGACCCTTTATGCTTCTGGACCTCTTGGCTCAAGATGACCACCCACCCTTAAACCTTCCTGCCTCCTGGGACATGTCGTGCGGTCTCAGCTGGTCCCAGGCTTGCCTCCTCTGGTTGACACTCCGGGTCGGGCCCTGTGTCACTGTCGCAGGGTCTTATTTGGTTAAGCCTCCGTCTCCTGACGATGGGCCTAGGCTTTTTGACAGGGTTTTTCTGTGCAACCACATGGCTGCTATTCTGTTCCATAGAGTAGTTACAGTGAGCCAAGACTGGGGCGAGAGCTTTGTAAATATTAACTCATTTAATTCTTGTGTCAACCCCACGAGGCAGATATTGTCATTATCCCCACGGACCAATGAGAAAATTAAGGCGCAGAGTAGTTAATTGACTTGCTCAAAATTTCATAGCTGGGAAGGGGGAGGGGGGAGTTAGAATCTAATCAGTTTGCTCCTGAGTCCAGCTTCTAACCATTATGGAGAACTGCCCACTTCCTAAAAGGCCCCCTTTTTCCTTCTCCTCCTTCTCTTTCTCTCCCTCCCCCCCTCCTCCTCTTTCTCCTCTTCCTCCTCTTCTCTTCCTTCTGCCTCTCCCTCCCATTCCCTCCTCCTCACGCCTCCCCACCCCTCCTCCCAATTACAAAGCTAGAATTGCATTTCAGAGCATCTGAATCATTTACTTCCTCAAACTCATATCCCAGAGCCCTTCTATTCTCCCAGTCATTTGAAGTCTGTTTTCTTAGAGCCTCAGGCACCAACTTCCCCTTCTTGGTCTCACAAATTTCAGAGGAAACAATTGCTTTTCCTCTATAGTCCCTGTGTCCTTCTGGTCACTACCCATTTGACCATTGCTGTGGGAATTAGGCTAGTTGTCCTGTTGATACGGATGCTTCCTCTCCTCTGAAAGGTAAAGTGCTCAGTGAGGCCAGTCAGAGCTTTCAGCCAGTGGGGCTCCCACAGCTGTCAGGGTGACTGATTCCCCACCTGCCCCCAACCACCGGAGCTCTGCTCTGGCTGGCCTGGAACCTGGATCAGCAGCAGGCCAGTGGTGTCCATGGGGACTCAGCTCTCCTAACGCTGTGTTCTCCAAAACATCCCCCTTCCTTCGTTTCATGGCCTTGTCACACAGATGCTCACCTTTTTGGTTATAGAGCGACGCTATTCACCTTGCCCTACTCCAAGTCCATTCCTTTAGAACAGCGGTTCTCAACCTTTCACAGGGGTCGCCTAAGACCATCGGAAAACACATATTTTCAATGGTCTTAGGAACCGAGACACCATTCCTCTATCCGTCTCCAGGCCCACATGCAGATACGCCCACATACGAGTACCCGGCGACCCCTGTGAAAGGGTCGTTCGACCCCCAAAGGGGTCGCGACCCATAGGTTGAGAACGGCTGCTTTAGGAGATCAGAGTGGGGCCCAGAGAAATGTGTATAGCCTGCTACCAGTTATGTAAAGAAAAGAATATGTATTTGTATTTGAATGCATATATAGTGAATATATATATATACCTATATATCTATATATATGTATATCTCATCAGGGACTAGACACAAGCAACTAACAATAGTGGCTGCCTATCTCAGAGTGCGGATAGACTGGGAAGATAGGACCAGGAGTAGGAAGGACACATTTCCTGTGAACTGCTGTGCCTTTGGATCTTTGAACCTAGTGAATGTATTTCTTATTCAAAACTGTTGAAAGCATGGATAATCTGAGAGTCCTGACTGTCGCACTGGGGAAAGAGTTTGACTCACCTGGTTGAGTCACCGGTCCACCTTGTGCTGCCATGTGGATGGACCTCAGTTCCTCAGGTGTGAACTGGGCTAGTCACAGCCTACTTACCTTGCAGTGGGGACACAGAGGGACCCTCCTTTAGAGCTTGCGCGGTCCCACACATGGGGGGTCTACAGTAAACAGGGCCCCCTCATGCCTCCCTGACTCACCTCTTTGAAGCTCAGTAGTAATTTGAGATTTTGACCCTTTGTTGTAAATTCAGTTTACTTAGAGCTGGGCCTCAAATGTTGGTTTTCTGTTGCGAACCACCTAAAACTTACACCATGTTTTTTTTCCCCTCTGTTGAACTCCATTTGAGAAAATGGAAACACTCTGAATGTCTGGGTTTGCCTGGAACAACTATGTACTTTCCCTTTTGAGACCTATGGGAGTTTACATATCATTTCTTTTCCACGCATCCTCATCTGCTCAGTGCAGGGAGTGCAATTAGAATGGATCTAACAGCCTTTGAAAACACAAGCCCATGATGGGTTTGCAGATAACCGAGGACAGGGCAGGCCCTGAAGAAAAAATTCATGGCATTGGGAAAAGCCAGTCCAGGTATCTATAATTGAGGAAGTAACCTGATTAGGAAGGTGACTTATTTACCTTGGGCAGTTAATTGAGAAGCGTACATTGAGCAGCTACCGTGTGTCCTAGGCTCTCTGCCATGGGAGTGACACTATGGTTAAGGCCCAGCCTCTCCTCCTAAAGTGTTCACAGTATACTTAGGAAAACAAGACACACGTGTTTTAAAAAATTAAGTAACAGGAGATTTTGGTAACAGTTTAGCAAAGGCAAGTCACAAGGTAGTTCATGACTAATTTCCATATGACTTGGGGAGACGGCAGTGGGTGTGAGCAGTGTTTCCTAGGGGCTGGAGAGGGTGTGGAAAGCTTCCTGGATGAGGAGGAGGGGGATGGGGAGAAAGCGGCTGCTTTTGATCTGGATCTTGAAGGGTAGAGGAAGTGCAGATGGGTAAGTGGGAGGAAGAAGACAGCGTCTCTAGTGGGTGTCGAAATCAGGAGAAATGGGAAATGGCCTGGTTTGAAGGTGGGTAGAAAGAGATGAGGCTTGGCAGATGAGTTTAGAACTGATACGGACAACCTTCAATGTAACAGAGGGAGGAAAATGTGTGTGTGTGTGTGTGTGTGTGTGTGCACGCGCGCGTGTGTGTGTAAGTTCAGAACAGAGGATGAGGGCCCAGGGTCTCATAGGTAGCTCTTGTAAATCCTACGGAGCACGGGCAAGAAGGGGTTTGGCCTCCAGACATTTAATCCAGGCCTCTCCAGCTTGGCCTCCACAAATGTCCTCAGCGGTAGAGAGGGAGGCCAGACGCATGCTCACCCTTCCCCCATCATTATTCTATTTGGATATGTTCTGTGTAGGCATTTTAAATGTCTACTCATATATGTATTCAGCGTTTATGAGTTCTTACTCTGTGCCAGAACCTGGTCTAGGTACTGTGGTTACAAGGAAAAAGAAAAGCCAGGTAAAACCCCTTGCCCTGTGGAGGGAGACACAATAAACACGTTAGAGGTCTGAGGCCAGGCGAGGAGGGGTGGGTGAAGAGCACCGCAGCAGGAAGAAGATAGGCTGTGCTGGGGGCGGGCGGGGGGAGGGGAGCAGGTGAGGAGGGCTGTCATTTTAAACAGGTGGTCAGGAAAGGCCTCAATGACTAGCCCTTGGGACTTGTCAGCCACCGAATAAGAAGTCTGGCCCACAGGGAAGGAGGCCAGGCCGGACAGTGCAGGGATCTTGAGTCCCCAGGCGTTCCTCTGCGACCCATCGAGTCTTCAGCCCTGGGCGGCAGGGAGCCTGTGAGTGTTCTTGAGCGGAGGGGTGTCATGTATGGGAAGATGACCCTAGTGGCTCTGCACAGGATGGGATATTGGGGGTGAGACTAGGACCCCAGGAGGAGATGACCAGGGCTTTAAAAAGTTCACTAGTTTGATACTTCCCGCCTGTGCATGGTGGGGACAGAGCTAGGGAACAAGAGCAGAGGGACAGGGGTGAGGGTGACAGTGGATACTGGCAGAAAGGGAATGATGGCAAGGCTCAGGCTGGAGGGGGGTTGATAAGCAGCACACTGACATTCTTAGAATTTGGTTAAACATTCTTGCTGTGGCTGTTCTTTCATTATTTTAGTATAGTATAGTGTTAAAGGGTGTGAGCTCTGGGTTTGAATCCTGACTCGGTGACCTTGGGCAAGTTACTTAACCTCTCTGTGCCTCAAGCTCTACATCTGTGAAATGGGGATAAAGTAGTACTTACCTTACAGGTACATTCTTTTTTTTTTTTAAGATTTTTATTGGGGAATTGGGGGGATGGGAACAGTGCTGGGAAATTGGGGGAAGGGGAACAGACAAGTTGCTGTCGTTTTGTTCTTCATTCTAGTTGTGGAGGACATTGCTTCACTGGCCCAAGTTGGCACCATCATTGCGCTCTTCCCGGGCGAGGCAGATCAGTCGCCGGCTTCTGGACGGCCGCTCACTGTGGCTGCTGGCTGCTCACTACACAGAGTAGCCCATGGCAACCCACTGCCACAGGGACTGCAGCCTACGCCCGTCGCACGCGACTCACGGCAGCCCAGCTCCAGGTTGAGCTGTTGTTCAGCATCTTAGCTGTGGAGAGCAGTGTCACTGACCCTTATATGTGGTATCTGAACCGGGGCCCTCTGGCGTCCCAAGCCAGTTCTTAACCATCGCGCCATTCGGCCGGCCCTACAGGTACATTTTTGAGAAGACGAAATAGGTTACTGAATGTAGAATACTGAGAACAGTGCCTGGCATATACTAAATGCCTAATAAATATTAGCTTGTTTGACCGTCTGTCTCTCTCTCCATATATATGTGTGTGTGAGTAAGATTAACATGTTGGACATATCCTTGCTGTTGTCCTGAAGCTAAGTCAAAGGACAAAAATGATCCTTTAAGGATTAAATGAGGTAATGCGTGTAATGAATTTAGCTTAGTGGCAGATAAATGCTAGTTAAAAGTTCTACTAGTACCACTAAATATTGTGAGGAAAGTGATTTTCCAGTGGAAATCCTTGGTCAAGTCACCCGATTCAACCATTATTTATTGAGCCTATGGTGTGCCAGGTGCTGCACTAGACGTATTCTCTCCTTTCATCTTTGCAATAACTGTCTAAGATTAGCACTGTTAACCACATCTCACAGATGAGGAAGCTGAGGCTCAGAGAGGCTGAGGTCTGCCCATGGTCACACAGCCCTTGACTCGCAGAGCTGGGGTTTGAGAGTATTTTTCCCTCTGATATTGAACTGCCTGTTATAATAAGAACAATTATTCTATGGGTAATCTGTTATGTAATTGAACATTGACATATGGGTATGTACATCAGTCTCCCTTGATCTTTGGTATCCACGTGGAGCCTTGGGAGTGTAGAGGCCTGGCCAAGTTCCAGGACAGACCGGAAGCAGTGTTAGGAGTCAGAGCTGCCCATGGGCAGGAGGGGCCATAGGTGAGTCAGCTCCTTTCCTCTGTGACTTATCTCTGCAGGCCTTATCAGAGCCTTTCAGTCACACACAGCCTGTCTGAGACCTGTCTTGGTTGACTTAGCCCCTTAAGTGCTAGAAGGGCAGAGCCTGATGGGTTCAAATCCCAGCTCTACCACTGTAAAGCCAACATAAGAGTGAATTTCTTTATACCTCAGCTTTGTCATCTGTGAACCCACTCATGAGAATTAAATGAAATGGTCCATGTCAATGCTTAGAGTTGTGTGGTCCATAGCAAGCACTTAGAGTTCTTATGCTAATAATTATTATATTATCATATTGTTATAAAAGCTTCCACTGACCTGTGAGACCAGAATGAAATGCCCCATCCTCTGGCTATGATTCCTTCAGTAACACATTTTGTTTTGCCTTATTGTAAAAACATGGGTGGGGCTCTACCCCTCTCTGGGCTGAGTCCTTGAGTCCAGGGAAGAGGTCTCTCTCAGTGCTTTTTAAATACCTGGAGACGTGTGTCTTGTCCTACAAGGTGAGAAAGAGGTTCACCAAATGGAATGGATTCCTGGTTCTCCTTTTCCCTTCAAGCCACAGATTCTGACCTGAATGCCTCACTTCCCAGGATTATGAAAAATGCCTGATATTTCTAAGGGTGTTTACAGTTTGCTAAGCACATTCACATTCACATTTCACTTGGTCTTCACAATCTTCCTGTGTGCTCATTGGCTACTATCTTCAGTTAATAGTTAAGGAGACTAGGGCTCTGCAGAGGTAACTGATTTGCCCATAGGCTTGTGGGTGGAAGATAAAGAAACGGGTGTCCCTCTGCCCATGTCAGGAAGCTTTAGTATAGAAGCTCCGACTAACCATCCCCCCAAAGCCGTTTCACCATTTCCCCTTTGCCTTACTCTTGAAGAGGGTTGGGAGGAGACCATGGAACCAACGGATCTCCATATAGTTCTGCTTTTATCTTCCCCCGTCCGCCAGGTCCTATTATTTCCAAAAAAGCACATGAGGGTGGGCTTGAGGTGAGCCAATGATCAGAGTTGCTTAAATCATCCCCACTCCTATTTTCCCTTCTCCATGGGTCTGAGGTCTGGGCTTGGTGGGGAGTGGAGATGGTGGGGAGGGCATTATAGCTTTAAAAATTTGGAGCAGTGCCTGGACATAGCCACACCCTGGGGGAACCTGCAGCTGGAGGTGGAGGACCCTCAGCTTTATCCAGGAGGAGGGACAGGCACTAGGTGTGGGGCCCAGAGCCATGTCTAGGGTGCAGGTGGCTGGGGCGGGTGGGATGGGGTGGGGACTGAAGCAAAGACTGCGGGGGTGGGGGGCACTTTATCTCCAGAAGGCAAACAGGCAAATGATCCTTCCAGCTAAGGTGGGACTAAACCACTGTCTCCAGGACGGACTTTAATCCAGATTTACCAAGCGCCAGAGTTGTTCCTTAAGTGGAAAAATCTTCTGTGTAGTTCAGCTCAACAAAAGGTTATTAGGGAAGTACCTATAGAGTCCCAGCAGGTGAGAGGTAGGGACCTGGCCGTGAGGAGCTCATGTCCTGAGGCCTCATTTTTGCATCTTTTTTCTCCTGGGAGCCTTGAATGCCAGGCTGATGATGGTGATAACTTATGCATGTGCATAGGGCAGCATGCAGATTCCTGGCATCCATCAGAGAATATCTTACCCTGGTGCCCAGCTAGCTCAGTCGGTAGAGCATGGGACTCTTAATCCCAGGGTTGTGGGTTCAAGCCCCACGTTGGGCGCCAGGGTAAGATATTCTCTGACGTTTGGATAACTGTGCAGGGAACTCAGACTGTTGACATCTACCATGACTTTCCTTTTTAGTCAAGCCTGTTGTCTGCAGCTCTCCCTCTGCCTCTGTGAGTTCAGGACAGTCAGTCATTTGAGCAATGAAACGAATAAGATGGTTTGTTTCAGCGTCCCAGAGCTTCGGCTGGAATCTGGGCCTGGCAGCTCGGCACTGCCACACAGACTGGCAGCTGGCACAAACCCCTGCTCATTGAGTTGGGGTCTGAGCCTGCTGTGGGGAGAGAGGGGCTATCGGGCCTTTATAGTTGTGGTTCTTGAGTCCCTCCATGGTTATCATGTGACCAAAGGAGCAGACACAGGAGCCTCTCTGGGGTGTGGGTGAGGAAGATCGCAGGTAGAATGGCCCCCAAGACAGTGGCTCAGATGGCCCGTCCTTCACTAAGGCCGGCCTGCACCTCTCTCTAGTTCCAGCCTGGCCAGGCTCGCTGCCATTCTCTGCCCGTCTGCCGGGGTCAGCCATGCCTCCAGCTCTTTTCTTTGGTTTTTCCAGTCTGCAGTGCCTTCCTTCTCTTGCCTTTATCCGTCCTCATGCTGCAAGACTGAGCGTCAGCCCTTCCTGCTTCAGAAAGGGTCCTAAACTGTCTCAGCCAAGACTCACCCCCTTTCTCCATATGCCTCCTGGGTGGAGAGCCAGCAGCCCCCAGCTCAGCATTTGCATGTTACATAATGTGTTTTCAGCACCTACCAGACAGCAGGCAGCAGAGCAAAGATTAGAACTGTGGAGTTTGACTGGCTTGGGTGTAGTTTCTAGCTCTGCTTCTTCTGAGCTGTGTGACTTTGGGTAGGTGTTTTGATTTCTGAGTCTGTTGCCTCATTTGAACTTGAGGATGTGATGCCTACCTCATGGGGATATTGTAAGGATCTGCTGAAATAATCCACACAGAGCACTTAGCACGCGGTTCCTGGCTTGGACTAAATGGCTAACAGGTGCCAGCCTTGACTATTCCTTGACACGTATTGTCTTATTTAATTCACACCCTAGCTTTATAAAGGAGACATCATTTCCCAAAGGGGAGCTAACGAGCCTCAGTGCCGAAATGACTTGTCCAAGGTCCCAGGACGGTGTAGGCAGAGGTTGGAGGCAGCGCTCTCCCTTCCACTGCCCCCGCGGCCCACAGGCAGGCCCGTTCCCATGCTTTTTGGTACTCTTCACAGCCCCAGTCAGGACACTCTGCAGATGCTCAGTGAATGGTCTTTTCTGACTGGTTTAAGGAGAACCAAGTTGTGGGGGCTTCAGGGAAGAAGGAAATGAGACCCCTTGAGCATTCCATCCCCTTTCAGAATTCAGGCTTGCCCATGGATCCCTGGCAGTGGACTGCATACCCCTCCCAACACCAGGCAGCGCTGGGCAGCATGGCCCCAGCAGCACACCCAGCCAGGGAGCGTGAAACCAAATCGTGCCCCGAGGGGCAATCAGTCAGTTCCTTTTCATTTACTTATTTGTTTTTAAATAGCAGAGCATAAAGCTATGAAAAGGAAAAGGAAAGTAAGGGAAATACCTGCCTGGATAATTCCTTATGACTGGGGCAGCCACCTCGTGAACCTAGTTTCTGGGAAACAAAGAGAAAAGCCACTAGCTGGCAGGCAGGCACTGGGGAGTGTGTGGCACTGTGTGTGTCCCCTGGGGGTTAGTAGGTAGCTTACTGAATTTCCCCAGACCCACAGGTACCGCCCCGGGCCTGCCAAGGGTGGCCGCTCTGGACACTGTTGTGGTCAGGATGATTTTCACATCGTTTTGGATCGTGGTTTCCAATTTTTCTCCATCAAATGTTGTAAGCTGCCACTTCCTTCTCCTGCTGAGCCTCCCTTTGAAACAGCTGACATTTGTGTCTGCAGAGTCCTCACCCCACTGGTTATTTAGTTTATGCCTGTGCAGGCCTTGGGGTGGGTTCCCAGGACCTCTGGGAGAAGATGGCTGTGGGTGGTCATTCTTGTGTTCGCCCCACAGCGGATGCTGCTGGAGGGAGGAGGCAGGAGACAGGGAGGCCATCAGTGTGGTTTGGGTCTTTGTTTTTGTTACCAGGCCAGGGGTTGGTTTTTCTGTTGCTGTTTCTCTGAAACCCTTTAAAACACAACTGAAGGTGGAGCTTCTTTTCCTGGAGGGAATTGAGAGGATGCCATTAGAAGGCCTGGAGGTACAGGAATAGACCTTTGGGTGCTGGCCCTGAAGGTGGCTAGAAAATGAGACGAAGCAAAGGTAACGTTGTTGAGCACAGTGCTATGTGTCAGACATTGTGTTTGCACCTTGCTCATTGGCAAGGGGGACCCACATCTGATGCTGGGTTCCCAGCCTGGGACCGCAGGACTGGGCTATTCAACTTTTTGGTTCCAGCACCTTCCTCTCCCAGGAAGGACATTGGTCCAGGGCTTGCCGTGGCCTCTTACTCTAGTTTGTAGAGACTCCTTGCTGCTCATGTTTGCTTTTCCCTGGCTGTCTGGGTCTCACTGAGTGTGCAGCTGGCTTCTCTTCCTGGGTGAGATTTAGAGATGATAAAGCGGACAATCATGGCGTGCTCATGTTGGTCAGAACTCTTTTGGTTTCAAGTGACAGGAACCCAACTTGAATGAGCTTAAGCAAAACTGGGATGCCTTGGAAGGTTCTAGAGGAGCCTCAGAGACTCAAAGGAGGAGCTTCAGAGTCCAGCCCCCAGGAAGAGAAGAGGCGACCTCAGCATCCCGGGACCAGAACCCCCCTGTTCAGTGGCCCTTGGCTGTAGACAGCTCCCAGCTGACCCCACACAGTCCTTCGCCTGTCCCAAGAGAACCCAGCCTCCCCTAGAATTTTTCAGTTTGGAACTTGGTCCAGCTTGGAGCACGTACACACCATTTGCACCCATGAATGTGGCCAAGAAGGAAAAATACTCTGATGAACCTATCTTGAGTCCCATGCCCACCTTTTTGTCTGGGGAGTAGAACACGGGGTGGAATCTGTTATCAGAACAAAGGTAGAAAGATGCTGGTAATATTAATAAGTAAGAATGATCTAACTTTTATTGCATGCTTACTTTGTGCCAAACATTATTCTAAGCTCTTTACCTACATAACTCATTTCATCTTCACAATCAACCCCATTTTATAAACCAGGAAGCTGAGGCACAGAGAGGTTAAGCAATTGGCCCAAGGTCACATAGCTAGCTAGTAGGGGAGCTGAGGACTCCAGGTGTGCTCTTAGCCACCCACTCTGATGCAGACAATAACAACAGATGTCGGGTCCAAGCACTGACTGAACGGCACACTGGGCTATGTCCTTTATAGCGCTATCTCATTCCATCTTCAGAATAGCCCCACGGAGTAAGCGCTAACATTATTGCTATTTTTAGATGAGAAACTGAGGCTCATGGAAATTATCTGACTTGTTCAGGGACACCTGCCTCATTTAAAGTGACAGAGCTGGGATAGGAAGCCAGGTTTGCTTGATTCCAGGGCCTGAGTTCAGGATCACTTCTCTGGGCAGCCTCTGCATTCAGATCCTTCTCTTGCTCTATCAGAAGCTCCCTTGGTGACTGGGACGAAGAGCAGACCTGGCTAACCACCTGCACCTTCATCCTCTGTCTGGGGGCTTTGGGCATGGAGACCCCTGCTTGGTGCACGCAGCTGAGGGGTCGGCTTTGTGGTGCTGAGCTGGTCTTGATGTGTCTCACACCAAAGGCTCTCAAATAAGCCTTCAGTGCATAAGCCCTGGATTTCTTCATTCCTCCATTCATCAAATACTGATGGAGTGCCCAGCAGACGCCAGGCCCTGTTCCACGGGCTTGGTGTCCCTTGGTGAAGACCTTGCTTCTATGGAGCTGAGCTTGGGGAACAGCGGAGAGGAAGGTCCCTCAAGTTCCTTTCATGTTCCTCAGGATCCATGAGGCCACTCAAGCTCACAGGGAAACTTTCCTGCAACAGCCAACTCAGGCCTGGAGGGGCCTGGAGACCTCATGCTCCTTTGCTTGGGATGGGCATGATGGCGAGTCCAAGAGGACACTTGTTTCTCCATTCTGATTGATTACAAAGCAAACATTTCATCAGGGAGCCAGCATGGGCATGGACTAGGCCAGCTAGATTCTGAGTCCCAGGCTGCTGCAATCATTGCTGATTGAGTCTCTAGGCAAGTAGGCACTTGGCTGCCCCATGCCTCAGTTTCCCCCTCTGTGACATGACATTGCTGAGAGGATTACCTGAGATAGCTCATGCTAACCACTCGCCGCAATGCCTACCCATGAATTAAACCGTCTCCTTCCTTTGAAGGACTGACTAGTTTTGTAGATCTCTCTAAAAGCCAGGCTTATGGAAGGGAAGCAGCTAGAAGGGATCTCTGGTGAGGAAATCACAAATTAGTTCAAGCCTCTCGTTGTACAGTTGAGGAAACTGAGGCTCCTCTAAGGGAGGGATGGTGCTGGGCCCTAGGACCTTCCAGTTTATTGGTTTTAAAGGGAGCTCCAATCATGTTTGGCTGTTGGTCAGACAGAGGGTATGAATTGTTCCTTGGAGTGGCTAGATCACAGTATGCCCAGGCCTGTGATCAGCCCTTGTGGGCTGGTCCAGAAATGCCCACCTACACCACCATGCAGACACCTCAAGCAGAATCTCAGAGAGTCCCCATTTTCCTGCCGCTGGTCTCAACAATGTCCCCGGGGTTGGGGAAGAGGGGAGGGGCTTCTGTTCCTGAGATCTGAGGAGCATGGGGAGGTCCCTGGTTCTCAAATCTAGTTAGACTGATAATAAATTATGTGCCAGGATGTCCAGCTCCCCACCCACTATACCCAGAAGCTTCTCTTGAGGATCAGGGGACAGAGAAGTGGAGGCCTCCAGCCTCTCTGACTTTTGGCTCCAGACTGCACGGGGCCTACAGCTCAGGCTGACAGAATGTAACCAAGGCGGGCCAGCCTGTTTGTCTGCTGCCATGGGCTGCAGAGGTGTGGCTTGATAATGATGATGATGACAGAGCTGATGGCAGCTTCTGCCCAGGTGGCTGCCCTGGGCGCCTGCCAGGCAGCTCATGAAGTATGCCAGCTGCACTAGCACACCTCTCACCTCAGAGGGATGGGATGGACTATGAACATGGGTCAGCAAGACCTGGGCTCCAATCCTGCCATGACATGGCGCCTTGGCACATGCCTCCTGCTCTCCCAGCCTCTGTTCTTCTCTGTGAGGGGCCACTGAGACAAAATATGTCTAGTCTCTAACAGCACTCATTCCATGCATGGCCAGTGCTCAGTAAAGAGCTTTTTTCCTACGAGTAGTCTGATAATTCTGAACAGTGCTTTAAATGCAGGTCTTCATGTATGAGAAAGAACACTTGTGTGTTTATGTGGGCGAGGGCCTACCACCCTGCTTAGCAAGAGTGTGTGTATCCAAGGAGGATGAGTACTGCCTCTTGCAGGTCTCAAATTTCACATCTGTGTTAGTTTTGTCTTCTTAAGGCTACTGCTTCGAAATTTAGGACTGTGAAAGTAAATCCTTAGAAATGGCTTGGGACTCTGGGCTCCATTTCCCAAACAGGTGTAGAGGCATCTTCTGCAGAAGCAGTAGGATGTAACCAAATCATTTGGGTGGTCATCGGAAGCCAGAATAATAATTTGTTTAGGAAACTCGGCCATGATCAAGTAGCCCACTTTTATAACTTCCTTGTTTATTTAGCGTTTTTGGACCTTTCCACCTTAGGAAATGGAACAGATTTCACATTGTTGACTTGTTATGCCATAACAGTTATGGAGTTTTTACATCAGCTTGGTTTACTTTTACCATGTCCTAAGCTTAGAAATTCTGGCATTTTCTGTTTCTACTAAAGTGTCTAATAAAAGATTTTTTTCCAGGTCCCTTTTACTTTCTCTGCAAGCCTCTCTGTAGAGGTGTGATAAGCCCTTAGGGCTCCCAGACGGTGGCAGACAATAAAATTGGTTTAACCATCTCACAATTCCTTTCTTCATAAGCAAAACTTGGAGCACAGAGAGAAATTTTCTCCTGTTGGGTCAAGTGTTATTAAGGGACAAAGTGCACAAGCATGTGGTCCCTTTTGGCCGGGAGAAGATATGAGGCTGTAACATAAGATCAAAGAACCGACATTCACTGTTGGGCTCTTGTTTTTAAAGGAACATGGCCATCTGTGCAAAGCTCGTCCTGGAAGAAGGTGGCTTCAGTCACTGCGATGCCTAAGAATCAAGTGAGTACGTCACAGTGGATCTCTTTTATGCTATTGAGCTGCTCTTGGGGGGCCTGGCTTCAGGCTTTGGAAAGGGCAGGGGCGCTTGCACTCTTTCTTCAAGCCCAGGTGACCTTGAGCCCATCTGGAGAAGCAATGGCTAGTGAAAGCCCTCTGTCTTCGCCTACAGCCTTCAAGGTTGCACAGCCCTCTCCCATTGTCAGAAGAGGGAGGAAGGCAGAGCTAGAGACTGAGCTGGTTTGGGGACATGAAAGACCGAACTTGGTGGCCTTTGGGTGGGTGGGATCTCTGTCCCCTCTTCCTCTAACTAAGACCAGCAGCCCAGCTGTCCTGACTCTGGTCCCAGCTCTGATGATGTTTCAGTCTCCTGCTGGCCCCAATCTGTGCCAAGGCAAGAATCTGGCCAGGCAGCTTCTGTGGGGAGTGACTGCAGAGAGCGCATGGTAGACCATTTGTCCAAGATTTGAAAATGTGATTGCAGCGTCTTCCTCTGCTTGGGTTTCATTCTGAGGAGAACAAACCTGTTTACATCTTTCTGTAGATTCAGCGGTCCATGGAGGCTGGAGGTCTAGAAGGCTAAGGTGTAGGCAGAAATCAGCAATGACTTGTTTTTGCACAGTCGCCCTCATGAACTGTTGTAAGAGCCTTCCCGCTGCTCTCTCTAGCTCCACTCTACCCCTCTGCTCTGCTCTCTGCAATGCTGCCAGAGACCTTCCTCGAAGCCCTGACAGTCACTCTGTTGTTGGCCTTCCAGGCCCCCTCTCGTCTGACCTCAGCCTCCTTTCCCGCCTCCCCTCTCTGCCCTGGTTCCAGTTCCCCAACTCCTGGAACAGATATCTGCATCCAGGACGTGCCATTCCCTCTGAGAAGCTTCCCTCACTGCCCCAAAGTCGGTGCCTCTCCTTCCTCGACACTCCCATAGCACTTTGTTCAGACCTCAACCCATCACTGGCTGAGTTAAGGTTTGTTCACTTGTCTGTCTCACCCACCAGCTGTGGGAGCCTTGAGGGCAAGCACCTGTCCTCCAACCTTCCTGTCTAAGCCAGACAGCGCCATCCCGGCGGCACAGTACGGGCATGTGGCAGGGGGTCAGCAGCTGTTTGTTGATTCAAGAAGTTCAAACCCTGAGGTTTCTTCAGGGCTTACGGCTCACGAAGTCCCATCTCAGTGTCTCGTGAGAGCCTTGCACCCTGGGAGGGGTAGTCACATCATTCTTATTTATTTTATAGACATAGAGGCCGAGTCTGAGCAGCCAGCTACCCTGTCCCCGGCCTCATAAGGACCAGGACCCGCGTCTCCTGTGGCCCAGGCTAGTCTGGTTTCTGTAATACCAATTTTCATAATTAGAGAGAGTCCAAGAGATAATTTAGAGCAAACCCCTCATTACCAGGTAGGGAAACTGAGACCTGGCCTGAAGATACTTTCTCAAGATTATATAACTAACTGGTACCAAATGGAGACTTGAAACACAGGCCCTGGACTTCCTGTGCAGCGCTTTTTCCACTCCTCCTCCCCTCTCCTCTGCCTCCCTTCTGTCTACAGCCATCAGGGAACATTTGGGGACCATCATCCTGCATCGGCCGGAAGGTAGAGAACTTAGTGAATGCCCTGCATTAGAGGCAATGTAGAAATGCATAAAACCGGCCCTGCCCTCCAGGAGTTTCCCTGGTTTTGTGAGACCAGGGCAGGGCCTTGATGGAGGGAGGAAGGAAAGGAGAGGGTGAGGGGAGAGAGTCTCAGGGATAACCCAAGAGGCTGGAGCCTGGTGGCAGCCCCTGGGAGGGGCAGCAGGTGGGCATGTCTGGGCACTTAGAGGCTGGCCTGGTGGGGTGAGGGGTCCATGTTGATAGTCCTGACCAGCAGAATGACAAGGGGTTGACTGGACCAAGGGGAAAGCTACTCCAGTAATTTTGATTCTTAGTGTCTGGGCAAGGAGGTCCTGCTTAGCCAGTCTGCAGTGGCCTAAGCATCCATCCTGCTTCCTGGAGAAACAGAAGGTAGAATGCATCACAGAGGAGGATCAGGCAATGGATACTGAATCCCATCACGGTCTGCAGTGTGTACGGAGAGGGAAGTCGTGCATTACTGGCTGGCTTATTCCTATTGTGCTCAAGTGAATTTTTATTTTCTTGTTTCTGATTGACCACACTTTCATTTGGTCTCTCCCCCTGCCCCTTTGAATCTTGGGGCTGTTCTGGTTGTTCACCCACTGGAGGCCGGATGCAGGGCCAGGTTAAACGCTGGCTACTCATTCCATTTTTACTCTGCCTCTTGTTGCAACTTCCTGGGCATACAGACTGAGGGGCTGGGGCTGATCGCAGGCTCCATCTTGAGACACTGACAGGTGGAAACATACAATTTGCCCAGATTACAGAGAATGTGATGTTTGCCTAATAGGTACCTTGGATTATTTTCCAAAACATGACCAGGTTATAAACTTCTCTAGGGCAGGGAAAGCATACGGTGTTATATCATTACTGTTTACACTTTAGGTTTACATTGCAATTTACATTTATAAAGATCATTTCATCTTCATAATAAGGCAGGTGGATTTACTTCCATTTTATAGATGAGAAATTTGACTTGGGCTGTAACCTGCCCAGGGTAATGTATCTGCCTATGGGCTGAGCTGGGACATAGTCCAGCTTCCTGTTTACAAATTCCATGGTCTTTCTACTCTACTGTGCTCCAACTGTATGTAAATCCCTTGGAGGGCCTAGGACATAAAAGGAGCTCAATAAATATTTGTTGAATGAGTGAACTTTGGCTATTGTATTTACCTTTCTTTTTTTTTTTTTTGGCCACACTTAACCATAAATGGATCCTCTTTGGCAGCAAGGGAACAGTACTCTGAGAAGTATTTGAATTTCTTGCTACGATAAGGAACTGGTGAGTTCTCTTCTCACCCAGCCTCACCTCCGGGAACTGGGTCATGCACACTAAATAATTAATTCCTTGAGTCTTTTACTCAGAGCTTCCTGCTCCCGGTGCAGAGAGGATCTGTCCAACATTGATCTTTGAAAGGTCCCTGGCAGTGGCTGATCCTATTGCTTGTTGTCACAAACCTTCAGATGACCCATCTAACTGCCCACAAAAGATGTTCTTGCCTAATCAGGTCAGATATCCACCAGTGGATTAATTCGATCCCCCCCACCACTCTTCCCCACTATCCTCTTCCAGATGGACGAAGAGGGTTGTTGTGGGTTATCTTGGATATTTAAGGTTTTGTAGGGACAGAAAGGACACCTCTTCCATCTCACTGGCCTCCAAACTCCCCCAAGAGTTTGTGGCGAGGGCTGGAGAAAGAACAAGTGGACCATGCCAGCTTGGGAAAGAATGTATAGGGTAGGGGAGGCAGTTATCAAAATATCTGCTGGGCCTGCTCTTTTCCCTAAGTGACACTTGGGTCATGTTGCTCAGAGCCTGCAGGGGATCCAGCTGGCCTCATTAGAGCAACCTAATTAGGTTCTTGAGGTCAACAGAGTAGAGTGGAAAAAAGAGTCGGCTGAGACCAAAGGCCCACGTTCTAGTGTTGGCTGCTCACAGTTTAGCTGCAGGGCCTTGGGCCAGTCACAGAACTTTACCTGCCCTCAGATTTTTTATTAAGGAAATAGGGGGACATAGAGGGTTGTGGCATCTTAAAGGAACCTCTTAGACTTCTGTGGTTCTCAGTGCCCACTCTGTCTGCCCTCATGGTTAGCGCTGTTTTCTCCTCCAGGTCGCCTACTCCTCACGTTGTCAGAGTTTGCTTCCGTAAACACTTTTCTCCTGGCCTTTATAGTTTTGCCACCTCTCCCCTGCCCCACCCTGAGATATATATACCAGGGTGCGTATAAGGACTGCTTGTTGTTGCCTTAGTCTCCTGCCAAACAGCATGGGGAAAAGGCTAATGTTTTGAAAGAGTGTTGGGGACCTGCTGGGTGTAGGTTGGTATAGGAGAGGAGTGGGGAAAATCCTTGAGTGGAAAAAAGCCAGCCCGGATGTTCAGGGGGTGTTGGTATCAATGTAAGAGTGTCCAAACCTGTAGAGAAATACTATAAAAATGTATTTGAACCAAATAGAGTATATGCGTGGAAGCAAGATCTCAATAGACAGAGATAAATGCTTCGAAGAAATGACAGTTTGCAGTTTCTTTTATGCATTGGGAATTAAGGAGGGAATATAAGCAAGAGTACATGAAGGTGGGAGAAAGCAAGGTGGGAACTGGATTACAGGGTAGTTAAAATTATGGGCTCTCTCGAAGGTTGGTCACGCTTAAGCAGAACGGGCCTGAAAAGAGGCATTTGAAAGGTGTGTTAACCTGGCTGCACAGAAACAATGGACAGGGCTTGCTTAAGGCAAAGATAAGCCTTTTGTTAAAGAAGTTGTATGCCTGGGGCGTGACTATCCACCATGACCTGGGCAGTTAGGAATTTATGATCAGATCTCCCTGTGGGATCACTTTCCCTAGAACCCCTTTTTCTTCCATGTTGAGGTACCCAATCTCTTGATGCCCCCAAGGTACCTGGACTCTGTTGAGTTGCCTGACTAGATAAGCTCTTAAGAATAGGGCCCCAAGTTTACCCTCTACCTCCCTGGCCAGGCTTTGTGCTCAGGGTGACCCGACACTCTGGAGCAATAAAGGTCACAGCGTTGGTAAAAGGCTGCCCAGTGGGAGCTAAGAGATGTCTCAGACAGACAACTAACACAGAAAGGGGAAACGCTGAAGAAAGTGGATCTGTCTCTAAGATTTATGATCTTAGAGCATTAAAGCTGGAAAGAACTTACAGATCAACTAATCTAACGCTCCTATTTTATGGGTAAAGAAAGTGCGACCCAGAGACATGACTTAACCAAACCCATGGAGCAAGCTAGTGGTGGCGCTGAGATGGCAATCAAGGTTCCTGATTCCCCACCGGGGGGATTGTAAACGTCGTAGGACGTGGCTCTTTCCAACGCCAAGTTGCCTCCTCACATGCGTTCAGCCACCACACTTCCCACTCCTCTTTGACCCAGAGCTTGATTGTCTTAGGTGTTAGCAGGGCCCCTTTGTTTATTGAGGCCTAGTAAAACTAGGGTGCGACCTCATGGAGAGGTTGAGGCGTCCCATGTGCAGGCTGCTTGACTTGTACTTAGTGACTTAACACTGTTGAGTCAGCAATATTCTGTTTTATGGCATGTCTTGGGGTGAAAGAGTAATTCAAGGCAGGAAATGAAGGATGTGATGGCACAGCCTCAGCAGTAATGGCCTTTTGTGGTTTGTCATTCAGGTAAAAATCACCTTTGTTGCTAAGGAAGCCTCTCAAGCTAAGGGCAAGGACTGGGTGCAGGCTTCACGTCCCTTGCTTTGAGAGAGGGCTCTTTGGGTTAGTGGCTGGCCATTCCATCACTGTGTTGACAGCATGTGAACTGGACGGAAGCCATTTACTTTTTTCTTGTAGGGCTCCATTTGGCTCAGCATTTCCTATGGAGTTCAAGGAAATGTTATCTTGAGCTCTTTCCATTGGGCAGGCACTGGTTTTCCATGTTTAATCGTGTTTGTTCCTCACAGCAGCACTCTGAGAGGTAGGCATGGCTCTTTATTGTTTTGGGAAGAAAACTGAGGCAGATATGAGTTAAATAACTTGTCCATGTCCCACAAGATGCAGGGCGTCTGACTCCCAAAACCTTTTCTCGTTTTACATTTCACATGACCTCTCTGCACAGAGAAGGGAGGGCTGGGGCTAAGTGGGCTGGGCCCTGAGTGAGGCATGAAGCACTTATTATGGGACTTTCAAGCACCAGGCCCTGGGCTTGGTCATGGGGATGCAAAGGTGAATAAGGCCTAGTCCCTTTCTTCCCAGGAGCTTGTGGCCTGGCCTGATGGCAGAATGGATGTGTACAGGGTCGCAGTTACCGTTCTAAGCACTGTCATAGGGAGACACACCAAATGCTCTGGAAACACTGAGAAGAGGGCATCACACAGGGAACACTGCACCAAGCAGGTGGCATGGGACTTAGATATTGAAGGATAAATAGGAGATTGCTAAGCAGAGAAGGAGGCAGAGGCTTTTCCAAGTAAACGTTACGGGGTGTGTGAAAAGGCTTGTTTAGGTATTTGGGAGAGTTCTGTGCATGTTTCCTCTCAGAGGAGGGTAAAAGGAGTGGAACATTCAGTTGAGAGAGAAGTTGGGGTAAGAGGAGCAGGGTTTGGAACCTGACTGCCAAAGGCTTTGTAAAATGCTGATGATGTGAGAGTCCTTGAAAGGAACATCAGTAGAGATCAGCAAAGATTCTCCAGGTAGAATTATCCAGGCACCTGAAGTACCCTTTCCCTGTAGTAATGTGGGTGGGGAGCATTTTCAGACAGTTTGTGTTCATTTTCTATTTTTTGTGTCTCACGTACTGGTGGAAGTGTTTATTGATGGGGCAAAGGCATCGGGGTGGGACGGACCACACTGCCAGTTCATATTTAAAATGTCTCAGATTCCTTTTGCCAAATAAGCTGATAGCAAACACCCTTGTGAGTTCATGTGCAGACTGTCTCTCCAGGGAGGGTGTTGTGTTCCAGACAGGGCCACACAATAATTCTATAGGAGCTGAGGGTGTGGGGTGAGAAGGCTGCTTAAAAATAAAGACCAATGGAAAAATATAGCTGTTTTTATGGGTGATATTTGCAAGGCAGAAGTATCCAGGAAGTAGATTATTTGCCATGAGAATGAGCCAGAATCTTTAAAAACATCAAGTCTTTCGAGTGGGAAGAGTAATGGTGGAGAGAGAAAGAACT
This sequence comes from Hipposideros armiger, assembly GCF_001890085.2. Lineage (NCBI taxonomy): Eukaryota > Metazoa > Chordata > Mammalia > Chiroptera > Hipposideridae > Hipposideros > Hipposideros armiger. The sequence continues at coordinate 450,896 of NW_017731538.1, forward strand.
CTCTAGGAACTCTTGTCTCTGTCCTCTTTAAAGAATTCCTTGCTGAGGCCTGACCCAGGAAATCAGTTTTGAAAACTGAGCTGTGAGCCTGACTTGTCCTTCATGGAGAGGGGAGGAACAAAAACCCAAAGAGTGATTTAAAGTCAAAGGTTTCTTGGTCTCATATCACAGTCCATCTCTTGTAGCCCCTGGTTTCATTGCTTCATCAGGAAAGAGAAAACCCTTTTTGGGACAGCTGTTGCTTATTTTAGTGAATGTGCTTTTCAGAACATAAGCCCAAACACTAAGAGGATAGTCCAGCATCTTTATTCAGCCAACACAAATGTACTGCACAGGGATGATGGGAGACCTGTCTTCCTAACTGCCACAGAAAATTCACCAGCTTGGTCACACCTTCTACAGCCCTCTCCCCTAAGGCTGCTGTCTGTTGGGGTTTGGGTCAGTGAGGGGCATCCCCCCACTGAATGGGGGGATGTTCTAGGCAGTCACTGGTCCTGGGGTGCTTGTCCAAGCATCTCTAAGCTCATAGAAACGTGGCCTTTGAGTGTCTCCTGGAGAGCAGGGCACCCTTCTCCTCAGACCTCTGCTGCCCCACCCCCCACCCCCACACACAGATCCACACCGCCCTCAGTGCCAGCCTCATGGCCATCACCAGTAGTCAAATGTTACAAGACTGTCAAACCCCAGTGCTTGTGTGCCTTGTCCTGGAATGTGAAATACAGCCTGTCTAGCCAACAATTCCTCAGACGTGAGTTCAACAGTTCAGTGTATTTTAGGTACTGGTTCTCTCGTGTCTTATCAGAGAAACCTTTCTGTATTTACTGTCCGGAATCTTAATTGGTTTCATTGAGCTTTGGGGAAAAGCGTTCCAGAAGACTTCAGTTCCTCTGCACAATAAGGAAGTGGCCCAAGCTGTCCTTCTCTCTCACTTCTGCTCAGACCTCTGAACTGCCTCCAGATAGCAACATATTTGACATGGGCAGAGATCCCCTTGGGTGGGTCCTGGTGAAGGGAAGACACGCTTTCTCAGAGCTGTCTCACCTGTCAGTCTCTGGCCTGATCATTCCCGAGTCGTATTTGATAACCGTTAAGCCATGTTCATTTAGCACATTGCCTGGCACGTGGTAATCAGTATCTGTGGGATGAATATAGGAACATATAAATAACCAGCAAATAAATCCCCCTATTTTCCAGCAAAAGCAAAACAGAAGTGAACAGGTCCCAGGCTGAGCTGCCTGTGTGCTGCCCCAGACCCAGCACGCTCTCCAGGAAAGACCCTTCTTGTCCTTGGTGCAAAGGGGGCTACAGCTCTCTCATCTCCTAGGCTGGGGGCCTGGAAGGAGGGCCAGACGGCCTTTGATCCACATCCAGAAATTCCCCTCCTCAAGGCTATGAGTCCTGTGTGGGAGCTTAAAGCAAATATATGAACAAACAGCAATACCATCAGCCAGCCGCTGGGAATGTGGCCCCAGTGAGAGCAGGGTAGAGTCCATTCTGCCGGCTACCTCAGTTTGTCCCACCCACCCCCACTTGACTGAAGGTCCCATGCTTGGACATGTCTCCCAAGAACCTCCTGATGGGTGTTCTTGCTTTGCCGTGCTGCTTCTCAGCCGCACTGGAGATTTTATATCGAAGTCATAGACCCTGGCTTCCCAAGTATGTTAACACATCAGTAGGCTCTGAGTAGCCCGTGAAGCTTTTCTGACTCAGGCAGGGTTTCCCTGCCCTTGCAGGTGCACACACCTGCTCCTAAAGGCTGACTGCAGCTTACAGGCCCTTATGTGGGGGCTGGATTGAGGGGCGTGGCCGGCTGGACTGCTGGCTGGGTGGGTGGGTGGCTTTATGGAAGGAATGGATGAGCATCTGTCCTTTTCCTGCCTGGGGCACCCCCACACAGAGGCCGCCCGACTGCTGAGATCCAGAGAGGTATTATTTACATTGCTAATAACATTAATGACATATAAACAACAAAGCCTGTGTAATTGCACATCAGGAAATTAATCCTGAAATTAAAGGCCTATAATTCAAAGGAAAATTTGGAAGTCTTTTAAGTAAACTTGAGAGGTGGTACAATGTAAGCTGTTCCATCCCTCCTGAAACAGATTTTTACTCACAAATAGTCATTCATTCAACTAACTTGTACTAACTACCTACTAGCACACTGGCACCAAAATTATAAAGATAAAAATCAGTAGACAACTTGTTAATGGGTGAATTAGTCACAAAGGGACATAGTACATAAAGCTGAATTATTTGAACCTTAAATATAGATTGAATGCCCAATGCCCACGCAGAACAGTGCTGAGTACTCCGGGAAATAGAAAAGGAACGCCAGACACTGGGCTTTTCCTTAAGAAGTTTATATATTAGTTGTCCAGATAAGATTGATGCATAAAAAAATGGGTTGGGTTCAAAGCCAAACGAAGTGCCAAATAGTGTGGGTGACCCTTGTGTTATAATGCTTTGTCTGCCCATTAGACAGTGATTTCTCAGAAGCTGTGGAGCACTTGTTCCCCTGGTATCTACAGTGCCGCTCAAGGTCCTGGTCCCAGTGTGGATCCTCGGTGAAGGATTGGAAGTGAACGTGGTTAGCGATTCCTAACCCTGGCTGGTCCCGACTTCCCTGGGGAGTTCAGAACAACTTCCCCTTGGCCCTCAGGCTGTAGAGATTCTGCCTGCGAGTGGGCCCAGGAGGCTGCCTTTCGGACTCTCCCTGGTGAGCCTGCTTTAGAGCCAGATCTGCTGACCTCTGGCATAGACCCCAGGAGTTAGAAGAATACATGGGAAAGAAAGGTCAGTGAGGGACAGGGAAGCGTTGTGCCTGAAAGCTGCAGCTCTTTCCTTAAGATCCAGCTCTGGTTCCACGTCTCCCATGAGCTTTTCTCCTGCCGTCAGTCACGCCATCTCCCGTCTCTGTGCCCACACATCTTGGTACCCACCTCTACTGCTAAAAATTATTAGTTTGAATTTGATTCCTTGAATATGTTGTGATGCTCATATGGGAGACAGCACATAGTAGGCCTTTAAGCAGTACTATGTGGCTGCCTGACTGCTTTAGAGGATGGGTAACGTTTGAGTGGGGTGGGAGGAGGAAGGCAGAGACCAGATGTGGAAGTCTGAAGGGGTAGCCCCAGGGGAGCCCTAATACCTTGAGGAATTGAATCTATCAAGGAAATGGGGCCGCATGGTGGTGGCAGGGGAGAGGGAGGCTGATGAGCCCAGTGAGGGAAGCTGGACTTAGACTGTGGGGTGTGTGGAGCCCTGAGGGGTTTGTGTGCAGGATGGAGGCGGTACCCGAGAGTTGCGAACGGGAAGATGGGAAGTGGAGACTAGTTAGGAGGCTCCTGCAGTAATTCTGGTGGCAGTTAGAAACAAAGGGCAGTCACGATTCAAGCCACTACATAGCCTGGAATGCAGCAGGGAGATTTACATCGGAGGGATAGCTTGGTGGGGAGTCAAGGTATAGACACTAGTTGAACTCCAGGAGTGGTTAGGTCCTTAAGAACGAGAAGAGGGTGAAGGTCAGGACCTTGGGACACAGCAAAACCTCAGGGGCAGAGAGAGAGACAAATTTGCGAGGATCGAAAATGGGCAGAGACTCTCTGGGTAAGATAAGGCCCCGTAAGTGATGACTAGATTTAGCAACAGAGAGAGCTGGTGGTGACCTTGGGCGTGATGCCTGGGGTGGGCTGTGTGTGTGTGTGTGTGTGTGTGTGTGTGTGTGAGACGATGAGATTGTGGTGGATTGCAGGCTAAGTGGAGGTGAGAAATTGGACATTGCCAGGCTAGACTCTTCTGTTGGGACCTAGGCTGTGAAGGGGAGACGGGAGGGTGCCATTTTATTTTCTCCAGTGAAAGCCAATAGGGATCTATCTGTGGTTGAATTTGTGCACAGTTTTGAAAATCGCTTCACAATGGTAAATTCACAAACCAGAAAAAAACAAGAAGAGACTTTTGTCAGGCATCGAATCTCCCACCCCTGTTGTTTTTTTTTTTATTTCAAAAATGTGGTCGCTTGGCACAATTCTTCAAAATGGTAGCAGGGGGTGCCTTTGGAAGACAGATTCCATGAGACACACCTGGGCTGTGAGCTTCCCAGGTTCATGTGCTCTGCGGCTGTCCCAGGCTCCTGGGCGCCATACTGTGTGCAGGGCGAGCAGGCATCATCACAAAATCCTTTTTAAGTTCACTTTGTCGTGACTTCTATGCCTCCTCCCCAGCATCCCTCTCTATCCTCTGGACCAATTATTAGGGTTCAAGTCCCTGAGGCCTAATTTCGGCAAGTCAGGAGATGTAGTGCCATCTCGATACAAAGGTTCACCTGGGGAGGGATGTTAAGGGCGTGTTGGGCAAAAATTTGGTGGAAATAAGCTTTTAGCTGCCCCATGTCAGCATAGGATAGAGTAAGGGGATAGTGAGCTGCCCTTGCCAGCTATGTAAAAATACACCTATTTCTGTCTTGGTTTGGGTTGGGATATCTCGGGGTGATGGGAGTTGCCCCCAGGGCAGTGTGCCAGAATGACACTTAATGACATATCTGGGAGCGCGCGCCATACGAGGCGCCTTCATTTAATTCTCGCAGGGACTCTTGTTTATGACTTGCTCAGGGAGTGCTCGGTGACTCAGAAGTCCACATTCTTTCAACTGCACCGCACTGGCTTCCAGGGACTCAGCGGAGGGCTCGGGTTATTGAAACCCAGGAAGTACACTAGCCTACCCATCCTACTCGCCTGTCTTATTCCATTTCACATAGGGAAGTGATGTGTTTTTCCAACATAGGGTGTATGTGTGTATGGGAGATGTTCAAGTAGAAGGGTGGGCAGGCTTCTTTCTGGGAGGTCAGGCAACTTTTCCAGGATATCGTGGTCCTAATGGAAGGGAAGATGTGACAGAAGTGGTTGTTTGGCAAGTTGGCCCGCCAGGGTGGTGGGAGATAGTGAGAGGGATGTTAATCCCATGTGATCAGCCTTCTTATTGCGAGGAAGTATTTTCTGACATGGGCCAAATTTGACATGCCCACCATGCTATGGTTTACCTCCTGTATCAGTTAAGGTGATGTTTCCTGCCTAACAGATACACCCTCGAGTCTCAGTGACTTCATATACTTTCAGTTTATTTCTTGCACATGTGAAGTCCAAATGCTCATGGTCCTAGAGGGCTGTCCTCCAAGTGGGCATCCAGGGGGTCTGGCTCCTTTCTTCGCATGGCTTTGCCATCTGAACCTGTGATTTCAAGGCTGTTGTGCTCTGGCAGGAGTGGGAAGTGCATAGAGGATTGTCAGGGTTGGCCCTAGAAGCAGCATAGGTCACTTCCGCTCACATTGTATTACCTGGAACCTGGCCATGTGGGATCACACAGCTGCCAGGATGTGCCCAGAAGGAAGGAGCCATGTATCTGGTGATCAGCTAGCCTGTCTCTGCCAGACCCACCAAGGCTTGAGAGTCACCTCTCAGCTGAATGTCACTGGCATATTAGCCATTGTCCTCACCTGATATCATATAGAGATCTCATTACTCCAGATCCTAGCATTTTGGAGTTTGATGAAAGAAAGGTGGGGGTGTATCATGAATTAGACCACAGACCACGTCCCTGATGTGGTGTTCAAGGCAGCACTTGAATACTTCCATCCACTTTGTCGGGGGGCAGAAGGGGGTTGCTGGTTTAGGATGTGGCCTTGGAACTCTGGCTATCGGGCTTCAAATCACAAGTTTCCCACCACTGGCATCGGGCCTTGAGCAAGTCACTAACTTTTCTGACTCTTTGGAAAAAAATGGGGATAATAATAGTATCTAACAATGTCTTTGTTACAGTGATAAACTTATTTAATACATATAAATCTTTTAACACATTGCTTGAGACTGCATAAATGTCAACAATGATGATGTTCTCCAGAATTGAACATTCATTCATTCGCTTATTTAGCACATACTATATAGAGAGGGCCTTGTGCTGGGAACCCGGGAGTAGGAAGATTAAAAAAAAATTTAATTTCAACACAAAATAACTTACTACAATTGAGGTAAGTACAGGGTACTATGGGAGGGATTCAACGCATTTTGGGAAAGGGTTGTGGTTAAGGAGGTGGGAGTATTTAGAGAAAAGCACTTTGAAGGAAGAGTAGCCATTAGTGAGGTGAAATTCAATCACATCCATTCACCCTGCTTAACAACAGTAAGTATGGTATATGATGTTAGACTTACTGGTTTTTTGGAGGAGTTTCTTTGCCTTACTACAGGATTCTCCTAATATCAGAAAGGATTCATACCCAGTGTCCCTGAAATTGATGGTAGTCAATGAAAAATGTGTCAAGCCCTGACTTTGAAGGACAGAGGTCTCATCTAATTACATAGACACTGTTTCCACTCATTTGAACCTGATGACATGTCCAGCAGATATGGGCTGATCTGGACTTGTCCTCAGGGAGATTTTAGGAAATCTGTGCACTGCAGGGAAGAAAGCTCCCTGCTTCTAAGGAACTGCAATGTGCTTACAGCTCTACACGGGGACCATCAGAGCCCAGGACTGTTCTTCCCAGGAAATGAATGGTAGGCTCTGGGAGCTAGGACCAGGGAGCTGGTCCCCAACCTTTCCTGGGGTGTTGACGAAGATTTCACAGGTGTCGGTGGGGGAAGGAGGAGGCATCAGTGAGGGGAGCCTGGGAATGGCAGAACAAGAGATAAAAACTTGGAACTTGGCAGAGCTGAGCTTTCATAGGCTTCCTGGGGTCAAATGAGATTTGGAAGGAAGAATGAGAGAAGCCTAAATGACTTCCAAAAACTGCTTAAAAATCATTTCATTTCCCTCTTCCCCACCCCCTGGTAATCACCCTTCTACTTTCTGTCGCTATGAATTTGCTAGTTCTGGGTACCTCCCACCATTCGTTTTGAGAAAGCTTGGCCTTCTGGAAATGGGGATTTACAGTTTGCCTAGGCACCCAATATGTGATAAAGAATTCAGGGTACATGCAGAATAGACTAAGTCTTTGTTGGTAAAATGGACTCAGTGTGTGTGTGTGTTGAGATGTATGTTATGTGGTCACCTCTTGGCCCATAGCCAGGTACGCAGGTTTCTTTCTTGTGGGTTCACTGGCCATGGGTCCGGTGTGCACAGCTGAGATTGGGTCAAAGGCGTCCTCATCTCCATTTCCCAGCGTGGCTCCCTGGAAAGGGGTCTGCCACACTGGGCTTGAAGGCCTGTGACCCGGAAAGCAGAGCAGCCTCGGTACCTCATCTCTGACCCTCTAGAATGTAAGCCAGTCCATTAAGCTAGCACATGTCAGGGCTTCTTGCAGGATGGCCCTTTCTTTTCTGGAGAAAAATAGCACTGTTAGTGTGTGGTAGGGCCACACTGGACCAAGCACTTGTTAGACTTGAGGACGATAAGACATAGCAGTCCACCTCCTGTTGGCGAGACCCTCAGTCTAGTCAGGGAGAGAAGACCCCTGGACTTGGAATGTGTATATAGGAGAGGGTTATAAAAGTTGTGCATGTTCCTGGTAGAAAATTTGGGGAATACAGAAAAGCGTAATGCTAAAAAACAAAAATCATCTGAAATACCATCCCACACACATAACCACTGCCATGTTTAGCTTGTTTCATTCCCTAAGATGTTACTTTATGGACTTGGATTGTATTGAGACCCTGAAATTGTATCCCGCTCTTTTCACTCTGCATGAGGGCATATGCATTTCCCCATGAATCAAATGTCTTTATAAATATTATATTTAAAGGAGTGCCTACTACTTGATTGTTTGCACCATAACTCATGAAACCACGCCCTGCTGTTGACATTTGTAGATGCTCAGATCCCAAAAGAACCCCAGAGACTACAGAACTGAACCCGTTTAATTTACCCAGTGGCTGCAGAACAGGCATGCCATGTGATTTCTGGCTACATGTTTCATATTGACCAGTGACTAGGAGTGTGAGTTTTTGAAGTGAGATGGAACTGGGCCCATTTTACAGCATTCCCATTCACTACCTGTGGGATACTGAGGAGGTTACTGGCCTCTGTAAACCCATCTTTTCTTCTGTCAAACAAGAATGGTTAAATGAGGTCATGGATGGAAGGGGGCCGGGACAGGGGCCGGCACTTTGTGAGCAGCTGAGCAGTGCGGCTGTCGGTGTCCTCATGAGGGCAGTGAAAAGGGCAAGTTCAGTCTCCTCATGCCCAGCAAGGTGCCACCTCAAAGGCTTTGCTTCTCTTAGAAGGTTCTTGAAGAGAGGTTTAGTGATACAAGAGGAAATGTGGAGCACTGGCTAGAAATCCTTATGGAAAAATGTTTAAAATGTGTGTGTGTATATGTGTGTGCACACACACATATACACACACACATATATACACATGTGCCCACATACATACACACACACACATATATATGCAGACATGTGTATACATGCAGGCACACACATACATGTGCACACACACAGACCTATATGCATGCATGTGTACATATACATGTATGTGTGCATATATGCACATGCATACATTTGTATACACATGCATAGCTATACACACATACATATATACATATACATGCATGCATATGTGTGTACACACACACATAATAGAAACCGCATTTGGCAAACTTATGCTTGTATTACAGAAAAGAGAGATGGGCAAGTTCTACAATGACTTTTTCTCCCCCCAAGCCCTTTCTTACAGGCGAGAGAGAGAGAGAGAGAGAGAGAGAGAGAGGGAGAGGGAGAGAGAGAGACCCCCCACCCCACAGACTTTTGCTGTGAGGACTCCTTAGGATAAGGCAGGTGAAAGAGCTCCTTCCTGGCACTGTGGCTGGTCAGCATACAGGTCTCTGATTCATTGGGGAGTGGGCGTGGAGGGTCATCTCGGGATCTGTTACTGTGAATGATTCCATGACAGAGGTGAGGAAGTGGAAATGTGTGAGCTCACTTTAAGCCAGACCAATGTAGCCAACTCTATTGAGAAAAACTGAGGAGAGGGCTGGGGCCAGAGGGCAAGCGCCAAATGACCTTGGGCCCTCAGCGGAGAGGCAGCGCCGAAGGCCAGGGCCTGCAGTGGACCTCAGCCTCTTTCCTGAGCTCCCCATCCTGGGGCAGTATAGACAGAAGGCACTGTCTAGGCCCTTGCTGCAGGCTGGGAACCTGTTTGGGCTTTCGCAGTTTGTCTCTTGGATGTTTCCATAAGCCTTTCCTAGTGGGGGCCTCAGATGGAGTGTGTAAGAAGATTGCCTGTCTGAGTTTAGCCCACACAGAAGAACTTTGACTTCCTGTGGGTGATCTCAAGGGCTAAAACCAGGAACAGAGAGGAACTGTTGGAGAGACAGAACTGATCTCACTGAGGCTGTCTTCTAGTTAGAGAAGGCAAAGGTGGAGCCGCCTGCCCCAGGAGGCAGTGCACTCTCCATTTACAGAGATGACCACAGGAAGGCTGGGGACCCTTGGCTGGAAGGAGATTACAAGGAGGACAAGGGGGCCCTTTCAGTCCCTTCCCAACCCTGGGAGTTACCCCTTTTGGTGCAAGTTGGTTGCCACATGCCCTTGTAGATGGAAAGCCAGGCATCCCTGGGGCAGGTGAGAAGATGATATTTGCAGACATTTCCTGTGAACCAGACGTTCTGCCCATGTTGGGCTCTGCAGAGATGCAGCATGTGTGGGAGGCATTTGCTGGCTGGCTCCAGGTAGCCACAACTGGGGGTCTTCTGTGTTCAAGGCGCAGAGTTGGAGCTTTTAGTCCTGCCGACTACTCTATGAGTGCATGCATGGGAGTGAACACACCTGTTTCATTGCTGAGGAAACTGGCCCTGCCCAGTGGCCTCTTGGTGAGGTAAACCCGGGAGATAGTAAATTGGAATGAGGCGCTTGGCAGCGTCAGTGCCAAGAGGGTTTGGTTTTTAGATTGCATTTACTCTGAAACGTATCTTATCTGTGAGTTTTGAGGGTGGGGTTGAGGGCTGAGCTTTTCTCCTGGGCCAAACTGCTGCTTTGTAGGGAGGCTCTGCCCAGTGTCCCTCTAGCCTTCCTTAAGTTTTTATAGAACTCCACCATTTACCCACCTCCTGGTCGCACATTTTGATGCCATTTGGCAGGTGAGGAGGCTCAGGGAAGACAGAAGGTGTGAGAGTCCTAAACGTGAGTGTACTGGCCACTCTTGGGCCAGGAGCCTCCTTCTCTAATTTGAGGGGTACTCAGGGACTCCACATAAACCTTGAACTTGTGTCCCGCATGCCAAGGGCTGAGCCCATTACCAGTGCTGTTGCCAACAATCTGAAGCCCTGAGTTTTACTTGGTAGCAGCCAGAGGCAGGGGAAGGGAGTTGCTTTGTGACTTATGAAGTCACACAGGCAGAACCACAAATAAGGGACTCCAGTTGGCAAAAAACAAATTGCTGCAAGGCTATTCTTGGAAACTAAAGCATCACGTCTTGTTCCTTCCCAGAAAATGCAGAAAACGTTCATATTTTTGGGTAGCTGGTTTTATTTATATTTCATATCAAACTCCAAAAAGTCAACAGCTGGGTGGTGGTTGACCAAGAAGCCTTTAACAAGAGCTATGACCCAGGATCCTCTGGTTTAACTAATCCTTGACCTTCTCCTTTTGGGGAAAGAGGGGCATCCACCAAAAGCATCCCACTCCAGTTTCTGGAAGAAAAGCCTTAAAGCTCAGACTCAGACTCAAGTGTCTTTCTAAGTCAACCTTTCTAGTTCATTAACAAACCCACCTTGTACCATGTATGTTTCAGTTTGTTACTCAAACTCCCTCCTGTATATGGGGACATATGGGGAACTTAAAACTCAGAAGTTGTGGAACATAACTTCTGTCCAACGTGACATAGCTAGGAAGTGGATTTGAACCCAGATCTTCTGAATCTAAAGCCTCTAGCTTTAAAGTACATAATTCCTTGACCTGGGAAGCTAGCCCCAGTGGTCATCAATTACTGTATTTTGCCGTGTATAATGCACACCCACTTTTTTGGCCCAAACTTTCAGGGAAGAAAATCTTTTGTTTGTAATTTCTTAATTCAAATCTGTATTTGTTTACATGTAGGTACTTGTTTTTTGTATTGTAAAGGAATTTTAGCGTTTATTTTTTAACATATTGTGGTACAAGAAATTTTATGTAACAAATAATTACAAAACACAAGAACAGATACAAGATATAATAAAATTTATGTACCGGTAACAACTTTACCATATATATGCATCATAGAAGGCCAAGAACTTTGTTGTTGCAAGGTTATCAAAACCAATTATCGTATTTCAGGGTATTATTTTGCATACGGATGTCGTTATTGATTTGAGTTGCACTTTTAACTTATAAGCATAAATAAAAGAATTGAAAACATTTATATAGATACAGAATTAGTACTATCCATGTATAATGTGCATCCTTATTTTCCCTCACAAATTTGGGCAAAAAAGTGCGCATTATGCATGGCAAAATACAGTATGTTCCTTTTAGTTTGATGAGGTTTGGGCCATTTGAAGAATTGTAATGAATGCTGGTTACCATGTAGCCACAAAGTGCTGATCACATCACCTACATGACCGAATTTAATCCTTACAACCCTGGGAAATGAGTATTATTATCTCCATTTTACAGATGAGAACACAGGCTGAGATAGATCAGATAACTTGCCAAGGGTCACACAGCTGACGAGTGCGCAGGACCAGATTCTCACCCAGGTTTGCCAGACTCTAAATATTCTGATGTTCTTCTGTGAGGAAACCTATCCTGCATGGGTGTTAGAGTCATTTTGAAGGCCTGACTTAAATTGGAAAACTGATTTTAAAGGTTGAGACTAGACCCTGTAGATCCAGGGAGGCAGGTCTGAGCCTGGTACCAGCTGTGGGGTACAGTCCAAGGCAGCGCTTATCTTCTCCTGTCTGGCCGTCTCCCTCCACCTTCCTTATCTCACTCTAGATAAGAGCC
>NW_017731538.1:462969-498557 GCF_001890085.2 Hipposideros armiger
GGTTGGAAGGGAGGCAGCTGGGGTTGGGAGGAGACAGGTTCTTCCAGTTTGTAAATGATTCTCTGGCAGTCAGGTCTGGCTTGATATCTCTTAACAGTTCACCGTGTTAGACAAGGAGGAGTTGGCAGCTTGGAGAATGGATTTACAAAACTGTTTTTCAAACTGGTGCCTTCCCCAGATATAAACTCTCCTCGTGTGCTGGATGCAGTGTGCATTTCCACATCTACTGAGTGCCTCCCAAGGCCAGGCTCTGCTATCGCATGTGTATCTTGCCCTTCACAGCAACCCTGCAAGGTGCAGGTTATCACCTGTCTCTTACAAAAAAAGACACTGAGGCTCAGAATTTACACAGCTTGTGTGAGGCCAGCGAGGGGCCACGCTGAGCTTTGGACTTGAGCTCTAATAGCCCCAAAGCCTGTGGTTTTTTTCTCTGTACCATCTGCCTATCTTCAGAAAGGACTGCAGGATACCAGTTGAATTCAAATAGCTTTGTATTTGTGAATCAGTTTCTGTGGCCTTTATTCAATCTTGGGCAGGGAAATGGTTCCAAAGATGAAGACTGAGGATGTTAATCCACTCTGAAAAGCAAATTGGTCTTGCTCTCTGTTATGCTGTCTGGGTGGCAAGTCTTGGCTGGGGATGGGAGGTTAAAACACAGCAGGAGGTGGTGTTTATGTGAGTGATGCCCAAGTGAGCATTGAGGACATTAAAGAAGCTGAGAGAGCATCTGTGACTCCATGTTTTATTAGTGCCAGGCCAAGCTCAGAGCCAGTTTTCCAAGTCTGTTGAATTTGTTGAGCTGTGGGGACCAGAGCAGCCACGTAAGTTCTTATGGAGGATGGAGGCCTGACTGAGGAGTAGAACTTGGCTAGGCCAGGAGCAGGAATATGCTACTCTCTCTTCAGCCGAGTATGGTGCCAGGCATGTTGGAAGCTGCCAGGGAAAGAGGAAAGGGAGGGGTCCTATACTATACCCCTCATCCGTCAGCATCTGGGTGTCTGGTGTCTGGAGACCTTGTCTTCCCCCCAGCAGGCTGCTCCTTATAGGCGGTTCCCGGCCAGGCTGCCATATAACATTCATGTGTGAGCTTTTCCCCTTGCTCTCCCAGCTGCTTTCTTCATTGTCTCCTGGCCAGCCCCTTAGATGCCTCCTTCTCCAGTCTGCAATCTGCCAGCTCATCTTCCCAAAGACTTGTCTCAGCTGCTGCTCCATCTCCCACACCCCACAGCCCACTGGAGAAGCTAGGTCCCCTCCACGATCTGCCCTGGATGACCCCCACCCCCACCCTCGCCCCACACCTTGTCATGAGACCTTAATTCCTGACACCTTGAACTTGCTGTCATTCCGCAGCTGTACTGGCTCTTTCCAGAATCACACCTTTGTATGGTGTTCCCTTTGCCTGAAATGTCCATTCCCCAGTCTTCTAATAAAATCCATTGCCTTCCTAAAATTGTAGCATTTTGGCATTTCCCTCTCATGGTGCCTCTGGACTCCTCTAGACTCTACTGTTGGACACTTGCTGTGGGCTTGCATGCACTGTGTTCATATTCTACAAGCGCTTGCCTGTTGTCTTCTAATCAACTCTTTATGGGCATGCCTTCCTCCCTAGGCCCCATCTCTGTATCCCAGCACCTAGGGTGATACATGGCTCTCACTAAGACTCTAGCAATTGTTGCTGAATGAATAAATAAAGGATTACGGGAGAAGATAAACACTGGTCTCTGCTTTTAGCATTATAAAGTCAGTCTGCAGTCCAAATGCATCCATAATAGCATTCCCATCTGGAAAGTAGGAAGTGGCCCAGCCCGAGGGCCTTGTCTCTGTGTTTGCTGACCTCCTCCTGCCTGGTCTGTCTGCGGGAGCTTGATGTGCTGTGTCTTCTTATTTGCAGACCCTCTCAAGTCCCCTGCACCCCCCTCACAGCTGGGCCAGTCCTAGCTCCTCCATGCTTGTCTTCTTGCACTAGCTTTGGATTCTGGGAAAATAGCTAGTGCTTTGGAAAATCAGCTCTAATTTTATTTTTGTTCCTTTGAAACTTAAATGACTTTCTTAAGAAATGCCTGAGGTTAGAGTGGTACAGAGAGAAAGGACGATGGCCAAAACCCAGGCAAGCTATTTTTGTGATGCGAATGAACACCCATCACATTTTTCCTTCCATCACTTGTTCCAAATAGCTCACAGCTTGGGCTTACAAAGCACAGGCTCTTTCTGTACATCAGGAGGAGACCCACGTGTCTTCCTGTCTTTCTCCGTGTCTGATGGAGGCCGATGCTGTGCATTCAGCAGATGCCAGGAATAGAGAGAAGTTTTGAGAAGTTGCTGTCTGTTGTCTGTATGGGGGAAAGACCTGCTCTCTGGCAACCAACAAAAGAAGACTTAAAAATTGATGTCTAACCATAGGTAAGATGGTCATGAAACCCATGGAGGCATGTGTTTGGATTTTTTTGGTCTGTGTACTAATATTATGTGGCCAGGTTACATTATATTAAGGCAACCAATTTGCAGCAAGAGTTCTAGGTTTTTAATGGTGCTAAATCTAGAGTGCTTTCCTGCTTTTTCACTTTTACTGGTTACTATTTCTACAACCATCTGGCTCACAGTAACATTGACCAGGTAATGTTGACCTTTGCCATGATATAGCTTTGGTTCTCTTCATCCAGCGGGAAGAGTGGGGTGCTGGGGAGAAAGACATTGTCAGCAAGGCAGCATTACCAGGTTAGAAGGTATGACTGTACATTCTCTATAGATGGTTTGTGTTTAGTATCATCAAGTCTTATATTCAGTGTCTTAAAGGAATTTTATTTTTACCCCTCAGCACCCATCCCCACCCCGCCCTCAGAGCTCACCTCTGCCTCCACCTACCTTTGCAGGTGTGACGTTTCTCCGGGTACTTCATGGTGTCCACCTCCAGCCTCTCCACACCGCTGCTCCACGCAGCTCCTGAAACATGGGGGAACACGAGGACGAGAAGCAGATCCAGGCTGGGCAGGTCTTCGAGAACTTCGTCCAGGCTTCCACGTGCAAAGGCGCCCTCCAGGCCTTCAACATCCTCACACGACACCTGGACATAGACCCTTTAGACCACAGAAACTTTTATTCCAAGCTCAAGTCCAAGGTGACCACCTGGAAGGCCAAAGCCCTGTGGTACAAGCTGGATAAGCGTGGATCCCACAAAGAATATAAGCGAGGGAAGTCATGTACGAACACCAAGGTAAGGGAACCCCTGTGTGGACGTTTCTTACCCTTCTTGAGAGGGTAGGAAGCTATTGCCATTTTGACATCTTAAGCTTCTTAACAGGTATGGGTGCGTTTGAACGTCCCGCTCAGTTGAAGGTTTTCTTTGTCTGTATGTGCCCAGCTTATCCTGGTTGGGTGTTTCCATTTTAGCACGGTGGCCTCAGCAACTCTTTTGTACCCTCTCCAAGGCAGAGAAAATACCCTCTCCAAGGCTGACGTTATCCTACTTCTGCTGCTACTGCTTCTAGTAGCTACTATTTATTGAGCAACTTCGATGTGCTAGGCACTTTACTACAGACATGGTTTCGTTGAACACCCACGGTCGTCCATAGGGCCATTTTAGAGATATGGAAACTGTAGAGTCAATGTTCCTGCCCAAGATCACATGGTTAGAGGACAACCTTGGTCTGTCTGATTCTAGGGCTTAAGCCCTAAATTCCATGGAGAGGCATAATTAGAGAGTTGTGTTCCTCTGGGAGCAAACATTTTAGAAAGCTCCTCCGGCTTTCATTGGCTAAGAAACAGGTCTTTGGTCCTTACTGCCATTTCCTCCCTTTCTCTTCCTCCTCACACTTCCACATTCTCCACCTCCCCACCCCCTCCCCCCAGAATGCATCGCTCTGCTCAGTATCATCCTTGTAGTTAACCCTCCACAAGCTGATCATGTCCCCCACTGTTTGGCCATAGGCAACATCTGTGACCATGGGGCTGACCAGCACGTCACATCTCTGATATCTCTGCAATGCCCATTGCTGAATGGGCAGCCAGAAGTCAAGACTTCCCTGCTGGGCCTTGGGGGCTGTCAGCCCTGGGCACTGGTCCAGGCTGTATGTTTAGGTTAAAAGTGAGTGTGCTGTATTTAGACCTCACAGAAGATAGCTCAGTCAGAGCCCTTGGAATTCTAGGCGGTGCCAATCCCAGACAAGAGGATTGAACTCTCCATGGCAATCAGGACTGTTGTGTGTTTGTTTTGGTGATGAGGAGCCGTTGAGTCCACCGTGGGATATGGCTGCTTTCCCTTGCCCCCAGGGGAGACAGCTGCCAAGCTCCTCTGAGCCTGGGATGCACAACTGTACAGGGCATGGGAAGAGCATTGCATCAGGATGAAACAGACCAATTGCTTCAGCCCAGGGCATACTAGCCTCCCAGGCAGTACCTGCCCATAACCTGCCAAGCTTCAGCCATACACAGAGGAGACAGAAGTGTTCAAGAAAAAGAGGGGGAGAAAGGAGTGAGATCAGAATCCTAGGTGCCACCCCCGCCCAGCACCACCCTTCCTAGTTGTTGTAAATTCATGCTTCACAGTTCACTGGGCAGCTCTTTAAACTTGAAGGGCGGGGGGATCTTTGAGCTGTAAAAGCATTACCCTTCTCAGTAATTACATAAGGTGGCTTTCTTTTAAATAGGTCCCATAGAAATCAGGTCGCTGGGCTGCAATATGTTTTCTCAGGGAAGGTTTTCAGAGGTCTTGCTAGGAAACGCGTTGCCCCATACACTCAACAGTTCCTACCCGCTGAGAGAACTCTCTTGGCGACCTGAAGACAGACCTTCAGCGGGAGTCAGCCAGCAAAGGGATGGAATGGAGGGCTGACCACCAAGTAAATGTCCTTTCAAAAATCACCTGTCTGGCCAGCCCCTATTTTATGAGGTTTGATGGCTTGAAATAGGAGAGTCGTCACATCCTCTGGTTGGCAGGTCACCATTGATGCCTGAGATACAAAGTGGAAGGGTGAACATCTTTAGTTAGTGATGCTGAGGAAGAGCAACTCTTGCCCAGGAATTTTTACGCCTTTCTTAGGAGAAAGAACAAAGACATTTCAAATGTGTGGTAGCCTATCTCATAAAAACTACCTGGAGAATAGAAAATGCACTTGAAAATACACTCTAAGCATCATCATGACTGTGCTAGGCCACTTTGGCCGCTCAAACTAAGCTAAAGAAAAGAGGGAAATCAGCAATTCATATAAACAGTAATTCGTATAAACATCCTGGTCCAGACTCTCAAAGTCTGACCCATTCCCTCTTCTTCCATCTACCTCTAGAATATTTAGCTCTGTGTTGGTGCTATTCTCCCCTCCTGCAAATAGATTTTCTCTATGTTGTTAGTATCTAGTCCATATCTTTATAGCTCTGTGACCGAAAAGGCTAGAATCTTTCTCTGCCTGCTCGATATTGAAATAAAATCTCAGGGAAGGATCTACTTCTGGGCCAGTTATTGTGGCCAAAATCAATGGAGCTGGCTACTGCTGTCTTTGGCAGCCCTTTCAACATCACATGATTGACAGGAGGGAGGAGCAGGTCCTCAGGGACATGAAGGCGCGAGACAGATAAACAACAGGTGTCCTCTACGGTGACTGTTTGTTTATTTGCGTTCCAGTTATGGCACAGGCCCTCTCCATACCGGCCCTCTCATGTGGATGGTTAGTGCTCAGCTTATACTCTTTGCTGTGAGTCAAGCAAAACAGAGAAAATGGTCCTCCCGCTCTTCCGACGTGAACAGGCACTGTCTTGCTCACACCCCTTATTCAGGTATCCTTCGGTATAGCCATTTACACTGAGCATCAGCCCAACAAGAAATGCCGGGCATAGCATACACGTGGCTGAGCTCTAATGCTACGCCATGGCACACAGGTGTGGCAGGTCCTAGGCACGTAGCCATGCTCCTGATTAGCCACAGGTAGGGTGAGAATGAACAAAGTTCAGCCAGGACTCCCACCTTGCGTTGATGTGGACACACATCGCAGCACCATCTGGAGTGGATCTGAGCTTCAGAATTTCATGAGCATTTATCAGCCGCTACCATGCGCTAAGCACTGTGCTGTTCCCTTCATGCCAGCAGTGTGTGTGTGTGTGTGTGTGTGTGTGTGTGTGTGTGTGATGATGGTGGGTGCAGACTATGACCTCTGTTTGGAGAAGAAGGCTTCTCCTGTTCCAGGTGCCAGAGGATAGGGGAAAGAACTGCAAGGTGATTACAGCGGTGACTTAGATGCCAATTGCATAATCTAACTTGGAGTCATTGTTCATTATTGATTATTATTTATGAGGGTTTGGTCAGGCACTTAATAATTCTTTCCCTGGGCGTGGTCTGTTTGGGTAAGAATGCAGTGAACCAAGGATCAGGCCAAATGAACTCTTTCGAGATGAATATGGGCTCTGTATTAGGGTAGTACCTGGATCATATGCCACATTCAGTTGTGTAACTTTCCTGGGAAAAACAATGTAAAAGAAAATGCAATACATAATTAGGTATGGGAATTACCCGAATCGCAAAATCACAGAGTCTGATCGTTTATTTGATATGTACCTTTAATGCTAGAAGGTACTTGAGAGAATGTTGTGTACAATTCCTGCATTTGATAGGTGACAAACAGGGGCCCAGCAAGCTGAAGCTGTTTAGCTAAAACTAATGGGTGACATTGCCCAGGATTTGGGCTCTATTTACTGGTTTGCTCATATATTCTTTTGTTTATTCATTCATGAGATATTTCCAGTGCCCTACACCTTAGTAGGTGTTTGACAGGGGAGATGGTTTGAAAGGTTAATAAGAAGTAGTTCTTACTTGAACTTTTATAGAAGAGACAGAAATGTCATTATTTCTGTATTTAGTCACTTAACCATTTATGAGTCATATAATTATTGAGCAGCTACTATGTGCCAGGCACTTATCTAGGCATCTATCAGCCACTTAATAGCTCTATGGCCTTCGGCAACTTACTAAAATAAATCTCTGATCCTCAGTAGCATTCTCTGTAAAATGAGGATGATAATGGTATTTCATGGACTTACTGTGAGGATTAAGTAAGTAGAATGCTGCCTGGTACATAGTAAGTGATCAGTAAGTGTTTAGCCATTATTATCAGTAATATCCTAAGTGCTGTGAGAGAGGTGTGTACACGGTTCTGCAGGAGTACGTGTGACTGGGATAGTCCGGGAATGCTTCCTGGAAGAGGAGGTATGATTTCGGGCTTGACAGATGAGTAGGAGTTTGCCTTACATTGCTGAGGAAAGAGCCAGAGGGAACACAGGCAGAGAGATAAAATCTAGGTAGAGTGTGTTCATGAAATGGGACTGAAGGTGCATGTGGGGACATGTGAGAGGGTGAGAGCCAGAGAGAGAGGTGAGTGGATGGCTGGCAGGAGGACACCAGACACAAAGGCTTCCAGGGTCCAACTGTGAAGAGGGGGTCCTGCAGTCAAGCAGAGGAACTGGAGTATGAGCCCCGATTCCCAATCCAGGGTTCATTCCACCACCCTCCCTAGGGTGGCTCAGTGACTATGAGTAATCAGTTTAGGCCAGAAGGCATTTGTGTAGCATTGTCATAAAAACTCGCGTGCAGGAAATGAGTCACGGACTCTTTTGTCACCAGCAGAAATGGGGCTAGCCTGTATAATGAAGACTCTTGTATCAACTTGTGAAAAGGAAATGTCTGTATTTTGTGAGCGTCCAGCAGGGTCACCCCACACCTTTTGCTCCTGAACATGACCCTTGCTCCTTTTTGCCTCTGCAGTGGCTCCTCCGTTGAGGGGTAGCCAAGGCTGCATAGTGCATGTGGCCCAACTCATTACGTGATTTCTGAGCTACAGAGTGAGGCAGGGTGGGAGATTGAGAGGGCTGACGCTGGGAGAGGAAGGCTGCTATCTCCTGGCCTAGATAAGCCTATCTGACATTCCGGACCTCTGAAATCACCCACCACAGCCCCCAAAGCCAGGCTTCGCAGCACTGCCGGGCCATGCCAAGTACCACTTTGCCTAATATGGACAGTTGCAGACAAAACTAGTAGAACAGAAGATAGTCTCTGGGGTGTGAAATTCCATCCCAGTTGAACAAAAAGCTTGGATGAACTTTTCATTTGTCGACTTACCTGACAATGGACTCCTGGCACTGCTACATTAGACATGGTCAAGCCTAGATTATCAATTCAGTTGTGTTAATTACTACATCACAACTTCACATGGAGTGTGGGGGGTTTGCATGAATGTGTGTGTTGGATATTACATATGAGCTTGAGTAAAATCAATTCCTAACAATATTAAACTGAGATGAAAAAAACCTCACTGTTGGCTGTCTTCGTAAGAAGTGGTTAATCTGGGTTCACTGTGGTTCATTTTATAAATACATTTATAAATAAAGACCTCTTTGTCTTTTTAAGAAAATGACTAATTAGTTTTCTTTAGTTAAAAAAGAAATGCATGCTCACGATAGAAAAATAATTCAAGCAGGGCAAGAAAATATACTGTCAACTGTCTTCCACAGGCTCCCAGGTCCCCTTGCGAGAGGCCACTACTGTCCCATTTCCAGCGTATCGTTCCTGGAAGTCTCTATATGTGCGTGCATGCATGCGTGTGTATGTGCACACATGTGTGTATGAGTGCATATGGATGTGTGCATCTCTTTTTAATAGAATTTTTTTTACATATTTGTTGTGTATCTTGCTTTATTTACTCACAAATATATCTTGGAGATTGTTTTATATCAGTACATAAGGCTCTAACCGTTTTATTATTTTCACAGCTTTTTATGGCTTCCCATTTTGCGGCTGGATCGCAAGTTATTTAACTGCTTGGATTGTTTCCAGTCGATTGCCATTTTAAACAGTGCTGCAGTATACTTCCTCACACATGCTTTGTATGCACGTGAAAGCATTGCTACGGGATAGACTGAGAATGTCGGAGTCAAAGGCTATGTGCATGGCAATAACAATATTATAGGTATTGTCAAGGTCTCCTCCCCGGGGGTTCTTCCAGCGGACACTCCCTCAGTAGTGCTGGAGAATGATCGGAGGAGTCCTTCTCTAAGAGGGAACTACCACAGTGGGATATTGGATACTTGGATTTCCTTGACCTTGCTGAGGAATCATTGGGGTGGACACGCTCTGAGTCTTGGAGTCTGGGCTGGGTGGCCTTGAATGGGGCCACTGAGTGAAGAGCAGTCCAGCAGGAATATGGTGGGGATTACTGCCACCCCTGTAACAATTACAGTCACAGCAATGTCATTACTGTGTCCACTCAACATTGCTTCGTGCTTTATAGTTGAAAAAGCATTGTTGCATATACATGGTTTCATTAAGTTCTCTTTGTCAATGAAGGTGAAATGTTCTTTAAAAGAACAACAAATACAAGTGTATCCTATATTCTATCAGCGAATGGGAGCTTTTAGAGCCTGGCCTAGGGAGGATCTTTGAGGGCCCAGTACTGTTTGTACTGAAAAGGGGCCCCTTCCTGGCCTAGCTAAATTGTTCCCTTTATGATTGAGTTTAAGCAAGCATCACCTCCTCCCAGGAGTCCTCCCTGAACTCTTCTCCACTTTTTCCTTCTTTATCCCACCCCCAGTCTAGGTTTGGTGCTGCTCCATGTGGGCTCCCAGACTCTGGTCCTCTCAGATCTCGCACGTCAGCGTCCTGCATTGATTGCTTTTTTTTTTTTTTACTCTTTCACACTCACTGTGAGCAACCTGTGGACAGGGACTATGTCTGGCTCATCCCTGGATCTCAAGCACCCAGCACAGGGCTTGGCACAGGGAAGCTGCTCAGGGACTAGATGAATGAACTCTGCAGCTCAAGAAGCTTCTTCCTGGAGCTGTACAAATGGTGTACTCTGTAATGTAACAGACATCGTTCTTCTTTCCGGAGCTGTGCTGGGTGAGTCCTGGTATTTCCAGGCCTTGAGGGTGGGTTTGCAGAAGCCAGTACCAGCCAATCCCTTTATTGCCTTATTTAAGCATCTGTCCAAGTTCGCATCAGAGCATTGCTCCCTGAGCATCCTTTTCCTGTGGCGTGGGGACCATGACCGCAGCCTTGTCTGGGCTTTGACTAGCATCTGGCTATGTGTGGAGCTTCCAAGGGAGACAGGGAAATTGGCCAATAGGCCTGGGAGGCTGAAGGGCTGGGCCTTCTTTTACTTAGAGGAAAAAAAAGAAAACCCTCTTGCTGTTCCTGGCCCACCCAGGGTTGTACAAGGCCTCAGGGAATCTCTGGCTAAGATTACCCAAATAAATGTGTACTTGGGGCAGGGCAAAAGGAAGCCATGAAGCCGGTTCGTGCTCTGCTTCCCAGACTGGGAGGGATCCCCTGGCTGCCCTCTTTCCTGCTCATCTGAGACGCTTGCTCTGCTTTACTTTTTTTCACGATTAAAAAAAAAAAATATCTTGGAGCGCAGTATATGCCATGGCAGGGAATTTTGTACTTAGTGTTAATATATCTGTTTACCTCCTACTTAGCTGGGTGAGGCTCCAGGCTGAGTTCAGCCTCCGGCCACCGCAGGTCAGGTCCTGGGCGGTTCACGGAGCCCAGCCTTTAGGTCGTTCTCCCCTCTGAATCAGTAAGGCCTGCACTCAGCCGCAAGTACCTGCAACCCGACTTCAGAAACTGCAGCAAATAGGTTATTTTTTATCCAGGTGTCAGGAGAGAGACGGTGGCTGGAGCCTCAGTGGCTATATTCTCTGCAATTCTCTAGGCCAGTGCTGGCCAATAAAAGTATAATGCAAGCCACATACGTAATTTAACATTTTCTAGCAGCTACATTTAAAAAGGGTAAAAAAATGGTGAAATGGATTTTAATAATGTATTTTATTAAACCTAACATATCCACAATACTAGCATTTCAACATGTAGCCAATATAAAAATTATTATTGAGATATTTTATGTTCTTTTGCATTAAGTCTCTGAAATTCTATGTGTGTGTCACTGTCCGCGTCACTGCAGACTAGCCACATTTCAAATGCTCACACAGCCCCGTGTGACTCGTGGATTTTGGATTGTAGTGCAGCTCTAGGCTTTCTCTCATACTTCTTCCCCTCTACAGCGGCCGTTACATCTGCTTCAGGGTCAGCTGGAAGGTAGGGGCTGCACTAGCTGCAAACATTGCCTTATCACGTAGGCAAGGGCGATCCCAGGAACCCCATTAAAATATTAGGACAGGACTTTGAATCTCTCTGGTTTTTGCTGATTCCCCAGCACCTAGGATCAAGTCTGATGCACAGTAGGTATTCGCCTCAGGTTGAGCTCTTCAAAAGCAGATGCTTAGAAGGTATTTGTAGCGTAAAATGTTCACTGGCAATCCATACCCGTGAAAGGAACTGGGGAGGAAGCCGGACTGGGCTGAAGAAGAACTCAGACTGTGTTCAAGAGAACCAGATGCCGGCAGGTTCAGCAGCTGGATCTTTTCCTACCTGGCCTTTCAGCAAATGAGTTGTTGTTAAGAGATCAAGTAGGAGACCTCACAGACCTCAGGTGATGTAGGGCGGTCCGCCATGAGCTAGCAGCTCTCTACAGAATATGTTTAACATATATGTACACCAAGGAAAATATTATACTACCTAACATATGTAGTTAAAGAAGTGTGTGCTTAAGGGGAGTGAGTTGTAAATATAATACTTTTTACATGTGTTCTTTGATGCATGATATATAAAATTATATTACATAAGAACTACTCAGCTTAAACTTCTTATGCAGCTTCTTGGAAAGAAAAACCAAATGTGTTCTCATTTCAGAGCCTTCAGCTATATGTAACATATTCTACTGCCCCCTGTCATACCCCATATGCCCTCTTAGGTGCTATAAGAGATATAAATGCAGGGTAACAAGCTGTCACCAAAGATTTGTCCATGGGAATGCAGCAGGCAGTGGCAATATTTTTATTCTCGGGTCCTCTCTCCAGGGAAAGCTGTCTAAATCTGAGAAACGTACCTGGGACAATTCCTTTAAGTCCAAATCTGCAAAACAAGTCAAGGAAGTTTCCTTTACCCTTTTACCTGAAGAGCTGGCACACCAACACTTACTACACAGCTGTTTATTGCTCTCTCTACCTTTAAAGTGAACTCTTCCATTTACTCTTCTTTTTTTTTTTTTGCATTCCTAATGTTTTTTTATTGTGGTAAAATATGTATACAACATAAAATTTGCTATTTTTAGTGTATAATTCAGTGACATTAATTACATTCACAGTGTAGTGCAATCATCATCATTTTCTATTTGCAAAGTTTTTCATTGCCCGAAACAGAACCTTCGTACCCTTAAGCAATACTTCCCTCTCCTCTCCTCTCCCCAGCACCTGGTAACTTCTAATCTACTTTCTGTTTCTATACATTTTCCTATTCTAGATATTTCATAAGTGGAATCACTCAGCAAGATCTTTTGAAGATTCATCCATGTGGCAGCATGTATCAGAACATAATTCCTTTCTTTTTTCAATGTTAATAATATATTTTATTTAACCCAACAAATTAAAAAATATTATTATTTCAATGTGCAATCACTATAAAAGTTATTAATAGAATATTTTACATTTTGTACTAGGCCTTCGAAATCTGGTCTGTATTTTACTCTATTAGCACATCTTACTTTGGATGCTAAACTTTAATCAGAAATATTTAATCTGTGTTTAGGTTTCATAAACTTTACAGTTGAAAAAGTAGATTTGCATATCCAGGTTATTCCAATCAGACTTAAAAGTTTTCCAATAACTGAATCAAGTGTGATATATTTTTTTTAATTATGGTAAAACATACATAACATAAAATTTAGCATTTTAACTGTTTTTAAGTATACAGTTCAGAGGCATTAAGTACATTCACAGTCATGCAATCATCACACCATCCATCTTTCAAACTTTTTTCATCAACCCAAACTGAAACTTCTCAAACTGTACCCATTAAACAATAATTCCCCACTCTCCCCCTCCCCCCAGTCCCTGGCAATCACCCTTCTACCCTCTGTCTCTATGGAATTTGACTACTCTAGGTACCTTATATAAGTGGAATCAGACACTATTTGTGTTTCTGTGATTGACTTCTCACTTAGCATAATGCCCTCAAGGTTGTGGCATGTATCAGAATCTCCTTCCTCTTAAGGCTGAATAATACTCCATCATATGTCTATACCACATTCTGTTTATCCATTCATCTGTTGAGAGACACGGGTTATTTCCACCTTTTGGCTATTGTGAATAATGCTGCTATGACCACTATCAACAGTATCATTTCGGGTTCCTCTTTTTAATTGTTTTGGGTATATACCTAAGAGTAGAATTGCTGGGTCATATGGTAATTCTGTGTCTGACTCTTTGAGGAACCACCATGCTGTTTCCACTTACTCTTATTTTTCAAATTGCCAGCCCTGCATTAAATTTTTCACAATTATTCATTCATTCAAAAAATCATTTTGAAAGTCTACTATGTGCCAGGCATCAGGAATACAGAAGTAAAGAAAACAGACAAAATCCCTGCCCTCTTGGAGTTTACATTCTTCTCAGTGAGAGACAGACAATAAACAAATGTGTGTGGCCTGAGTGTGTGAGCGTGGGTGCTCGCGCATGGGTGCGTGATGGTGGTGTTGGTATGTGTTAGGAAGAAAATAAAGCAAGGTGAGGGAGACATGGGTGCCCCCCGTAGAGGTGGATCACTGTTTTATATTGCATGTGCCGGGAAGGCTTCTATGAGATGGGGACATTGAGCAGAGACCTAGAGAAAATGAAAACCTGAGCATGTGACTCTTGGAAGGAAGAGATTTCTAGACAAAGGAAACAGCAGCGGGCACAGATGCTGACAAGTGAGTGTACTCAGTGGGTTCTTGAAACAGCAAGGAGCCTGATGTGGCTGGAAGGAGCCAGGCCAGGGTGGAAAGAGACTGGTCTAGGAAGGGAGTAGGGGCCCAGGTCTGTGGGCCTTGGAGCCATTGGAAGGACTTTTACTCTGAATGAGATGTAAACTCACAGGAGACTTTTAAGCTGAGAGTCCCGTGATCTGACTTCCTCATGGAAGGCATTACGAAATCTCAGAGGTGAAAACAGTAAAGGTAAACCCAAGTCTCTCCCCTGTATGAATAACAACCGTCTCAGGCCCCGAAGGAATTTATTGCTTCCTGTGCTGGTCATGAATTAGAGGAGCTGCTCGCTGTTACCCCATAGACCAGCAGATGAGGTACATCCAGGCTGAAACCAGCCTTGCTGTCCAGGTTACGGCAGACCTGGACATTCTGGCTTAGTCTTCTCAGAGGGAGAAAATCCCCTCGAATGTCCACAGCACGTAACACTACTCAAGAAGGAGTATTTTTCATCAATTTACTCCTTCACGCACTCATTTAGTGACTGCTATCTCAGTGCCACTTCTCTGGGCTGGGCACCAGACAGAAGGATGAAGGCAGCAGAGAAGACCCCTGCACTCCTGGAGCTGTCCTCCTGTCTAGTTGGGGGACAACAGAAACACACAAAGACACTTTTGTCATGTCATCCTAAGAAGGACATTGTGTGATGGATGTTGTGATGGGGAGAACGGGAGGAGAGATGTCAATTCCAGACTTCTAGATCTCCAAGTGAGAAGCAGCCAGCCTGCCAAGACTGGTTGTTCACGGGGGACAGTGAGCGCAAAGGCCATGAGGTGGGGACGCCAGGGCTCGTGGCCAGTTGGCAGAAGCAGCCAGGCAGCCAAGAGGGGACAGGAGTGAAGTGAGCAAGGCGGGGAGTGGTGTGAGATGGGGGTGGGGGTGGGGGAAGGCAGGAGGCAGATCCCTGGAGCGCCTTTTATGTAGTCCATTTCAGTAAGTGTGGGTTTTATTCCAAGAACTCACTTTGAATACCAGCTCCATGGCTCACTGAATAAGTGGTGTGACTGTGCCTCTTGGAACCCCTGTTTCTTCATCTATGATATGGAACTAATAATAATAATAAACAACAACAACAACAGTTCCTATCTCATAGGGCTGGGGTGAAGGTTATATGCACAAAGCTCATAAAGCATTTCAAGTCCTGGTAACGGTTAATGCCCTGCTCCTTGAAACTTTCCTATTGGATTTGTGACACGTCTTTTTTGGACCCACATTTTAAAGCTGTCTTCACACTCTTTCTCCTTTTCCATAGGACATATTTAGTGTTCCCCAAGGGCTTTTCTCTGAGTCCTTTTGCTTCTGTTGGGTGTGCTTCCTGAGAGAAATCTCAGCTACACTCAGCTGTCACTCCCCTCGCCCCCACGAAGATGCCTCGCTACCTTCATATCTCTGGCCTTTACCTCCTTCTTGCACCCATTTACCTCACGTAGGTACCTTACGGATACCTTCAGGATAGCCTTCGGGCACCTTTGAACCACATCCACCATCTTCTCTCTGAAACCTGCTTCTCTCCTCTGTTTCTGCAAGTCCTGAAGGCTCAGAACCCTTCAGTCATCCAGGACGCCCGTCTGCTCTCCACCCCCACATCTAATCAGCTGTCGGGCCCTGCTGCACCTTCCTGTGCCCGTTTATTCATCTTCATCCCCTTCTCTCCATTCCCACTCCCCCCATTTTGGTGGAGGCCGTGAGCTCTTACCTAAGCGATTCCAGTTGCCAGCCTCTGAGGTCTCAGAGCTTTCCCTCCCTCCCCCTTCATCCTCCCTCCCCAGCCCAGCTGCCGACCCTGCGGAATCATCCTTTCAAGCACAGATCAGATGGTGGCTCTTTGCTTCAATTCCTGGCTCCCCAGCACTGTGCTAAGTGACAGCTCCACCTCCAGCCTGGCCTGGTGCCCCTCCTGAACTGCCCGTCTCCTACCTCGCCACCCCTGTGTTCCACAACTCCCTTCTCACCTGCCCTGTACTCGCCACACTCCCCGCTTTGCTCTCAGCCCCTTCTCCTCACTGCATCTGGCCAGCGTCTCCATACTGCCAGTGTCCAGCCTACTGAAAACCTTCCCCGCAGAGGCCCTCAACCGTTGTGGCCCCAGCAGCCCTTCCCAGGGCCACACCTAGGATTTGCCCCCAGCCAGAACTGCCCCACCTAAACTCTCATTTGGAATGCTCATCTCTGACCACAACTCTAAGCTGCTGCTCCTGTCACTGTGTCACTCTCATCCAACCTGCTGCCCACCTAGGTTTTCATCCTTGGCCAGCTCCTCCCTTCTCTCCCCATCCATCAGCCCAGCCGCCCCTTGCCTCCATTCCCTTACCCAGCCTGAAGCCTGTGGTCTGTCTGTGCAGGCATCTTTAGCAGCTTCCCGAGGTCTGACTCTGTGCTGTCCTCGAGGGCTGCCTGGCGCTGCTGGAGAAAGAAGCAGAGCTCCACAGGATGGTCTCAGGACCAAGTTATGATGGCTCAATGCTGAGCATCTTAGTGCTGCCGGGACAGCCTTCTTAAAAAGGCCAGCCTGTTTTCTGTCTAAGTGGTTTCCATCCGCTATCTCCCTCTGTACGCTCCCGTCCTGTCCCTTTAAGTAGCTATCCTACGTCTCATGAAAACCAGTTATCATCAGCTCTGTTTCTTCTTCCCTTCTTGACCAAATTCCTGGGGAACATCATCTCTGTTCTCCTTGCTCCCATGGCTTCATCCCCCTCTTGTTCTCAGCCCACTGTAACCTGGCTTTATTCCCACTGCACCAGTAGAAACGCTTTTTTCAGGCTCACTGGGGGTCTTGGAGTGAGCCCAGACCATGACTACCTCTGCATCCTCGTCCTTGTGGTCTCTTTCAGACACTGGACATGGGAAGTCGCCATCTCCTTGAAATTACTCTCCTTGGAGAGGCGCCTAGGGGTAGCCATGAGCCGTGGTCTCTGAAGGAGGGGAGAATGTGGGTCATGCTCCTTTGCAAGGAATTGTAAACCTGAAGATTAACACGTTCAAACTCTCCCAGTGTTTTCATATTTTTCTTGGCAAAAAGGTTCTCCATAAAGAGCACGTCCTTGGCCTTCCTGCTGATACTGCTGAATGCGGCGACAGGTGTGGGTGGCATGGATTTATGATCCCTTCTAGTGCATTAGGAGCCTCTGGTATTTCTTCCTCTCAGATTTACTCTGGGGCTCCGGATCACACTGAATGAGGTCCTAAGAATTGAGCGATCCATCACAGTGGTATAAAGCTTTTCTGCTTACAAGCAGTTTTGCATTCAGTATCTGATTTGATTTTCACCATAACTCTGTGAGGTCAAAGGCTGACATTGTCATCCCCACTTTACAGATGAGGAGACAGAGGCTTAACTGGGATAAAATTTCAGGCAATAATTTCAGGAATTTCAGGGGATGAGTGGAAAAATGCAAGAATGCTTAAAACCAGGGGTCCCAGACTTTAGCGCCCACGCCAGTGACCTTTGTTAGAGGTTCTTTAGTGTAGATAGTGACTCTCAGAGAGATCTGAAGTCCATTGTACCTCGAACCACACCATGTCTTCAACACTTAGTATTGGGTCTTAAGGATCCAGGGGGCTCAGACATTATTCTTGCCTTTATTGTCAAAAGAAATGCTGCCTGAAATATTTAAGGTGGACAACAGCGTTACTTTGTATTTATGAACTGAAAAATGAGAACTTCAGTTTTGGCTGTTTGCTTATTAGAGGCGCTCAGTTAATATCCTGGTACCGTGAACCTTCTGATGGATGTAGTTGTTGGCAATTTGGGGTGAAGGATGGCATTCGCAGGCTTGTATCAGCTTCAGCATCTCATTTGTTTTGTTTACATAGATTTAAAATAGGGAGTTTCAAGTAAAATAGTTGTTAACAGCTTGCTTTGCAATCTCTCCAATTATAATAATCCAGGAACTCAAATGTGTACTAGGTAAATGCATCTAACTTTAAGATTCAGCTTTGAAACCGAAATTTTCAAATCTGTCAATTGCACGTCGTATTACTCACTTCAAAGAGTTGTCATAGGTTCGCTTATTAGGGAACCTCCAACATTATAAGCGTTCGGTAAATGGTAACTTACTATTTTACCCTAGAGGTTTAAGGGAAGGGTCGACAACTGTACCCCATGCTGGAGATTCAAATGGCAATGCTGGTATGGTATGTTTTTGTGTTTTTGTTTTTTTTTGTTTTTAATGGTGGTTGCATCCCTTTTTTTCCTGTTTCTTTTTTTTTAATAGCAGTTTCAAGTTCCCAGCAAAATTGAGGGGAAAGTACAGAGATTTCCCCTATGCTATTGCCCCACACATGTAGCCTCCCCCTTGTCAACATCCCCACCAGAGTACATTTATTACAATTGATGAACCTACACTGACACATTATAATCACCCACAGTCCATAGTTTACATGAGGGTTCCTTCTTGGCGTTGTACATTCCATGGGATTGGACAAATGTATAATGCAATGTATCCATCACTATGGTCTCACACAGAGTATTTTCTGTGCCCTAAAAAGCCTCTCTGCTCTGCCTATTCATCCCTCCCCCTGCCCCAATCCCTGGCAACCATTTTTTTTACTTTCTCTATAGTTTTTTGACATCCTTTTCCAGAATGTCTTATTTATAGTTGGAATCGTATAGTAGGTAGTCTTTTCAGTTTGGCTTCTTTCACATAGTAATAATATGCATTTAAGTTTCCTCACTGTCTTTTCATGAATTAGTAGCTCATGTCTCTGAATAATCAGAGAAAGGGCTGAATAAGCTTCCATTGTCTGGATGTACCACAGTTTGTTTATTCATTCTCTTACTGACGGCCATTTTGGTTGCTTCCAAGTTTTGGCAGTTACAAGTAAAGCTGTTATAAATATCCCTGTGCAGGTTCTTGTGTGGACATAAGTTTTCAAATTCTTTAGGTAAATACCAAGGAGCCTGATTGCTGGATCATATGGTGAGAATATGATCAGATTTGTAAGAAACCACCAAACTGTCTTCCAGTGTGGCTGTACCATTTTGCATGCCCACCAGCAATGAGTGAGAGTTCCTGTTGCGCCACAATCTTGCCAGCATTTGGTAGTGTCAGGGTTCCAGATTTTGGCCATTCTCACAGGCCTGTACTGGTATCTTGTTGTTGTTTTCATTTGCATTTGCTTGATGACATATGATGGGAGCATCGTTTCATGTGCTTATTTTCCATCTGTAGTGTTAAGAGGTTTTTTAATCTTTAGGAGGCTGTGAACTTGGATGTGGGGGGAAAAAAATCTTTATTTTCACTAACCTCTAAAATGTAGCATTTCCCCCAGTCATGAATGGAGGCAGCCTGTGGCTTTGTCACCAATAGAAATCACAGATATTTTCATGTATCTTTGCAGGTTGTTATAGGTATCTCAATCTCTAGTTTACACTTATCACTACTCAGAAATTATGTACGGTATCAGACCTGCAACCAGATCGTATTCAATATATCACTATGTATATGGACTATGTTAACATTTTGTTTTATGTGTTTAAAGATATTCTTCTGAGAAGGTATTCATAGACTTCACTGGGTTTCCAAAGTGACCCATGGCATAGAAATGGTTAAGCATCCCTGGTCTAATGAAATGGCTACGAACAAGGGGTCAAGAGCTGCCAGGGCCTGTCTGTGTGAGGCAGTGGGGCATGCTGGGAAGAACCTGGGAGGGGCCTGGGTCAAATCTCTGCTGTTCCACTTACTACAATAGTTTGTGACCCTGGGCCAATCACATTAGTGGCTTGAGTCCCCATTTCCTCATGTGTCAAGCAGCAGAATTCAAGCATACCTTACTGGCTTAAAAGATCATTCCTCGCATGTAGGAAGTCCTCAAAACCAAATTCCGCTCTCCCTTCCTCCCTACTCTGTTGCGTCTCCTCTTGTGTGATATGAGAGGTTTTGTAGACGGCCTCTCTAAGGTCTCTCTTAAGTATGTTGTATCCTGTGTCTTTTAATTAAGGCCAAGCCAGACAGTCCATTGCTGTTCCAGTCAGGGCTGGTGTCTTCATGCCCACAGGGCTGCCAGTCCTCTTTCCTGGAGCAGCAGTGAGAACCAGAGGCTCTTAGACCTTTCCTGGACTTTCCTCCGTCCACCTTGACTTTCCCTGGCTCACCTCCAGGCTGAGCTCATGGGTTGGGAATGCGTAGGCCGATCTCCTGATCCCTGGAGTGCCTGTGAGAGGGCCTGTGGTGGAACATGTTCTTAGAACAGTCCCTACACTCTGCGCCTGGAACAGCTGATAGCAGACCTGGGAAACCCATTAATCATTGTCCTCGGTGGCCCTGCAGACCCATGTCCACTCTCCCTGCTTCTCCATCTGTTGTTTCATGCTGACTGTTCTTAGGCGGAAAAAAATGGAGCCTATTGTTGTCTTGGTGAGAAGGTGCTAAAGTGACGGAATGCTTCTTTGTACAGGAAGTTCGGAGTGGGGGTGGGGGAAGTGGCTTGATGCCATCATGAAACCATATCCTGCTCCTTTCTTGTTTTTTTTAATTAAGCCCTGAATCAAAAAAGGCTTTGTGGTCACTGGGTCCAGATGACATATATTATGGTTTTGTTTTTCAGTTGTTTAACTGTCCAGTTGTTTAACATGATCCTTGGAACCATGTTTTATTTCAACTCAATTTGTAGAGTAGATGAAAATATATGGTGTGCCCGGCTGATCGCTGCACTATTTGTTAAAATGATGGCTAGAGTCTCAGCCTGATAGGCGCCCATTTGGAGTATAGCAGTGGAGGAAAATTGTCCATACTCTGCATGTCTTCCTCCCTGTCCCAGCCCAGAGTCTCCACTCCAGCTCCGAGCCCAGAACTAACTACCTGTGCTCTGCATAGGCCTTTGAGAATGTGGAGTGGGAGAAAGAAAATGTTTCTGAGACTAAGGTGAGGCAAGAGGGGTTGATGGTGTGTCTTGTGTCTTCAATATCACTGGTAGGATGCTGGCTGGGGAGTGTTGAGGTGAGAGGGAGCTTTTTGACCCAGGATGTAGGAGAGTTAGGTGTTCCAAGGGTTCTACTGAGATAGACTCACCTCAAGGCTCTCACTTTTTTATGCCAAGAAGTGGGATAGTGGTGTGGGTATGGAGCTGTGCCTGCGAGCATGGTTTTTGGGGTCAGCCCAACCTGGGTTTGCATCTCACTGATGCTGTGTGACCTTTGACATGTAACTTAACCTCTCTGTGCCTCAATTTTCTCAATTGTAAAATGGGGAAGATAATGGTACCCAACTAATTGGATGATTGTGAGACCTGTATAAATTAATATATGTGAAGCACTTAGAGCAGTGCCTGACCCACCTTGGTCCTTATTACCGTTTGTCAGGGGAAGAAGAATCTGGACCATGGGGGTCTTTATCCCTTGGCTGCCCCCTGCCCTGTGAGCTGCTCCTTGTTCGCCTTCTCCCTAGTTGCCAAGTACGAGTGTCTGTGTCCCAGAGGGGGCTCCCTCACAGGCCCTAACCACGTGGCACACCTACCAACCGAGGCTGCAGAGCTGGTGCTCAGCTGCTTCTCTGAAATTCTAGCCCAGGAGAGATAAGGGCCAGTCTCCAGTCTGTCTGTGGGACACCTCGCTCCTGAGTGTCCTGCCCCATCGTCTGTCCCAGAGACTGTCTGACATTTGGGTTTTGTGATGAAATTGTCTAGGATCTCAAAGAGGTTTCACAAATACATTCCAGACGTTGTATTAAGCCAAGCCCACTCCTGGGCCTTCCTGTTTTTGTGCTGACACAAGAATGAGCTTGGGAGAATGATTTAGGGATCCCTCACCTCAGTCTGTCAGGGGATGGGGATTGGGTGGAGTTTAATTTGGGGCCTAATAACAACAGTGGTACCTAACCCATACTGGGCCCGATAGTCTAATTCCCCGCTAAGCCTCAGCGGTTGGTGAGGTTATCTCATCACTCAGCCTCTAGATGCTCAGACTCTCTCCAGTTAGCTGGGCCTTCTGAACCTTTCTGTCTTCTGAGCTTTACATGGCTTCATGTGGCCGAGAAAGTTATAAAAAGGCTGATGGCCAAGGGAAGGACTCCTTATCTGCCTCCCTCAAGATTCTTCCTGCTTGTATGACATGTTCGGAAAAGGCTGAGAGCAATGATTAACTTTTATTCAACAGGATCATAATGGCAACATTTTAGATGCTGGAGATACAGCAGTGAGCACTCAGTAAATAGTGGTTCTTATTACTATTGTTTAGTGCTGGAGGGAACAGTGAGGAAATATTTACACTTGACTAGTTCCAGAGCGCTTCCCCACACTGATCTTCCTTGCCCATGTCCTTTCCTTTTGTTCGAAGCCTCTCCTGTTTCCTTCCAGTCCAAATGACAGAGTCTGGCCATCCCCTGCTATGTAGCCCGGGGCTGGATTGGAGCCTCCTGGCAGCTCTCCAATGTGTGTCGATATTACTGGTGCCATTCCATGGATGAGCAAACTGAGGCTGGAGGAGAACGGGGCCTGACTGTGCTGCTCAACTCTCCCAGGGGAGGCAGCAGGGGTGTCCAAGCCCATCTAGGAGCTCTGAGGCCTGGAGAAAGCGAAGCGTGACACCCTGATACCCTGCAATGCTTCCTCTGAATTCCTTCAACTTGAATCCCAACCCCTCCTGCAGCCCTGTTTCCAAAATCCTGCCAAAGATTTTGAAATGCTACCCTTTCTTTCAGCCCATCCTCCCAAGCACATAGTAGGTGCTTAGCGGATGAGTTCTGGAACTAGAAGGTAGGCCCGGTTGCTCTGACTAGGGCCCGGTTCCTGGCACTGGCAGGGTCTCCTATGCTACCCACTTAGCGTGGGAGGTGGAAGCCCTCTAGCCAGCTGCAGGGGGGGCTCTCCTTTATGGGAGTAACTGGGGCCTGCCCTTTTGCTGGAAACTGTGGGAAGAGGCGCAGAGTTTGCCAGGGCTTAAAAAGTGGGTTTTGAAACACAAACAAGACCTTGCCTACGCAGGGATGAAGCAGAGGTTAGACATGGCTTTTTTTTTTTTGGCTTAGTTGAATTACATACTAAAAGGAACTCTGTAAATGGGCTTTAGTCTCTTTGAAAGTAGGTCTATAAGCTTGTCTAGAGGATAATGTACTCTCTGTATTAAGAGTAAATTTAATAATAACTATCATTTGTAAAAATACTTTATAATTTATAAAACCCTTTTCACATACACTCTGTGTATATGTGTGTGTGTGTGTGTGTATGTGTGTAAATACATATGTAACCTTCCCCTTTAAGGTTATTATATTACACACACACACACATCTTCTTCGTTCTGCCTATTACAGAGTAGAAAGCACACAGGCTGGCTGTCAGTCTCTGGACCTTAGTTTATCTATCTGCAAAATGAGGATGACAGCTCCTATTAGGGAGACGGTACAAGAGACTACACTTCTCTTGAGCTCAGGTGCCTAGTGGAGGTATGGCGAGTGGGAGCTGATTGCCTCTGAGAAGGCTGGGCAGTTCAGGGGTGATAGAACCCCAGGCAGCAGCGAAGAGGAGGTTCCCTTCTGGAGTCACCAGCTGCAGGGGGTGGGGCCGGGCTGGAGAGGCTCAGACCCCAAGGCTGTGCACCCAGGCTGCCCTCTAAACCTGGTCCCCAAAGTGATCTGGTGGGGCCCCTGATTTACCACGGTGCTGATTCTCGTCAAGAGGCTCCTGAGTGGTGAGGGGTGTTTCTCCTCGGAGAGTCTGCCAGAGCAGCGACCCAGGCTGAGAGCAGAGGGGGACAGCACTTGCCTGCTTTTCGCCTGTGACCGGAGCCCTGCTCCTGTCTCCGTCACTCACCGCTGGCCTCTTCCTGCCCCACTGCCTTCCCCGTATCTCCTTCCTTCCTCTTAGCCCCATGGAGCTGTTTGCTTTTTAATTGTAGAGGGTTTTCTGTTCCTTGTTCCTTATATAAACATTGATTAGTTTATGTTTCAACATAAATCTCTTAGTTTTATCTTTGAATTATATGCTTCAGTCAAGTTTTTTTCTTTAAATGATGAGTAATGCCTCCTGACCCCGGCTGTGTCTACTAGTATGCTCCTGTGTCTCCATCTGGGAACAGTAATGATTCTCTCAGGGTAGTCATGGCCAAAGGAGTGAATAGAAGTGCAGACAGTGGCAAGCCCCCAGCCCTTCCATTTGAATTCCCCCACAGATGTGCTGATGGTTGCTGAGTGGTCCCAGGTAGGGGCTTTGATTCTCTGGATCTGATGCGAGATTGACTCAGAGGCTGTGGTTTTGAAGGCTTTGTACAAATTCAGCGGTTACTGGGGCTGGAATCCGCCCTGCATCAGCCGCTGCTGGTGGAGCTGACTGGGTGTTTCCTGAGCGTGGATGAGTTGTCTTGTGTCTGTGCCACTCCTCGCCTCTCTGCCTTTTTCCCTAGAGTTGGTGCTGCCTTCATTAAGGCCCCTGGAACTCCCCAATGCCTGCCTGGACTTCCCAGGGACCCTCCTGGGCTCGCTCTGGCGTCCCCTTCACCTCTCCTTACCAGATAGATACCTTTCTTCACTCCCGACTTGTCCCACCCCACCCCCATCCCTTGGGGTAGGTGGGTTGTTGGTGGGGAGGGGCTGTTTTCAGAGATGAAAGGAAAAGCTTAAACTATTATGCCAGCATCCCCACAAGTTGTCTGTTATACCTTCTGACCCTTGGGCAGTGCTGCCTTTTGCTCCTGCGTCTGCACCGTTCACAAGTGGGGGTGAGCTCAGCTGCTTTCTCCCTCTAGGTCTGTGCTGTCCAGTGTGGGAGCCACCAGCCACATGGCTGGGGCAAGTCCAATCTGCAAAACACATGCCTGATTCAAAGACTTAGCATGAAAAAAATCACATAATGACTCATTAATAATTTTAACATTGATTACATGTTCAACTGATAATATTTTGGATATATTGAACTACATAAACTATATTACTAAAATTAATTTCATTTGTTTGTTTTTTATTTCCCACTGCCCTCCCCCCCCCACACACACACACCCCAAATGTGGCTACCAGAAAATGTAAAATGACATGTGTGGCTCACATTATATTTCTGTTGCAATGGTTCTTAACAGGTGGCCACTTTGCCTTCCCCCCACCCCCCAGGGACTTTTGGCACTATTTGGAGACATTTTTGATTGTCACACTCAGGGGAGAGGGAGGTGCTATTAACATCTAGTTAGGAGGGGCCAGGGATGCTGCTAAGCACCCTGCAATCACAGGACAGCCCCCTGCAACAAAAAATGACCTGACCCAAAATGTCCACGGTGCCAAAGATGAGGAACCTGGTTCTACTTGACACGCTCACCTTGGATGATGTAGTCCTCTTTTATGGGCCATGACTCCAACATGGGAGGCCCTGGGGCATTGTAGGAAGAGCTTAAATGGCCAGAGTCAGGTACCTGTGACCATGATCAGGTTACTTAACATTTCAGAGTCTCCATCTCCTCACCTGTAAAATGGGCACAATATTTCCTACTTTTTAGGTTTCTAGTTAGGATTAAATGAGATTGACATGTACCATACCTGACACATAGTACACCTCCAGTAACATAGAAGTTACTATTATTGTTTTAAAAATCTGTATCTTTTACTCTGTTGGATCTCTGGATCAACTAATGGGACGTCTACCTGCCTTTCCGGATTTTCTATGATACATGACACGCAACAAATTGAAAACTAAATTTATAATGTCACTCTTCCCTCACCTCCCACTCCATAAATGTGTTCTTCCTTCTGACTTTCAATGTGAGTTCACAGTGATATCACCCTCCCACTCTGAGAATCTGAGTCAATTTCACTTCCTACTTCTACCCCCTCCCTTAGCCTTTATGGAATGTGTCCCGTCCACCCTTCCTCTCTACACCCACCTCTTCACGCAGCCCGAGAGGGGCTTCCTTTCAAGCCCCTGCCTCTGTTCTTCATGGTCCCTCCATGTGTATGGTTGGTAAACCCCAGCTTGCTCAGGTACCTTCAGCATCTTCTTTTTTTTCTGAAGTGGAATTACCTGTGGTCAAGACATGTGACATGTCCATCTCCATTTCCCTAGCACCCAACACGATGCCTAACAAAAGGTGTTCGTTAAGTGCTTTATGAGTGAATGAGTGAACCGACGAATGATACATATCCTTTTCTCCTTGGCTCAGGGGTAGGATCAGGTATTACAGGAAACTAGGATAGTGGTTTCCAGATGCCTTATTTTCCATTTAATAGTTCGGCAGGGCTTAAACCATGTTTTCGTCTACCTCATCCTCCACCCCTCTTACCGCTGCCGCCACCACCCCATGTTTGAGCTGGGGAAGCAGTTTGTTTGTTCGGCCAGGAGGGTTGTAGCCAGTATGCCTGGGTCCCGGCAGTTCCATCTTCCATATGTGGACTTCGCCAACCAGCCTGAAGAGTGATGATCCCACAGCCGTTCCACTGGCCCAGGCTTGCCTCCACAGAGCAGGTTCCCTAGATGCCCAGGCATGCCTTCCTCTTGATAGCAGAAAGAACTCCCAAGCAGCTCCCAGCAAGCCGTGAGGTGAGGCTTTCCAGAAGTGTGTCCTTAAAGATGCTCTGATAAAGAAAACATAACATGTTCTTGGGCAGGTTGTAATCATGGGTGGGCAGGATGTGTAGGGTTGGAGTTTCCCAATGTCTAGACACTGTGATCTGTTCACAGTGTGGAAACATTTTAATTACAAGCCACTTGATCATGTAAGGTGGCCCACTTGGAAGTTATCAAGAGCTTCTGAGCAAGTTTACTCACTTCTTTTGTGGCAGCTGCAAGTGGAGTCAAAACTACATTGCATTAGTGAGAATGGGTTCCCTGGCCTGGAAGGCACGTGTGAGATGCTAAGAAGAACTCACTTTTCTCCTGTTACCTGTGCGGCCTTAAAGCTCCTTTGCTGGGAAGACGGCTATATGTAAATACACTGGGGTTTGTCTTCTGGAGCTGGTGATCCACATCCGGATTCGGGACTTTCCTATATCGCCATCTTCCGTGGAATGGGTACCAGATGTGTATCCACCCCCAGGAGAAGGATCAAAGTGCAATAAGTAAATGGATTTTCCCTTGGGAAGCTTTATTTGCTGTCACCTCTAACTGACTTTGTGACATCTGAGGTTGTTTCCTCTACCGGAGCCTAGCTATTTCATGGGTAAAAGATAAGAAAACCCCCACCTCTGTGCAACTTTGATTCCCTTTCTTCTCCCCGAAACTATGCTTCAAAACAAATTGTTTAAAAACAATCTTGCGTATATTAGATAATCTCTTCCTTCCGTTTTTAATAAGTCCACAGGTACTTCACTGCCCATCAGCATTTGTAATCAGCCACAGATAAACTGTGTTCACACTAAGTTGATATAATACCAGGTAAAATTAAGTAAGAGGGGCGGTTAGTAGCTTGGGGCCCAGAGTTGGACAGGCCTGGGTTTGAAATTTAGTTCTACCTCTTACCAAATAAGTGTCTTTGAACAGTGGGACCTTAGCCTCGGAGTCCTCATCAGAAATACAGAGATGAAAGTGTTCCTATCTCATAAGTTATCTCATTTAATAAGATAATATTGGGTTGTCGGAAAAGTCATGACGTATTTTTGCTATGTTTTTCATTGCAAAAATGTGTCATGACTTTTCTGACAACTCAATATATGTGTAAAGCCCCAAGACAGTGTGTCTCAGCTGCTGGACTCAGGTAGGCTCTCCTTTGCTGACCTCAGAGCGATAGGAGTCGGTGAATGTGGAAGGAATACCTGGCCTCATGCAGATCCATGACCAGGCCCATAGGGGCCTTTCTGCAGAAGCCAGCCTGGGGTAAGGATGCTACCCGCTGATAGGGTCAGCCTTGTCTATGGCC
The DNA here is from genome assembly GCF_001890085.2 of Hipposideros armiger. Taxonomy (NCBI): domain Eukaryota; kingdom Metazoa; phylum Chordata; class Mammalia; order Chiroptera; family Hipposideridae; genus Hipposideros; species Hipposideros armiger. The sequence goes on from NW_017731538.1 coordinate 490,570, forward strand.
TTGGGATGAGGTGGCACCAATAGAGGAGTCACAGGACCCAGGAAAGAGAGACAAGGGGACAGAAAGGGACAGTGGGCCCTAACACTTGGGAGAAAGGTGGCCGAGTGGGCAATGTAGAAGAAAGAGCTGGATGCTGGCGTCACAAGGGCCTGGCAGTGATTCCTGGCTCTGCCCTTTATTAGCTGTGTGATCTTAGGCACATGTAACATGGCAGATCTGAGTTTGTGTTTGGCGCCAGACGCTTGGTTCCAAATGCCAGCTCCTCCTTCCTAACCGTGACGTGAACTAGGGCACTCTACTTAACAATTCTTTGTCTTGGTTTCCTAATCTTGGGATGTTGTCAGGTTTGAATGAGTTGATACATAGAAGCACTTAGATCAGTGCTTGACACGGCGCAGTTAGAGCTCAGCAAATGCCAGCTCTGTTAAGCCATGTCACCTCTGAAACTCAGACTGGGAAAGGCCATGCCGCTTTCACAGTGGACCTGAGTTAGTGCACGCAAAGCATCTGCTGCAGGGCTGGCATATGTAAGATACTCATAGGTGCTTCTCCTGACCTCAGGTGGCCCCAGTCATGGGACCTGTTGAGTGGAAATGTTTGTCATTTTTAATGCTGTCTCTCTCTTTTTGGTCTGTCAAGGGTAGATTGACAGATTGTCATCTGAACTGGGAAACTATAGGTCAGTGGATGTGCAGCCTGCCCTCTGCCTTGCCTCTTGGATTAGGTTACCCCTTCCTAGGTTACCCCTTGGTGTTGGCCCCTTCCAGAAGTCACTAAGTCCTGGCCAGGAAGGGGCATCCTGCCATCGCTGTAGTTTTCCTACTGCATCCTGTGTGCTGCTCTCACAGTCACCACACCAAGCTGGCCTCCAAGGGTGCTAGCCCACCCAGGGCCTGCCAAGTACTCTTGCCTGTTTGTACAAATTATCACTGAGCACTTACCTGTGCCAGCCTAGTTGTTTGGGATGCAGAGGTGAGCCAGACATGCCCCTACTTTTGAGGAGGTCATAGGAAGTCAGACAGGCAGGATTGAAAACTAATTAAAATTCACTGAGAAGTGGAGCAGTGGAGGACCATGGGGATACCTAGCCTACCATCTCCCACCCCCTGACTGCCGGCAGTGTTCTCTATGACACAGTGGTTAAAGGCGTGGTCTCTGGAGCCAGGCACCTGGGTTGGAATCCTGGCTCCATTTCTTCATAGTTGCAGCTGTGAAAATGGCACCATGGATACGGATTGTCATGAATGAAGGGTTCTGAGTGCTGGGTATTATCACTGTGTGTGGGGTCCCCTACATGACCGAACCCAGAGCTTGCAAAAGCAAAAGCTTACTGAGTGACCAAAAAAAGAAAGTGATAAAAATGAACTAGTCTATCTATTTCTGGATGCTAGATTGTTTGTGTATCTTAGCTCTACTTTTCCCCCCACATATGGGTTATAACTGGCCCTAGGGTTTTTAGCTTTGAATATATCGGGACTCAGTCCATCTCAGAAGGCTCTTTTCCCTGTTCCTGCTAAAGGAATGTGAGATTCCTCCACACCCTCCTTTGGGGTCTTGCTTTCCCAAAGGAAGGAAAGCCAGCCAAGACAGCTGGCTGGTGGCACCCCCACCCCCCAACCCCCAACACTGACTAGAAGCTGCTTGCTAATATAATGCACCAAGATGCCAGCACCAGAGCCCATGGAATAATAAGTCACAGCATTGACTGGAAGAAAGAGCACTGATAGGCAGAAAACTGATGCTTTAAGAAGCAAAATATATTGTAAATTGTTACATCAAGTAGTATATTTAAGATATGTGCATTCATTTGTATGTAAATTTTACCTTAAAAGAACTTGAACAATATTGAACTATATATAGTTAATGATATGCAGCCTGAAGTATGTGGGAAGAAATGTACCGATTCTGCAGTTTAGTTGAAATGCACCAAAAAATTAGGTAAATTGATGAATGGGTAAAGGTATGGATGAACAGATATGTAATAAAGCAAGAAGAGTAAAATCTAATTATAGAATCTAGGTAATAGGTATTTGCGTGTTCACTAAAAATCTTTCAACTTTTCTATGTATTTGAAAAATTTTATAATAAAATGCTGGGAAAAATATCATAAAGCTACTAGATTGAAAACACGAAAAAAACCCCAAAAAGCCCACAACGGAAAAATATACAAGTAGATGCTAGAAATATTTACAAACATTTAAAATGTTGTAGGTAGATGTTACTATGAAGTAATATAAAACTAGGCCTATATATTTTCTGCAATAGATTTTTTTTGTATTAGTATATGTATGTATATATACTTTTATATTAAAAAAATATATATGCATATATGTGTATATGTACATGCTCATGCACGTGTGTGTGTGTGTGTGTGTGTGTGTGTGTGTGTGTGTGTGTGTGGCAAAGCAAGTGGAAGGCCCTGTGTATGCTTAAAGGACATTAAGGCTGGAATGCAGAGAGAGAGGGGAGTGTGGTAGGACCTGAAGACAGAAGAGAAATTGGAGGACAAGGTCATGTGGGGTCTCAAGGCCGTGATAAGATGTGCCATGGGAATGACACGATCTGACTTTTAGAAGGACCACTCACGTTGCTATGAGGGGATGGACTGCAAAGGGCTAAGGGTGGAGGCAGGGAGACCAGCTAGGACGTTGTATCAGAGCAGGGGAGGGATGACAGTATCTTGGATCAGAGGGGCAGCATGGAAGGGGTGAAACTGGTTGGATTCTGGATCTATTCTGAAGGTGGAGTCAATAGGGTTTATTGGTGGATTGCTTGTGAGAGGAAAGGAATCAAGGTTGATTCTAGATTTTTAGTCCAAGGAGCCGGAAAAGGGGGAAGTGCATATGGATTTACCAAGATGGCAATGACTGGCTGAGGAGCAGAGGTTTTGGGGGAGGAGGATCGGGGTGACCAGAAGTTTGACTGTGGATCTGTTCCGTGTGAGATGCTTATTAGAGCATCTGGGAATGTCAGTGGGCTGTTGGTTATAAGAGCCTGGGAGCTGTGGGGTTGGGGATAATTTTGAGCATCATCCACATGTAGATGGTGTTTGAGGCCATGGAGGTAAATGACGTAAAATAAAGGCCAAGAAGGAACCGAGACTGAGCCCCAGGCACTCCCAAGTGTAGAAGTCAGGAAGAGGAGGGGGACCAGCCAAGGCACCTGAGCTTCTGTGCTCAACGATGGGGGAGGACATTCAAGAGAGCAGATCGACTCTTTCAAATGTGGCTACAACTGGTTTCTTCACCTCTGGTTTCTCGCTCTCTTCTTACCGTCGGTGTTATTGCTCTGGAGCCAGTTGCCCTAAACTAGCAGTTTCGTTCTATTCCAAACGCATAACAGCCAAAGCGGGGAAAGTTCAAGCCCTTCAGTCTGACATCCCAGACCCTCCACGATCTCCCTCCCTCGCCCTCCCCTCCCTGCCTGTCTCCCTTCCCACCCTTCCTCAGCACCACGCTCACCTCCCCTCAGCCAGGGCTCCCCACTCCCTCCAGACCACCTCCCTCTTTCTCAGCCTAGACCCTAACGTGCCATTTCTCCTGCCTCTCCAAATCCCCAGCTGCAGTTCTCCAATCACGGGCCGTCTCCTGGAGGGACAGTCTTGACCAAAGTCACCAACCTGTGACTCCAACAAATGCCTACAGTAGTCACAGGTACTCCTGAGCACTGCAGCATTCAGTGTCTCTGCTTTTCATCCTGAGTCCCCAAAGGGACAGTTTCCTGAGCTTTGGGGACATGAGCCTTCTCCCGCTTCCTGTACAACTTGGTCTCCCTGGTCCTTAAATGTTTTAGTTGAGGAGGAAACATATTAACACTCGACTACGTAATGCCCCCAAGGAAACCTGGAAGAGTTAATATAGAAGTGTGATCTCAAGCATGGACTGTGGGGTCAGAGGTTAGGGTCTCACCTGTGGTCAAACCTTCCCAAACTCCAGTTTCCTCATCTGCCAAATGAGGGCGAATATGCCTAAGTTGGGGTTGTAATAGGAATGAAAAGAGATGCATATCTTAGGAAGTGCTTAGCACAGTTTGTGCATGTTATAAGCAGCCAGTAACTGGTGGCTCTGAATTTTATTATTGCTCTTATGAACACTATTATTACTATTGCTCTTCCTAATAGGGGATGTACAGGTGCCAACAAAGGTGGGACGGAGTTGGCATTGTTGATTACACGCTTTGACACTTGAAGTGAAAGGAGTCCTGGCCTCGCTAAGCTGCTGCTTGTTGGTCTCTCCTGGGAAGAGACCGCTGGTGGGGGGCGGGCACACACAGCCTGACCTCAGGGAGCTCATCCTGTGAGGTATTAGCAGTACCCAGAGGCAAGCAGCAGAGCCTGAGTGCTGTACTTACAAGTTCCAAACCAAGGGTCTAATAGGAGTGTATTTACGGGGCCAAGGGGCAGAATGTTTGCACATGAGACTGTCCCCCGAAATCCAGACCCTGTGCTCATCAGAGGAGAGCACCAGCTCAGGCTGGAAGGGAAGGACAGAGAGGGATGGAGTATTTCTCAGGGGGATTGTATTATTCGAGAGCAGGCAGAGAGAACAGGATATCTTTTTCCATTTTCTTTCTAACTTTCTGAGGCTGGTAAATTGTGTGTAATTGTTACTCAGGAATAACTGGGTATGGCTGAGAAAGAGGAGCGTCAGACCCGGACAGGGTCATGCCAGGTCAGATAGGCTTTAGCTCCCCATCTAGAGCAGCCCTTAACGTCTCCACAGAGAGTCCCTGTAGGGCAACCCCGCCTTGCACAGACTCCTCCATATCTAGAACCTTAGGTGGCTGCATCTCTCTTGGGCCCTCTCAGCACAGTCCTGCAGGGTGGGGCTATGAGGCCAGGCCCCCGGTGCAAGCCCCCCATAATAGCATGTGGGTTGCCCCTTGGATTTGAAAAGTCTCAGCCCTGTGATTCTGAAGTGAACTGTTTTTACTCGTTGTAACCCAGTAACGGTCAGGGCCTTCCTGCCTGGGTTTAGATAAGCGGCTTATCCTGAGAGCCAGTAAGGCTGGGAAGCCACACCAGGAAGTGTGGTGGCACGTCCCTGGAACCAGAGCGATGCTGGGGACATGACATTCAGGTCAGCATGCTGGGAGGGCCGCTGCTACCAGGGAGACAGCACCACGCATGACCTGTGTCACTTGGTTCCTCTCTCTGCCTGGGCACCGGAGACGGCTTGCACTGTCCATGCCCGCCCCCCCGCCCCCCTTCCTTGCTGCCGTGGCACCTGCCAGAGTGGCTTCCCAGGGCGTGCATGGGCTCTAGCTCCACCTGGCCTGGAAACTTCCAGGCCAGGGAAGCAGAAAAGTTCAGCCTAGATGCAGATGCAGGCTTAGGCCTTCTGCGCAGAGGCCCATGCACTCAGCCTGAACCCCAGCTCCGTTCAGGAGGCCATTGTGTGCTCAGTGAAAGGAAGGAGTGAAAAACAGCCTCACTTCGTTGACCGCACCCCCCAAGGTCAGGCTGTCCTGTTAGACAAGCGGTTCCAAGCACAGGCCTTGGACCCACACCGCCTGGGTTGGAATCCAAATTTGACCATGTACTGGTTATGTGACCTTAGAGAAGTTTCTGATCCTCTTTTGCCTCCATTTCATAGCTGAAAAATGGGGATAATAAGGGTACCTAGAGCAAGTTGCTTAACTTTTCTGTGCTTCAGTTTCCTCAGTTACAAAGTGGAGATGATGATGACACTTACTTCACAGGGCAGTTGGAAAGATGAAATACATAAAGCGATTAGGGCCGTGCCCGGCAAGAAGAAAATGCTGAGTGGGGGCGATACGGTTTAGACACTACCATCATCCTTTTCAATGAGGTGCAGAGCCCAGTGAAGCTAGTTAGTGAGCGCACGCCTCATCCGCCTGCTGCCTCCAAGTGCTGGCTTCTGCACCCTGTCTCACTGGAGTGTCCGCACCCAGAGCTCCCAAGGAAATCAGAGGCAGCATTCAAAACCGGAAATCACGTCTCCAGGCTGCTAAACCCTGGCTGAGTCCCTGGTCCCCTTGGTGGCTCCCTCTGGGGACTGAATTCTGTTAGCATTCCTGGCATGGTCCCAGCAAACCCACCCACTTGTGGGTTGAGAGATGCATCCTGTCATCAAGAGGTGGGCAGTGCTTGGGGCGCTCCCCTGGGACAGTGCAGGAGCCTGTGTGAGCTGGGGCCGCCCCAGCCCCCGGCCTTGATTGTGAGCCGGGCCCCTTGTCCCCTCTTCCCACCCCCTTGATAATAAAAAGCTGATTTTCCATGTGGTGGTTGTCTCTCTCTGCGAATGTGGAAGCCTTAGTGCTGCCAAGCTTATCTATACAATGGACTTCCTGCTGGTGTTGGATCTGCCCTGTTCCCCACTGGGTCATAAATTTATGTCGCCTGAGCACAGAGATCTGCTGACGTCCGTGATGCTGGTGGCCTTGGCAGACCCCAGCTCCCCCAGCCGGGGTGGGGATCTGCAGACATAAACCCTGGCTGACATGCACTGAGCACCCTGGTTAGGGACGCAGAGCCAGAGCCGGGTGGGTGGCGAGGGTGTGGGAAGATCATTCATCCATCAGCTGTTTACTGAGGCCTTTTGTGTGCCAGGCCCTGTGCTGGGCTCTGGGCAGACGATACGCTGACCTGGGAATCGGATGCAGGTAATTCTAACACGTGCAGCTTAGCTCTGGGGTAGCACTAAGGACAGAGCCAGTGGGAGGAATGCACAGCATCATTTGGGGCTCAAGGAAAAAGGCCTCAAGTCTGAGTTTTAATGAAGAATTTTCCTTCTGGGGAAGAAGTCCTCAGCAGTGATAGCCCGAGTGGGTCTGGGAAAGGTGGCGATCTCCTTGGGGTAGAGTTACCACAACGCTTTGCATCTGTGGTGTGTGCAGCACGCCCGGCATCAGAGCATCAGTGTGGGCATGTAGGGGAAGCCCTCTCCTGCTCCTCTACGCAGGCACATGGCAGCTGTGGTTTGCAGCCTCTTGTCAGAACACCGAGTTCCCATGTTAATCATAACAAGCGTGTTCCGAGAGAAACTGGCCTGGCCCCTGCCAACTGCCTTCTCGCCTGTCTTGATAACATCTGCACCGAATTTTCTCCTTTTATATAATTAGACCCATTGGTATTTACTTTGACTTTAGATTATGGTATGACTGGCGTCTCTGAAATTTCAGGCCCGAAATTTCATGTGCTGGGGCCCAGGGTGGTGGGAAAACTGAGCTTTCACCAATGGGATTTCAGGGTTTAGCTGCGGGTGAGGGTGGGGGTGCGGGTCAGAAACAGTACACCGGCTACTGTTTGCACAAAAAATGCGCAGCAGCCCCCCAGCTGGTGGGAAGGGGATGTCCTGTCTTGTCCTGGGAGCCGTGCTGGGTCAGGCCTGGTGGATGGAAGGATGCAGGAGGACTCCCCTCCTTCTCTTCCTGCCCTTCCTCACCCCACATCCTCCCACCCGCTCTCCATCCCTGGCCCTAGAGTGACAGAACTCGGCAAACAGGAAAAGATGCACTAACTACAAAGAAATGCAGTGAATCCAGACTTAACCCCAGAGCCAACCTCACAAGCGTTGGGGTTTGGAGTCTTGCTTTGGAATGCCCGTCATGGTCTGACTATGTCCGAGCTGTTTGGGGGGTGAGATAAGAAGTGGAGCTGGGCTGGCGGGGAGTTGGTTCTCTCTCATCAGCTCCCACCAGAAAGGAAGCAAAGGGCTTTGCACACCCACTCTCCCCATGTGGCTGGAGTGAGCACCACCTCAGCCGTGACTTCATTTCCCCTGATGGGGTTTCCACAAACTCTCTGGAAGGTTCCAACCAGTAAGCCACACTGATTGTGGTGTGGGAGCTTTGATATGCTTGTTTGTGCTTTCCCTTTGAGACACTGGAGGCCCCTGATGAGTGATAACTGGATGATGGAATATTTGCTAGGGGAAGGGGACTGCATTTCTGTAAGATAAGGTTTGACCCAGAGCAGCAGGGAAATTTCTGGATGCCTCTGCAATACCTGGAAGTGTGGTGTGGGT
>NW_017731538.1:503052-509745 GCF_001890085.2 Hipposideros armiger
GGAGCATTCCTGGATGCTTAGTGGGGCGAGGTGAGGGAGACGGCACTTCTGCTCCAGCGCTACTCAAACCTGGGTCTCTCAAGGCAAGGTCTGCACAGACGGGCTTTGAGAGAGCTGCCTGTCTCCTCATTCTTTGCATGAAGGAGGTCTTTCGCCATTTTATATACGTGTACTGTGGGGAGAGTTTAAGGGTTTAAACAGATTTGGGTCCAAAATTTGTCTTGTCCATTTTCTGTGTGACTTGTGTCAAATTCCTTACCTTCTGCAAGCCCCAGCTTAATCTCCCATAAATGGTATTAATGCCTGCCTACCAAGATTGCTGAGAGGATTAAATAAGTTTCAAATTCATAATGTACTTATCACTATGCCTGGCACGTAGTAGGTACTCAGGAAATGCTTTACATCCAGTGTTGTACAGTGAGCAAAAACAGCCAGGGTCCCCAGACTTCAGAATTTAGAGTTGTAGTCTCTCAACCCGTCAGGGGGAGGGGAGCCCTGGCAGCCATGTTTTATGAGGACAAGGACTGATTGGAAAGGATATGGGGTTCAAGAGGGAATGACTGGAAGGAATTGTTAGCCACATAAGATATAATTTAGTTCAGCTACAGGAGAATTTACCAGCAGTGGCCCCAGAGTTTATTCTTGCTCTGACGTGAGAAAATTCCAGGAGTCCATTGGAAAGTAATTTGGATTTGCCCAGAAAGCTGCAGTGTCAGCTTTCAGGATGTATCCTACCACCCACAGAAGAATGTATGTTGGTTACCAATTTAGAACAATAACATTGAGCACCACTTTCTCATCAGGCCCTCCTGAGAGGCAGAGCTGGGCACCAGGAGGCCTTGTGAGAGCCCCAGGGCTTGTTGGGCTACCTTCTAGGCCAGGAGCCCCTCTCTGCCCCATTGATGGGGTTCGCATTTAAGCCCTAGTCCTTGGAAATATCCCAGTGTACAGAAACACTGTCAGGATTCTGCAACCGAGATTCAAACATTCTGAGTGATCATTGTCAAAAGCACCTCCAAAACCTGTGAGAAGGGAGGCAGGGAGAATTTATTGAGCACCTACTATGTGCTGGAACCAAATAGACTAGGAACCTTAAAACTATAAGGAGAGGCCAGGCCTCCTCCAATGCTTGTTTCCAGGCCTTGGATTCTTTAATCCCCAGCTGACTGGCTTCCTTTCAGACCGACCGTGGTCTCCAGCCCCAGCTGTGTCCTGGACTTCAGCACTGCTCAGCAGTTTTCAACTTGTCCTGTGTCAGCGTCTTCCTCTAGTTCCCGCCATGGCTGTTCCAAACCTCCACCACAGCCTCCTCATTCTTAGCAGATGCTCTCCCTCCTATGCTCTGGGGACGAGAAGCAGCTGGGGTGCACTTCCCCTTCGAACCCTTTCTCCTTCCTCCCTCACCTACTCCTTCCTGTCAATCCAAGGTCAGAGGCAGAGCTGGCCACCTCCTCTCCAACTCTTGTCCCTCTTGAATCCCTTCTCTCCTTTCCACCTGCCCCATCACTTAGCCTTCCTTCTCCTTACCTCACAATGTCCCTCTGGTCCTCTGCTGTCTCTACTTCAAAGTATTTATTCTAGAAAGAAGAGATGTAGACTTTGTCTATACCGTCCATTCATGCCTCCTTCCATTGTGGTCTGATTTCTCCCCCACCACTGAGCTAAAGGGATTTTCACCAAGGTCTCCAGACTTCTAACTCCCAAAGGCCCTGGCCTCCTGCAGTCTTCATAGTCCTTAATCTCTTTGTGAGAGTTGATAGTCTTGGTTCCTCCTCTGTTGGCTTTCAGGACTACAACTCAGTCCTATTCTGCCACTCCCCTGCCCCCCAACCACCTTGCCCTGCCCCATTCTGTTTACCTGTGTTTCCTCCATTACAGGGGGTGTTTCATATTCCCTGGGCCTAGCATAGCACCCAGCTGATTGTAGATGTTCAATAAATATTAAATGAGTGAAGCCCACAAAATGCAGAGACCCACGGAAAGTTTGAAACTTTGTGCTCTGAAGAAAAATATTTGGAGGCATACCCATTTGTGCTGAAAGGCAGGGAGCAAAATAGAGAAACAAGATGCCCCTCACTGGGGGAGTTTAGGAGAGTGGGTAAGAGGCCAAGAACCATAAGCCCAGCTTTGTGGAGAGAATGCCCCTCCCTACTGCTTACCCTGGATGGCTAAGAGCTCCTGGGCCTTATCCCACACAGAATGAGCCAACTGATAGCTGACTTTACTTATGGCCCTTTTCTCTCTCTCTCTCTCTCTCNACACACACACACACACACACACACACACACACAGGTGAACTCTTGCCTCGGGAAGTTGCTTCAGGGGCTACCTGGGAGCAGGGCAGGGTACTGTGTAGAAGTGTCTCTGACTTTCTCTGCCAGAAAACTGCCATTTTCCTCTGTTTTTAAATAGTACTGTTGCTCCTTATAAGATTTCGTTTGAGTAAAGGGCTGTGGCCCAGTATAACTAGCTGGATCGTTATGTGTCTTACCTTCTCTCCTAAATGGCTGTAGCTTCCTTGGGGACGGGTGCTTGTCTTGTTCAGCATCACAGTGTCCACGACGGCTTAGCTTGTCTGCCCACCATGGCCCTAGTACCCACAGAACCAAGGCCATAGACCTTTGCCTGGCAAAGACCTTCAACATCCAGCTCTGGACTCACTCTCATCTCTTTTCTCTCCTTTCCCTTCCTTCCCCCCAAATATCCCTCTCTCCAACAACCTTGAAGTTCTCCCCCTTTCCCTTTGAATGGGCCTTACCCTCTGCTGAAACTTGCTTTCTTCTTTTTATTCCTGGCAAGCCAGAGGCAGCACAACACGGTGGGCTCTGCAGTGAAACCACCTGGGTCTGAACCCTGGCTCTGCCCCTTTCAGTCTGTGAAACCTTGGGCCAGATACGTACTTTATGCCTCAGCTTTTCTCCTGTGAGAAGAGGATGTTAATAGTTGCTTCCTCTTCGATTTGTTGTAAGGATTAAGAGCTAAACCACATAAACCACTTAAACCAGTGTCTGGCATATAGTAAGTGCTCAACAAGTGTAGGCTGTGATGATGGTGATGATGATGAAGAAGAAGAAAAAGAAGAAGAAGGTGGTGGTGATCATTTTTAAAGACCTCTGTGAAGCCTTTTCCAGCTTCACAGGCAGGATTCGCTTTTCCCCTTCTGGGATCCAAATAGAGCTAACCACTTGGGGCTCTAGTTATTTATTTCGCAAGCCTGAATTTACCCAGACTGAAAGTTCCTAGGACTAGGTCTCAGCAGTAAGAAAAACAACATCTTTACTAGTGTGCGTCGAACTTGGTACTCCATGCTTTTTCTCTCATTCAGTTATTTATTAAGACATAATCCACATGCCACAACATTCACCCTTTAAAGTATACAGTTAAATGGTTTTAGTATATTCACAAATGCGTGCAACCACCATCACTATCTAATTCTACATTTTATCCCCATAAAAAGAAATCCCATACCCATCAGCAGCCACTTCCCAATCTCGCCGCCCCCATTTCCTTGCAACAGCTAATATGTTTTCTGTCTCTATGGATTTTTCCATTCTCTACATTTCATATAAGTGGAATCATACAGTATGTGTCCTTTTGTTTTCTGGTTTCTTTCTCTCAGCATAATGCTTTCAGGGTTCATCCATATGTCAGCCCTTCATTCCTTTTTATAGCTGAATAATATTCTATGGTGTAGCTATACCACATTTTGTTAATTCATCAGTTAATGCACAGAAGTTGTTTTGGCTGTTATGAATAATGCTGCTGTGAACACTCATGTACAAGTTTTTGTGTGGACACATATTTTCATTTCTCTTAGGTATATACCTAGGAGTAGAGTTGTTGGGTCGTATGGTAATTTTATGTTTAACTTTTTGAGGAACAGCCAAACTGTTCCAAAGCATCTGCACCATTTTATGTTCCCACCAGCAATGAGTGAGGGTTCCAGTTTCTCCACATCCTCGTCAACACTTGTGGTTGTCTGTTTTTTTTTGATATGCCCATCCTGGTGGGTATGAAGTAGCTTCTCATTGTGGCTTTTATTTGCATTTCCTGTGACTAATGATGTTAAGCATCTTTTTATGTGCTGTTCGCCATGCATATATCTTCTTTGAAGATGTGTCTGTACAGACCATCTGCCCATTCTTTAACTGGGTTATTTGTCTTTGTATTGTTAACTTGTAAAATTCTTTATATATTTTTGATACTAGTCTTTTATCAGATATATGATTTGTAGATATTTTCTCACATCTGTGGGTTGTCTTTTCACTTTCTTGATAGTGGCCTTTGAAGCACAAAAGTTTTTAATTTTGAAGAAGTCAAACTTATCTCCTTCCTCTTTTGTTGCTAGTGCTTTTGGTATCATATCTAAGATATCCTTATTTAATCCAAGGTCACAAGAATGCTCCATAAGCTTTTCAAAAGCAATCTTATTTTCAATAACCCGACAAGGAAAGTGTAGTAGACGCATTTCACAGCTGAAAACTAAGTGGCCAAATGCCAGGGATGAGATTTAATCCCAGTTCCATCTGACCCTTGAACCCCACATGTGTCTGACTGTGCTTCCCCCCAAGCTCCTTTACCTCTGTGTCCCTCACAGGATTTGGCCCAGTGCCTGGTGCACAGTAGGCCCACAAGCAATGCATGTTGGATTGATGAGTGGCAAGTCCTAACAGGTGCACTTGGTGTGCGCTTGCTGGTTGATTTGGGTGGTGGGGGGTTTGCTCCTCAGTTACGCTGTTAACTAGGAGTTTGTATCTACAATGCTATAGAGGTCACTGAGTGTCTCTCTCCTCTCTCGCTTCTGCAGTGTCTCATCGTTGGGGGAGGACCATGTGGTTTGCGCACTGCCATTGAACTTGCCTACCTAGGGGCCAAAGTGGTCGTGGTGGAGAAGAGGGACACCTTCTCCCGGAACAACGTGCTGCACCTCTGGCCTTTCACCATCCATGACCTGCGGGGCCTGGGAGCCAAGAAGTTCTACGGGAAGTTCTGTGCTGGCTCCATCGACCACATCAGTGAGTGGAGCCAACGGGGGCATCCCATGAGGGGAGGGGCTGATCCTGGGTGGGACACAAACTCTCCACTGGAGGAGTCCCCAGCATGTTCCATGTTGCAAGTCCCTTGGGGCTTCACACATCAAACTGGCAAATATTTAGTGAAGTGCCAGGCCCTGTGCTATGCCCTGCCAGGCTATAAGCACCGTGAGGTCAGAGACGGTGGCATGCCTTGCTCACCAGACTATCTCCAAGACATAAAAAAGGTGCTTGACACACAGTAGTTGCTCAGTAAACTTCTGTTGAATGAATGAAGTATGGAAAACAGAGGCAGAGGTGAGTAATATAGTCTGCCCACTCAGGGAACTTAACCGAGATTTTTGTCAACAGTAAAAAAGTGCTTTCATAGAGTAGTCAGACTTGCTAGGTTGTTGAGGGCCTCTTGGGCAAAGGAGTTGATGATGTGTTGCTGGTTCTGGGGAACCATGGCAGAGAAATGACCCAATTGAGAGAGCGGGTACCAAGTTTCCTTGAGCTTTAGAAATGGTGGGGGTTCATCCACAAAAGGAGAGGAAATAAAGGACAGGGGTTTCAGGTCCCGGAGCATTCCTGGATGCTTAGTGGGGCGAGGTGAGGGAGACGGCACTTCTGCTCCAGCGCTACTCAAACCTGGGTCTCTCAAGGCAAGGTCTGCACAGACGGGCTTTGAGAGAGCTGCCTGTCTCCTCATTCTTTGCATGAAGGAGGTCTTTCGCCATTTTATATACGTGTACTGTGGGGAGAGTTTAAGGGTTTAAACAGATTTGGGTCCAAAATTTGTCTTGTCCATTTTCTGTGTGACTTGTGTCAAATTCCTTACCTTCTGCAAGCCCCAGCTTAATCTCCCATAAATGGTATTAATGCCTGCCTACCAAGATTGCTGAGAGGATTAAATAAGTTTCAAATTCATAATGTACTTATCACTATGCCTGGCACGTAGTAGGTACTCAGGAAATGCTTTACATCCAGTGTTGTACAGTGAGCAAAAACAGCCAGGGTCCCCAGACTTCAGAATTTAGAGTTGTAGTCTCTCAACCCGTCAGGGGGAGGGGAACCCTGGCAGCCATGTTTTCTGAGGACAAGGACTGATTGGAAAGGATATGGGGTTCAAGAGGGAATGACTGGAAGGAATTGTTAGCCACATAAGATATAATTTAGTTCAGCTACAGGAGAATTTACCAGCAGTGGCCCCAGAGTTTATTCTTGCTCTGACGTGAGAAAATTCCAGGAGTCCATTGGAAAGTAATTTGGATTTGCCCAGAAAGCTGCAGTGTCAGCTTTCAGGATGTATCCTACCACCCACAGAAGAATGTATGTTGGTTACCAATTTAGAACAATAACATTGAGCACCACTTTCTCATCAGGCCCTCCTGAGAGGCAGAGCTGGGCACCAGGAGGCCTTGTGAGAGCCCCAGGGCTTGTTGGGCTACCTTCTAGGCCAGGAGCCCCTCTCTGCCCCATTGATGGGGTTCACATTTAAGCCCTAGTCCTTGGAAATATCCCAGTGTACAGAAACACTGGCAGGATTCTGCAACCGAGATTCAAACATTCTGAGTGATCATTGTCAAAAGCACCTCCAAAACCTGTGAGAAGGGAGGCAGGGAGAATTTATTGAGCACCTACTATGTGCTGGAACCAAATAGACTAGGAACCTTAAAAC
>NW_017731538.1:513740-524833 GCF_001890085.2 Hipposideros armiger
CAAAAACCATGCTTCTCTAGATTCTAAATTTGAAAGCATAACATGTTTTCTTGGGGTAGGATCTATTGTAGTTAGGCTGAGAGAGGAACCCAGTTGCCAGGACATGCCTTCAATCACCTCCACCCCAGCCCCAAGATTAGTTAACTGATGCATAGGTTGTACTAATTTGAACTAACTGTACTAATTTGAGGCCATGGATTGTGCATAAAGTAGTTCCACATGGCATCACTTCGACTGGGGACAGGTCTGCTTTTCGAGCTTGGCCTGCTCAAGGGCTGCAGGCTTGTCCCGACCAGGAAGGCACCTTCTCTGAGGACAGAACACGCTCCCTGAAATGGGGCTGATCTTAAAAAATCCAGGATGAGAGGTGGGTCAGCCAAGGCTCCTCCCACCTGCCGAGCAACCAGTGCCTTTCCTCTTATCACCTCCATACCTACTCCCTGCCCCCTGCAATCAACAGCCATTACCTGACAAAGGATTTTTAAGCTGCCAGCCTGAATGTTGTACTGTTAGAGTTTATGAAGGGCCGTTTTTGGTGGCTTGAGGAAACTGTATGTCTGAATATTTGAAAATCCAGGATCCATGCTCAGCTTGAGTATAGTTTGGCTTTTCGTGAACATGAAAAGAAGGGTGAGAAGGAGCAAAGCCATTTCAGCAACTTAGGACCAAGAATGTAGCAGTGTTTCTCAATTGGCATTATTGACATTTGGGGCCATATAATTCTTTGTCATGAGGATTGTCCCCAAGACATTGTAGGATGCTTAGTGGCATCCCTCACCTCTACCAGTAGACACCAGTAGCAACCCCAGTTGGGGCAACCAGAAATGTCTCCACATTTTGCTAAATGCCCTGCCCCACCCCGGGAGGCAAAATCACCCCCAGTTAAAACATACCAGAGAATAATGGGCATTTCTGACGATGTTGACAAAGGTCTCATAAAGAACAACTTAAAGGAGTGGGTATTGAATAGAAACCCAAGATTTGTAGTGAAAGGCATTTTTGACAGAGAAGTTTGAGAATCAGCATGAGGCTTGATTATATGGTGAGAGAAGGTGAGAGGAATTCCCAAAAGCATCTAAAGACAAAGGTTAAGGCCTGTGAGTCTGCTGGCATGGTGAGTGCCTTGAGTTAAGTAAACAGCAGTGTCTGGGTCAGAGGGAAAATTCAAGACTACAGGATACTCAGACGCTAAAAGGAAAGGGAATCAGAAGATGGTGCGTTGAAATGTGACCACCTGCTTGTTACTTTCTGTGTGACCACCTGTGAGATTATGATTTATAATAAGGAATATATATTTCATCTTTGTCCCTTTGTGGCACAGAGCTCCCAAAACCTTTGGAATTTCCTGAGTGATAAGAGAATGAGAGCATCTTGTTACAATATTTGGCCTCTTGTCCTTACTTCCTGAAATCTCTTCAGAGCCATAAAGGTGAAATGAGTGTCTTGTTATTCATAACAACTCCCTTTCAACTACACCTGAGTTTATGTTAATGAGGTGACTTTTGGAAATCCCCTAAAGATGGGGAGGGGACTGGTTGCCAGGGGAAATGATTAGAGGCTTGTTCAGTCCCAACCCTGACCTCCTGGAAGGGGAGTTCCAAATCAAATAACCAGTGATTTGATCAATCCTGCCTAAGTAATGAAGCCTCCATTAACACCCAAAAGGAAGATGGCTTGGAGAGCTTCTGGGTTGGTGAACACGTTTAGGGAAAACGGTGTGCTCCAAGGGGGTATGGAAGCTCAGAGCCCTTTCCCCATGCCTTGCCCTATGCATCTCTCCATCTGGCTGTTCCTGAGTTATCTAATAAGTAAAATGTTTCTCTCAGTTGTGAGCTCTAGCAAATTANTCTCTCTCTCTCTCTCTCTCTCTCTCTCTCTCTCTCTCTCTCTCTCTCTCTCTCTCTCTCTCTTTACTCCTCTTCCCATCTTTATCTTATCAAAACCACCACCCAACTCAGGAAGGAGGCAGGAAAGCCTTATCTAACATTAATCGCTATAGCATTATCTAACAGCTAGAGCACACAGTCTTAAAATCAGACAGACCTGGGTCTACAGTCCAGTTTTCCTACTGCGTGATCTTGAGCAAGTCACTTAGCCTCACTGAGCCTCAATTTCCCATCTATAAAATGAAAATAATTATCCCAGAGGGTCACCATAAGGATTAAATGAGAAAACAGAATGCTTGGCACATAATTCTCTCTCCATAATGATCGTTATTGGCATGCTGCTGTGCTCAGAGCTCACTGAGTAGTGACTATATAGTATTCTGTATACAAGAGGTGTTCAGACATTGCTTTTTTTTTTTCCCCCCTTCCTCTCTAACAGGTATTCGTCAGTTGCAGCTCATCCTATTCAAGGTGGCCCTGATATTGGGAGTTGAAATCCATGTGAATGTGGAGTTCGTGAAGGTTCTAGAGCCTCCTGAAGATCAAGAAAATCAGAGTACAGTATAACTTTCCTTTTCTGTCTAGAAATCACATTTGCAGGTCTCAGAGGATGTTTCTGTAAGAGTTATTCTTATTGGGGGCATAATTCCATCAAAAAATATTTTACCTTTTTTGACCATTGCCAGTGCTGTCACTTTAGGTTTGTTCTTTAGCTCCCAGGGGATTTATTATTAAGCCATTAAACCTATAATTTGGTTACCCTGCCACTAGGAGGCAGTGTTTTGACAAATGAAGTCTAATCAGGAAGTAGGACAGAAGACATAGATTTGGTTGTCTGATAAAAGTTCATTCACATGTTCTTCAAGTTGTGCATGTACACACATAGATATGTGGATACATTTGTAGCCATATGCTGTTTATAAAATCCAGTAAAGAAAGTGTAGTTTCTATACCAAATGTGAAATAGATGTTCAAAATATTATTTGGTGTACAATATTTTAAAACTTTATTAAACTATAATTTGCAAACCACAAAATTCACCCATTGACGTTNCCAAATTCATTCCTCTGCCTTTATCTGAGTTTAGAACTGCCTCCCCAGGTCTACTCACTTTATTTAGAGCCCCATTCCTGCTTTTTCTCTCTTGCTTACTTCTGCCATTCACCCACCCACCCGGGACCTCCTGCCCTACAAAGCCCCATGGCTTCTCCCAGCAGCCCCAGGCCAGGTGGGCTCTCATCCCAGTGTGGTGTGGGCATCTGTCTGCTCCCTTTCTCAGGAGCCCACACTCCTGCTTGGGGCATCGACACCAGGCACTGCCTTCCTTGTATAGTGTCCACACTCACCTGTCACCTGACCCACCTCGGGTACTTGAAGCATGTTTGAAAACGGGGATTTTTGAGACCTGTCCATTCACTCTTCTCCGTCTCACCTTCACTCTTCATGGTGGGGAAAGTGATCACATGACTGTAGGAATAGGTATGAGAAAGGAAAGCCAATAACAGGAGCTCCAGCCTACACACCGTGACCTTACAAAAGGTCTTGGGCCAATGCTGGGTGCAGTTTGGGTGACGTGGTTTGGGTTTGGAAATATTAGAATTCCCAGAACAAAGTATTTGAAATGATGGTGATTGGGAAAATCGACCCGGCAGGTCACTCGGCAGCTGAGGCTGTACCGTCTAAGACCTTCATAAACGCTCTTCTGGTACCTTGGGTGGGCGCAGGATGCACTTCACCATAAGCTGCATCTTGTGCCGTTATTACTAGTGGTGACAAGAACTCCATTCATTGAGCAGTTCCCACGTGCCAGGCGTCAGGCTGGGCATTTTGTAACAGTCTCAGTTGGTCCTCACATGACTCTGTGAACTAGATGTTCTTATTCCCATTTTATAAGTAAGAAAATGAAAACACAGGAGAGTTCTATAACGTTTCCAAATGTACACAATCATTAAACAGTAGAAGTGAATTTGGCCTGTTGCTCTTGATGACCCCGAGCCCTGTGTTGGTCTTATACCTTGTATACACTGGTCCCTGTCTCTCCCCAGGGATGTGCACTTTCTGTGTGAGCTTTTGGGAAAGACAGTCTTTTTATTTCTTTAGCCACACAATGAACAGATTTGACCTTGGGAGACAGGCTTCCTATAGTTCCCTGCCAGCATCCCTCCAGGAGGGGTACTTTGGTCCTCTAGAGCAATGAACGCCGTGAGAGCCAAGCAGGGCCCTGAGTAGCCCTCTGCCTGTTCAGAAAAGGGGTCACTGATTCTGGGGAGAAAGTTTGAGTTCTGCCAAGTACCTATTTCTCTTCTGGTCTTGTTTGACCATTAGCTTTGCTTAGTCCATTATACAATCCCTCTTTTACTCACTCTTTTGTCATTTAATTTTACCGAAGTTATGAGAACCAGCGGTGTGAAATATGCTTCTACATTTGCTACAAGACCATTTTTGAGTCCATTGTTCATTACAACACAGTGTTCTCTGTTGAAATCCCTACATGAGACCATCCTTTTAGAATTTAGTGCCAGGAAAAACTTGCCTCCCCTTAGGAATTTCTATGCTTCCTTCTTTCTGATAAGGAGAGCACTGTAATATATCACATTTCCCTTTTGCCCCGGGTGCCAAGAAGCTCAAAGCCAAATGTGATGCTTAATCACAACTCTGTTAATCCTCCCAGACGGCTGATTTGGTTCCTCTTTATTCCCTTGGCCCTGATTTCCTATTTCTGTTTTGATGAGCCTCACTGTACACACCCACTCCAAGTTCTTCCTTCTGTGAAGAAGTGGGTATAAATGCTTGCCCTGTAGAGGGGCAGACTGCCTCACTGTGCCCCTGCTCTCCCCCCTAGGACTACATCGACACAGAGATGCTGCTGTGTGCAGAGAATGTGAATCAGGACAACCTGCTTTCTTACGCCCGGGAAGCTGCAGACTTTGCCACCAATTACCAGCTGCCATCTTTAGACTTCGCCATGAACCATTACGGGCAGCCCGATGTGGCCATGTTCGACTTTACCTCCATGTATGCCTCAGAGAACGCAGCCCTGGTGCGCGAGCGTCAGTCACACCAGCTGCTCGTGGCCCTGGTGGGCGACAGCTTGCTTGAGGTACTGCCTGCATTTGGTGCCCCTACACCCTGTTAGAAGACAGGTTCCTTTCCTGCATTTATGTTTTGGCTGGCAGCATCTGCTGTCATGCAGCTGATGGAAGGACAGGCCCTCAGCCATTTGGCAGGATTCCAGCAAGTCCATTCTGGCCTTGGAGCCTGCCCTTTCACTAAATTCAGAGAACAGCCAGTTCTGCCTATGAACTGGTGAGAGAGCTTTCTCTCCCACCTTAGGGTTCTTCGGGGCTGACCTCTTTGTCGAAGTACAAAATTAGGTGGCCCTGGTCTGGACGTCACGTCCCTTTTTCTCAGAGCACATGGACCCTCAGCTAGGCCAAGACTGCTCCCTCATGTGGGTGGATCTTTGTGGCCTTTCAACATAGAAATTGTATAGGAGGCAAGAAAGGCACGTGGGCCCAAAGTTCAGTGTCTGTCCTTTGCCTCCCTGGTCAAACTTCTTCCCAGAAAATTGGCAAATGCTAGGATCCTTAGGTTAAATAAATGCTTTCAGAGGGGATACATTTTTATCTTTACCGTAAGCGCCAACCAAAAAATGTTTCTGTATTTATCCCAAGTTAAGCCTCAAATTCTAAACCACACTTTGGGGGCACATGGAATGGTTAAGTTATAACTAAGCTTGGTGAATGAGTCCTAGCTCACCATTGTGTGTGGGCCGTAACCTAAGCTCCTGGGTTAAGCACTCAGAACCCCACCCCTGCACCCCACTTCTCAGGGTTACCACTCAGGACTCTGCTCCCATGACCTCAGCTATCCCCAAACCAGATGGACTGTTCTTCCATCAGGCTCCGCCATTCCCAGCCACCAAGCCTTTGCCCACTCTGTTTGTTTTGCTCACTACTCCTAAAAGGATCCAGATCAGAATACTGTTCGTCCTTTAAAATCAGCATAAATGCAGATCTTTTATGAAGCTTTCCCCTATTTCCATCNGGGACCCCACTTTGAGAACCACTGAGCTAAGCCCCTCAGGCATTGTTTTAAATGCAGAAAGCCAGTCAATCAAGTTTCTGCAATTGGTAGAAAGTGCAAAAAGATACAACCCAGCCCTCTAACCTGAGGGCTCCTCCCAGCGCATCTGGATTTTCACACACAGCAAGGAAATGGTTAGAAACATGGCTTCGCGTCGTCTTTGGAGAATTCCCTCAGCTCTTTGCACATCTGGCCATATGGAGAGTGTAGTGGGTGGGACTTGCAATCAGATAGGCTAGGGTTCAAATCCTGGCCCCGTTATTGCATGGCTGTTGCCCCGGGTAGCACTTGCTCAGCTCTCACTACTGGTCCACAGCCCCTAAGGATCATTGCATTTTAAAAGAAATAGTGTCTTAATCATATTGTAAAACATAAATATATCAAAGCAACATGTTGTACACCTTAAACTTACACAGTGTTACATGTCAGTTACATCTCAATTTAAAAGAAAAGAAATAGTGTCCTGTGGGACTGTAGAAGCTAGGCATGCTGAGGGTAAATCTTGGCACTCGAGTGTCCCTGTTCCAGCCTTGTATGTCTCCAACACTTGTCTAACATGCATATTCTGCAGGGATAGGAGGCAAAGTGGAGCTCCTGGCACACTGGCACTGAGGAAGTGATGCTGAGTGCGTGAACGCTTCTCTTTTCAGGGATTGATCTTGAGAACATTGTTTACTACAAGGACTGCACCCACTATTTTGTCATGACTGCCAAGAAGCAGAGCCTGCTGGACAAAGGTGTCATCATCAACGTACGTATCCCTCGGTGGCGATGGCCTAACTTTCTTTCCCTTTGTGACCTGGGCTTGGCAGCATCAGCAAGGACAGGAGCAGACATCATCCTGCCAGAAACTGAACAAGGGGGCAGGAGGGAAGGGACCACCACCCACCATTCTCCTTCTCCATGGCGCTGTATGAGTGTTAGATAAAGGAGCCCACACCAATACACGCGGGCGTGTTTCTGCAGAGAGCTGTGGGGGGAGGGGTGCTGAGCCCCTTACACAGGGTGTAAGTGTGGGTCCAAACTCCCGAAAGGTCAGCTGAGTCTTTTTCTTCCCCACAGCTCACTCATCCCTGCCCCGTTCAGCCCTGCTTTTTTGGGAGATCATATGTCATATGGAGGCAGATGGGGACTCCTTGCCCCAGTGCAACACAGAGACACTTTCATTTGTGAAATTCACACCTTGGCCCCCTTGTCATGGTGTATGGGAAAAGCTCTGTTATTGCAGCCCAAAAGGCTTCAATTGAATCTTGGCTCTGCCATATATTAACTCAGGACTATGACAAAACTGCTTAACTTTTCTGAACCTGTCTTCTCATCTGCAGAATACAAGTAATAGTTTCTGTCTGAAAGGGTTGTTTGGAAGAGTATATTTAAAAACGTATACTAATGTGACTAGCTCCGTGCCTGGCATGTACTGGGTTGTAGATTTCCATCTATAAGTTCTCTGCCTGGTTTGGACACAGCATTTTTGTTCTGCTGGCTTCCTGGCCTCTGCATTTTCCTGCTTAAACAGAGAGCAGGGTTGACAGGAAGGGCCATGAAGTGGTGGGCCCTGGGCTGAAATCTTCTTTGGTCAGGTATTCAGCCTTTCCAGAGCCCCTGTTCCTGCCACGGCTATGGCCTCAAGATAAGGATCAGGCAGTCCAGGGTCAGCCTGCTCTCTGGGTGTCGGCCTACAGCCCAGGCAGCACGGTGACCATTCATTGCTGATTGTCAGAGAAGAATGTGCTATCTTCTCCCCGGCTCATGCTGGCAGCCTGCCAGGTGGCATTAGTAACCCAGCCCTCCCCTAGGCCGTCTCCGCATTGGGCAGGTCTTTGTTGAGAGCCTGAGCTGCTGGACAGGAGGCTGTGAATGAAGCCAGCAGCACAGCCAGCAGATGCGTGAGCAACCGGCTCAACATCTGATGCCCCACTGCTGACCCGGTCTGGGGGAGGCAAGGCAGTGTTCCCATCTTCCCTCTGCTCCACAGGTGTCCCTCCCGAAGCTGCTCCTCTGCCAAGTTGCCTGTGTCAGATAGTGAAGGACCATGTGGGGTCCAGGGGTAGCGGTGCAGTGGGCATCTTTGCAGAGGCTGGGGAGGCTTTCATCAGCCCTCCCCTGGGGCATCAGGCAAAGTGTGATTTGGGTTTCCCGTTTCACGGCTGAGTGCTCCAATCTTCTGGAATGCTAAGGCTCCCTCCAGTTATCCCAAGGCATTTGTCCAGGGCACGACAGGCTGCTCATGGTGACCTGATTGCTTGGCAGTTGTCACAGCCCTTCCACACTCCTGTCTCAGGCTCTCTGTCATGGCACACGTGGGCGAGAGTGACTCAGTCTGGTCCCACCCGTGGTAACTGTGGAGCAGCCGGGATCAGAGCCCAGCCCCATGCATGTCCTCACCAAAGCCTTCCTTCTACCTCAGAGACACTGGTGGCTCCTTCTGAGCTGGTGCTGAGGGGCCTCTAGGGTTAAGACAGGAACTCTTGTCTAGAAATTGGAGGCCATAGGCCACACATGGAGAACTGGATGTGGGAGAACTGGGCACCCATTTGGTTCAAGAGCTCTGGCCTGAGTCTGTAGGTGTTCAGCCAAGCTCTCTGTCATCTGCGTAAGCTGGGAGCTGACCCGTCGACCCTGAGCCACTTAANATACATTTACTGAGTGTGTACTAAGTGCCAGCCACTGTGGACTTGAGATAGAAAGAAAATTTGTTCATATTCCTGCCCCACAGGAATTCAATCTTACAATCCTACTTTTCAAAGGAAAAAAAACATGAAAAATGCTAACAAAGTAGTTTTATTGTATAGGTTGAAAGTGCACGTGGGTCTTTCATGAATGTACCTAGCCACAAAGCCTAGCCCATTTTTGAAAGGATGACCCTGTAATTGCCTGTTGGAGAACATCGCTTAGCCTTTTGTTTGTCAAAGGCTAACCAGGATAATGGGTCCTGTAGATTTTAGAAACGGGAGGTGTCCCGCTGACTTAGAAAGGCCCCTGGTGATGTGTTTCTTCCTAGGGTGCAAACCTCGGCATTTCTGCCTGCCCCTTTTCTCCAGACATTGAGAATTCTGGTTTTCTCGGCCTGTCGGGCATCTGAGAAGAGCTTTCTCAGTAATCTTTTTGTGTCCACACCAGATCCAGAAGAAAGACCCACATCTTCCCTTTTTCTCATGCAGGCTTCAGAAGGAAAGAATTTCGTGGGAAGCTGGCTATTGCAATCACCGCCAACTTCATAAACAGAAACAGCACAGCGGAGGCCAAGGTGGAAGAGATTAGTGGTGTGGCTTTCATCTTCAACCAGAAATTTTTCCAGGACCTGAAGGAAGAAACAGGTGAGACCGTCACCTCTCTCCGAACCACGCCACTGTCTATGCTTCCTAAAGTGTCCCAAGGAGCAGCTGGCTGTCCTGGCTCTTGGGATGGGGAGATTCAGTCTGATTAAGTGGAAGCAGAGGTTTCCCCTTAGGATCATAGTGGGCAGGATTCCTCTGAGGACAAGAGTAATTCTTGAGGGAAAGCGTTCCATGTTGTACATGCATATAGATACACAGCCATTTATTCAGGAGACATTTACTGAATGCCCATTATGTGCTGGTGCTCAGTGTCATGGGATATAAAGTCGAAGCTGACACGGTCCCCACCCGAGTGGCTCCCTGTCCAGGGAGGGACACCCTCATTAACCATCTGCTAGTTGGTCTGCGCCAGAGGTCAGCGTGAGATTCAGGGAGCACTACGAGTGAGTGGGGAACCAGGAAGCTGTGAGTGGTCCCTGGAACAGCGTTGGTGCTTTTGTGCAGCGTGCCAGCTGCCCTTCCTCCTGAGGACTGTCCAGGGAGGCCTGGGGAGTGTGACACTCACCCAGGGGCATCAGTTGTCCCCCAGGCGTGGGCCTTGAGGAAAGAAAGGCTGGGGAGGTGATTTATTTAACCAATATGTATTGAATACCTACTGGGCGCCAGATGCTGTTCAAGGGTATGAGATAGAACAGTGGGCCAAATAAACATAACCTTACTCTTGGAGCTTATATTCTATGAGGGGAGAGTGTCAATCAACAAATAACTAACATGCCAGGTGGTCTATAAGGATGGTGGGGGGAAATGAAGCAGGGTGGGGAGAAAGTAAGGGATGAGGCACCTGCTCCCAATTAAGTAAATTCCAGATATTTTTTTTTCCTGTTTACCCTGATTTAAAATTTTATATTTCTCCTTGAAAAGGCAGTGTAACATCTGCCTTTTTAGTGTTAAATCTTCACACTAAAAAGAAATCATCCACACCCAGCACCACCTAGCTCATGAATGAATAGTCCTCATTTGCATATACCCCTTTTTGGTAACTTTCCACCTGTTTACATGGATCTTTTTACATAGATCTAGCTCTCACTGTAGTGCAATACTATTGGTTACTCTGATTCTCTCACTCAGTGCCACGTGTTAAATATTGTCCATCTTGCAGCCTAGTCCTCCTGATGGTCGGTTTGGGCACAAGAGCTCATTAAGTGGATATATTGTCACCACTTAAGCATTTAAACCATGGGGTGGCAAACCAGCTGGCCACATGTTTTTGTGTTGCCTTCAAGCTAAGAATGGTTTTCATATTTTTAAATGGCTGAAGAAAAATCAGAAGACCATACTGTGACAAAACTGAATGTTATATGAAATGCAAGTTTCAATGTCCATAAATAAAGGTTTACAGGAACACAGCCATGCCCACTTGTTTATGTGGTAGCCGGTGGCTGCGCCACCATGAGTAGTTGTTGACAAACTGAATGCCCCACAAAGCCCAAAATATTTACTATCTGGCCCTTTACAGAAAAATGCTTTCTGGCCTCTGATTTAGACCTTTCCGCTATTTATTGTTAGAGCTAAAACTGCTTCTGTTGGATTGTTTTGTTAAGATAGTTTTCTAGGAATGGGATTCGTTATTGAGCCAGGCTCTGCCTCACACTGACCACAGTGATGTGTGGCCATTGCATGACCCTCTGAATTTCACCACAGTTGCATTATCTTATTTTTTTAAAAAGTATTTCCTTTCCAGCATATTATGTTCCTTTGTATGATTTAAGAATTCCCTAACCCTCCCTTCCCCTCAAAAACCAAAAAAATAAATACTTAAACAGATCACCCAATATAAATTACG
>NW_017731538.1:533025-587273 GCF_001890085.2 Hipposideros armiger
CATGTTTTCTTTTGCAGCCCTTTTGGCCCATGGGCACGGGCTGTGCACGTGGCTTCCTGGCTGCTTTTGACACAGCATGGATGGTAAAGAGCTGGGACCAGGGAACTCCTCCCCTGGAGCTGCTGGCTGAAAGGTGAGTATCGGAGGCAGGGCTCACAGCTGGGGACAGGGCCGGGTTATAGCACAGGGAGGAGATAGGGTAAGGCTGCCCATTAGGCGGCTCCTGGATGAAGCTGGAACCTCAGTGTCCTCTCGCCCGCCTTCCCATATGTAGCTTGATTTGATCATTGGGGTCCCCAAGGAAACTTTCTCCATCATGGTCTACCTTTATCAATGACTTTCTCTGAGGTCCAAGACCTAGTACTAGATGCCAAAGAGAAATCTTCCTCTGGGCTGGCCCGGAAGGTGGGGCTCCCTGCCCTGCTCCATCACCAGGAACGAGAAGAGGTAGAGGGAAATCTTCTGTGGAAGTGCTGAATGTCCTGCCCCATAGGGGCCTGGGATAGCTGACCTCGCTGGCCAATTCCCATGCTGAGATCCTGGGCTTCCTCCCAGGTCCTTGCTGTTGCCACGTGTCTATGACAGCTGGTGGACTGGGAGAAGTCAGAGCTGTTGTTTGGGGACAGGCTTTTGCTGGTCTCGGGTGTGGACAGGCCCCAGGAGGCAGCGTGGCTGAGTGGCGGTTATAGCAAAACCACAGGTCGCTGTGCTGCCAGCTCTGCCCGGGGGAGGAGGCCACCATCCCAGTCTCCTGGACTCCCTGTCTCCCTTCGGCCCCTTTGAACCTCCCCTACTTTGCAGATCTCAAAAACCACAAGGGCCAGGCATTGCAGGGAAGGGTTATACAAACACATTTAAGAAGCCCTTGAGAGCTGGGAAGGGGTGGGGGAGGAGGGGGACAAAGGCCGGAGACTTCAAGAGCAGTCCCTGACCCTGGACTCTGCCTGCCTCCAGAGAAAGTCTTTATCGGCTGTTACCTCAAACAACCCCAGAAAACATCAACAAGAACTTTGAGCAGTACACGTTGGACCCGGGGACGCGGTACCCAAACCTCAACTCCCACTGTGTCCGGCCCCATCAGGTATGTCCTTCCCTGGAGCTCTGTCTGGGTCACCCTGCACTGAGCAGTGGGAAGGAGGGGTCACCTAAAACCTTGCCTCATCCCTGGGAACAAGGCCACCAAAGCCTCTTGACTCAAAGGTTGGACCAGTTCCTCTCTCTAGGAGAACCATGAGAGTCACATAGAGTCTGCATCTCTCTAGCCCACAGGGGAGAAATAGAAAACGTAAGTCTGTGTCCACATGTGTACATATGTTTATTCATCCCCGTGCACATGTGTTGCTAAGCATACCTCTCTCAAATCTACTTGGCTGAATATCGGGTGCTTTCTGTCCATGGTCCTAGAGTCCATTTTTTTCTCCCATTGACTCAGAGCCAAACAACCCCCGATCTCTTTAGTCAATAGCACAAAGAATGGTATGAATTTTAAAAGTTAGCCAATGGCATATGTTTACACTTGAATTCTTCCACATTTGGATAGATAATTGAGATCATTGCTCTGTGTCTCAGGAGGCCTGGGTTCCCTTGCTGAAGGCCCAGGTTCAGAGGCCCTGAGACTAGACTTCAGGGAAAAACTGGTCGTCAGCTGTGTGGTCTCTCTTACTTGTAGGTGAAGCATTTGTACATCACTAAGGAGCTGCACCGATCCCCTCTCGAGAGGCTGGGCTCAATGAGGAGATCTGTCGGCCTCTCCAGGCAGGGTAAGCGACCTTCCTAGGACCCTGGTGAGGCCACTGGGAGGGACTTTTCGGGTAGGAGGCCTGCTGAGTGGCCATGGGGGCGTGAGCGCTGTAGGCAGCCTGGCTCTGCTCTGATGACCTGTGTGACCTTGGCCAGGCTCCTCTCCTCTGTACTTTAGTTTCCTGTTTTGTAAAACCAGGACAATGACACCTCTACAGTATAATCATCATAAAGGAATTAATATGTGTCGAGTACTCAGCACCTTAAAGTGAACTGTGGAATTACTTCACTGAGACTTGCTTCCCCCCACCCTTTTGTTTCCAGCATGAGGGACTTGTCTCCCCAGCTAGATAACAAGCCCCATGTGTTCAACTCTTCCTAGTCTTCCAGGGCCTGGCACAGCGCCTGGTGCAAGGCCGGTGCCCAGTGGCAGAGGGAAAAGATGATTAAATGAATAACTCCTTACCAACCATTAGGCTTTGCCCAGGTCACCATCCTGCTTAAAGACCTCTGGGTCTCCTGTCACATGCCCAGACCCCGCGTCCTCCCCGCCGCTGGGCACACTCGGCCTTACCAGCTATCCCTCCCTTAAATCCCTCCCCACTGCTGCCACCCCCGTAATCAACCATCTTACACAAACATGGCAGGTTTTTTTAGAGTTTTTGCCATGGCGATCCTTTCTGTTTTCCTGGAATGCCTTCTTCTGCCTAGTGAATTGCTAGACACTTTTCAAGAAGCAGCTCCGGGGTATCTCCTTTGTGACCCTCTCTGCCCAGTAGACCCAGGGCAAACCTGCTCACCTGCTCCCCGGCACCCTGCTTCTCTGCCATTGCAGCACCATGTCATCACCACCTGCTTCCGTGTCTGTCTTCTCCCCTGGATGAGATGTTGGCAGAGTCCATGTCATCCTCGCCTCTGTGTTCCTTGCCTCTAACCGCAGCCTGGCCAGAGAGGGTCTTAGGGACTCTTTGCTGCAGGAGAGCACGCTTTCTATCCCAGCATCCTGCCCTCCCACCACGCTCTTGACAGGGCTTCTTGCCTTGGTGCTGTTTCTCCTGGTCCCCAGCCATGATGGCAGTCAGAGGAGGACCATGGTGGGGTGGGGGCAGGGGGGAGCTGTCGGGATTTCCCCAGAGTGCTTTACCACTGTCTGTCTCCCGTTACTGCAGAGTCAGACATCCGGCCCAGCAAGCTCTTAACCTGGTGCCAGCAGCAGACCGAAGGCTACCAGCATGTCAACGTCACCGACCTGACCACATCCTGGCGGAGTGGCCTGGCCCTGTGTGCCATTATCCACCACTTCCGACCTGAGCTGATGTGAGTCTGGGGCCTGGGCTGAACCTGCCAAGTCCCTCACAGCCCAACGGGACCCTGGAGACAAGGGAAACCAGGGCTGTTCTAATAGATGCAGACTCTTCAGAACTTGGTTCAGAATTTCTCATTCCTCTTTGCATATTTTCTATTTGAGGGTTTTTAAAATTTGTTTCCCCCCCCCCCCTTTGCACTGATTACTCTGCCCACAACTCGTTGATCTGTGTTCCTAATATGTGAGGAGCAAAAGTGACTCAGGGTCAGTCATTACACTCGTCCCCCTTGCCCACTCATCACCGCACTTGGGAAATTTGAGCATTTGCACCTTGTAGCTCTACTCTCAAGAGAGGAATTATGAGCAAAACCTAATCCTGGGCACCAGTGTGAGGGTTTACAGCCAAAAGAATTAGATTTGAACCCAAGATCAATTAGTCCTGTACCATTAGGCAAGCCAACTTATCTTCACTGAGTTTGTTTCATTTATAAATGGGAAATAATGTTGGGTTCATTACACAATTGTATTGTTTGTGGAAATACCTTGTGATGTTGAAAGCACAATGCAGCTATTGATATTGTGTTTAAACCAATGTGTGTGATGTCACCTCACACCCATGAGCAAATTCATCCAAAAGGCTGAAAGGAAACCTACCAAAGGGTTATCAATTGGTAACTTTAGGAAGCAAGGTTGCCTTGAGAAAGGCGGGGGGGGCTCTCACTTGTTCCTTTACATGTTATATATAACATGATTCTTTTTCTTTTTTTTTTTAATAAGAAGCCCATGTTGGTTTTGTAATTAAAAGGAAAAGAGCATAAAGGAACTATTTAAAAGTAAAGTAGCTCATATATTTTCCAAAGTGGTGTAAACCATTTTCTGATTATTTTCAGTCTAGGTGGCAATGACATTATCATGGCCCAAGACTGATTTTGTCCCACCCTGAGTGAGAAGGATAGGGTTAGCATTTTCTCTTGGCTGAGCCTCCCTGGGGAGTGGGGTGGGGGAGGTAATTAGGGGAAGGGACTGGGGTCACTGCTCCTTCGCCCTCCCCCCACCTCTGTCTCCTCTCTCTGAATTTCACCTTGGTTTTCAATTCTCTAGCAACTTTGACTCTTTGAACGAAGATGATGTTGTAGAGAACAACCAGCTGGCATTTGACGTGGCCGAGCGTGAGTTTGGCATCCCTCCAGTGACCACAGGCAAAGAGATGGCCTCAGCCCAAGAGCCTGACAAACTCAGCATGGTCATGTACCTCTCCAAGTTCTACGAGCTCTTCCGGGGCACCCCGCTGAGGCCTGTGGGTAAGGACCTGCTTTTGGACCAGGCTTTGCTCGGCCCCTGAGCCAACTCTGCCCTGTGCCCATGTCTGGCTGCTCTTCACACTGGTGTCCTCTGTCCTGGGCTGGACCCATTGCCTTCCCTTTGACTTTGAGGCCAAATAGAGGTGGACCCCTCCCACTCAGACCAGTGTGTATGAGTATGTGTAGCAGGTACCATGTGACTCCTGCCCCCTGGAAGGTCACTGATAGGCCTGCATCAGCCCCCTGCATGGGCCATTTCCATCTTTAGTGGGGGGATTATTTTGGAGGGACCTTGTAGCAGTGATAGCCCCTGAGCCCTGGGATTGCTGTGGCAGGATCCAAATCTCAGTTATACTTTTACTTCTGACAGATTCTTGGGGCAAAAACTATGGAGAAAATGCTGACCTCGGCGTGGCCAAATCATCCCTTTCTCATAACTATCTCAACCTCACATTTCCAAGGAAGAGGACTCCACGAGTAAGTCTTGGGCTCGTTTTTCTTTCTCTTTGCACATGGATGGGCCAAGGAGATTGGAGAATGTCATGTTCTCTAAGTCTGTTTGTACTGATAAATTGCATAGATAAAGTGCTCACCGAAGACATGAGTAAAATCCAGTTTAGTAACTGAGTGTGTTTGGAAATTCCCCCCTGGCCCTGTGTAGCTTCAATGACTTAACAGTGGTTATTGGAAGGTCATAGAAGTGCAGCGGGGAGGAGACGATGATCTCTCACTTCGGCTTATTTAGATCAGCAACACAATGGCCATTTAGTGGTAGAGGTGTGTGGTCATGCTACATTTATACGTTCTGTTCCTTTCTTTTCTTTTTATGCATTCATTCAACAAATGTTTATTGGGCCCTACTGTATGCCAACATTAGGGCTGAAATTTTTTTGTTTGTTTTTGACAAGGGGAGAAAATAGAGATGAATAATATACAGTCCTCACCTTTGAAGAGCTCAGAGCCTAATAAAGAGGTTTCCAAACTTGCCTGATGTAGGGCACCCTTAGTGTCTCAATAATTTTTTTCACAGTGCCCCAAGATCAAAAGAAATACCTAGAAGTTCCATTTATTAAGTAAAGTCCAAATAACTTGGCAGGGGTATTCTGCAAGGTGTATGACAGAGTTCATCATGTTTCCCTAGAAAATTTAAATATCCTGCGACTCCTCTGTGAGTTTACTGTGGTGCCATGTCGTGCCTTGGTACACAGTTTGGGAACTGTGTACCATAGGCCTAATGAGAAATTACCGTTTTATCTAAATGATGGCATCTCTGTGGAAGGAATAATACAAGTTATCTTGCTTATTATTGTGCCCATTTTACAGATGTAAAAAAGGAGGCCCAGAGATGTTAGGTTGCAAGTGCTGGCACAGAGCTTGCCTTCCCTTCCCAGAGCGGCAGGGCAGTCCTCCCCTCACTCGGCAGAGGGCTGCAGGCCTTTACATGTCTCAGTCTCCCTAGGTTGCTGACAGCCTTTTAACCTCTGGACAGTCATGCCATATTCTGCCAGCCCCTCCACCCAGGGTGGGGCTGGGCCATGTGTCCTCCTTTCTTTCTGTCAGCTGTGTGAGCAGTGGTCACTTTTTCCACTGAAGTCTGCACTCCCTGGAATGTTGCAAGCGGTTGTGCTAACTCCAGGAATGGGAAAGGCTACTTAATGCTCTGCCACACCCTGTCTATAGCAAGGATGGGGCGAGCCAGGCTGGGGCTGGGAAGGGAGGTGTACATAGTGTTTTCAGCAAAGAAGCTAAAAGGCTGAGCAGCCCCCAGCCTCTCTGTCCCCCTCTGCTCCCCGAGCTGCCCCATTCAGAGGCTCTGTGTAAGGACCTCATCATCCACCACGTGTCCCACTGAGCAAACTCTGTCTTCTAGAGACCAGTCATAGGCTTATTCCACCCTAGCCCACGCATGTTTCTTCTGAAGCCAAGGACCCCACCCTGGGCTGCCCCATCCCAGGCAAGCCTGTGTAGCCTTTCTGGAAGCTCTCCGAGCTCTCTGAGAAAGCCTTCACCCCCTTTCTCCATTCACCTGGTTTCTCCCGGCACATAGCCCACAGCTGGGAACAGAAGGAGGAACTGGAGAGGACTGTTTAAACCTTTCACTCACCACACCTCTGTTTATAGAATGACCGCATTGAAACAGCCTGGCCAGCTCTGGCTCAGGAGGTGGGAATGGTCAAAGGTCAGCCATCAGCAAAACCAGCCAGGCCCTTGAGGGCTGCTGGGGTCTTGCCCCACACTTCCCTTTCCTCTGGCTCTGCTAGAAAAAAATACAGGGGGGCAGGTGGGCTTTTCCTGGCCAGCGCTGGCCCATTTTGAACCATGTCCAGTCTCCTTCAGTGTATGCCTATGGACTGCCTATCATCAGAGGGGTGAAGGGCCTCAGGTCTGCTTCCTCTCACAGCCGCATTTAATGCCCAAAATTTACCCTGCTCTTCAGAAAGGTAGAGAGATTAGGTCATTCAAGTTAAGTGCTTGGCATGGGAGTTATTTGTCCTTCTCTTTCTCCTGAAACCAATTGAATGCTTCCTCTAGGTGGGATGAGAACTAGTAAGGCCATGGGTCACGTGCTGCCTTGGTCATCACTGAAATAGCTCAGCATACTGTCCACCACTCAGTGCCAATGCAGTGATTGGTCACACACAAAGTGCCTTCTTGCCATTCGACCATATGTCTTCTTATATCTGGACACTTTTTGGTTTAAAACAGGAATTTATTTGCAATGCTCTTTGGTCTTAGCGTTTCTCACAAGCAAAGACTACCAAGTCCAATCATTTCCCATGGGATAGGCATGGAGGATATCTGCACAGGGGACTCTGAAAACTGCACACACACAGTTATACACAGAAGATATCAGAACAATTAGATGTGCAACCCTCAGTGCCCCAGCTCATGTGCCCCTATGGACTAGGGATGTGGGCCAGGCCATGCTTGCATGATTCTACACCACAGTGCACACGCAGTACCTGTACATACAGGTGCTTCTACATTCGACTTCACCCTGACCTCCCATCCCTCCCTGCCCCCTCACTAACTTCCAGAAGAGCATCAGGATATGGGAACTGAGCAGCCACACTCATTCACAGTGTGGCATCTTAGTCTGAAGAACGTTCATTATTTTTCTTCTGAGCCATTTAAAACAAAATCTCTCCCTCCTAGTTTTCACTGTTGGTGTTAAATTTTTCTCTCATCCCTAAGCTTGATAATATCAAAATCCCAGCAACAGTGATCAACATTAAGCAAAATAATACTTTTTCCCAGTGTGACTTATTCACTTAGTGTAAGGCCCTCGAGGTCCATCCATGTTGTTGCATATGCTCTCACTTATATGTGGAATCTAAAAGAACAACAACAAAAAACTCCCAAACAAACAAAACAAAACAGAAACAGACTCAGAGATACAAATGACAAACTGATGGTTGCCAGAAGTGGGGGAGGTTGGAATCTGGGTGAAAAAAGTGAAAGGATTAAGAAATACAAATGGGTAGTTACCAGATAGTCATGGGTTATAATGTACAGCATAGGGAATATAGTCAATAGTTGTAACAACTATGTGTAGTGCCAGGTGGGTACTAGACTAATTGGGGGGATCACTGCATAAATTATATAAGTGTCTAACCACCAGGCTGTACACCTGAAAGTAATATAAAATAATACTGAATGTCAACTGTAACTGAAAAAAGAAATAAATAATTAAAAAAAAAAGACTTCTTCCTCCACCAAGGACCTTGTTTACACTTAGAAAGAGTAACAAGTTCTACCCATCTTCCAAGAGGGTTCGCCCTCTGGTGAGTGGTAAACTATTGGGGTTGACTGATTAGCTCTGAAGACCAGGTGACCCATGCCTGGGAAAGGAAGAGCCTGGGATTATATTTTCCTCTTAAGAAGTCTTTGATCTGCTTCTGCAGATCTGCCTCTGATCCTGGTCAGTATCTAAAAGCCTCGTAGCAAGTGATAATTACTGGGGACTCCAGAGCTCTTATCATGTATCACAGGAGACACCGGAACCTATATATGTGGTCTCTGTCCTCAGTCTCCTAGACTTGCCACACGTGGGTAATGCCTGTATTTATGGCCCCTTCAGCCATTGCATGCATTACAGTACATATGGACTCAGGGTGCTTGATCTCTGTGTTCTTCATTCTGAGCCCACTCTTTGGAGGACAACGCAACATTAGACATTATCACTTGTCCATGAAAAGCCCATCTCAGAAGCGAGGTCGGTGGCCCTAGGATATTTCTCCTTCTCGGCTGACTGATTCGGACCCAAGCCCCCCTCCAGCACTGGTCCGTGGTAGAGTGGAATGCGTGGAGCATGACTCTTGGCCGTGTTTGATCTGGGTAGCCTGGGTCCCCTTCCGGCTCTCCTCTTCTCGCCCCTCCCGCACAAACACTCTCCAAACGGCCAGGGAGTGCTGTGTAAGAAAGGGCTTCCTCCATGTATCCACTCAACACACATTCATTGAGTGCCTGTTTTATGCTGAGTTTCCTCTTGGAGCTGGGGGTAGAGCAGTGAGCAAGGCAAGCAAGGACTCTGCCCGAGGGAGCTGGCTTTCCAGAGGGAAGTGCCTCTTACTCCCCTTTTCCAACTGCTGTCACAGAGCCATCCACCCAGCAGCCAAAGCTCCCTTCTGGGTTTCTACTACTTCCCAATTCATAGGTTTGAAGAAGGTTTAGGAGAGTTGAGAGCGCCAGGTCCCTATGCTGCCCAGCTTGGCAAGAGCAAGGCCCATGAACAGCCCCTCCAGCACCTGTGGTTTGCAGGCCAATCTCTCTCCTGTCCTCTGTACAACTGCAGCCTGAGATTCTGAGCTGATTTACACAATGGGAATGCACTTTGAAGCCCGGCAGACACATAGTATATACCAGGCCTGCTGGGGGTTCAGCACATGTTCACCCTCTCAGGAAGCTCCTTTGCTTGTCTGCAAAATGATTGCAATCACCAACATTGCACGGCCTTGCTGTGAAGAGACCATGCATAAATGTGTGCTGCAGGCCTGAGCACCTTCTCCGGCATGTGGGAAGGGCTCCCTAAATGATAGTTCGTGTCCTTTGTAAGTACTGATGAAATGAAGATGCTCATCTTCTGAAAAGCTGAGTGAAACTAATTGGATTGAACACTTGGTTCCGTACTGCAGCCATGATTGACACAGCACTTTACAGCACGTAAGACAGTTTTATGTCTCATTTGTCCCCTGTGTTGCCTTCTGAGGAAAGCAGAGTAACACTTTCCTCCAATCCCAATTTCAGAAATGTGGACATAGGAAGATTAAATTGCAATGTCATATAAGTGGTGAATGTCCAAGTTAGAACTAGAATTCAGATTTTCTAATTCTGTTAACTAGTGTGAACCTAAGTGACAATGTCTAGTATTGATACAGCATGTTCTATTATAAGGAGTGTTTTACATGTGTGGTTTCGTTAATCCTTACAACAATTTATGAGCTAGATAGTATATCTTATAGGTGAGGAAACAAGTCAGAGAAGTTAGGTGATTTTCCTAAGGTCACACAGCCAGGTACTAATTAGTGCCAGAACTTGAATCCATGACTCCTTACTGCTCTGCCATTGAAGAATAGCAGAGCTCCCTTGCTAGGGACACTAGCCATCTTTCTAAATCTCAAGGCTGCCCCCCCTGCTCAAGCAGGCCATTGCCTGCAATAGCCAATCTCTTCCTATGACCCGGATCTAAATTTCTTCAGGATTAGGTTACACTGGCTAGCTAAATATAAAGTTGGTTTGCTTTGGGCAAAAATCAAGTCAGTCAGTATGGGAACATGGTTATTTTGTGCTGATCAAGTATTGTAAGTGATCAGATTGGCAGATATATGTCTTTGTTTTTAAATGGAGATACCAATTAGTTTAATAAATGTCTTTTAGTATACAGAATCTTTCAAATCATTGGGAAATCATGATAAAGTGTTCTGAAAGTGAAAATAATGAAACAAATTAATAGAAAAAAAGAGTCGTTATTGGTTTATTCTCATGCTCTTTCTGACTGAGCACAATAAGTATGTTCTTCCTCCTTGTATTCCAATTATTGGTAGAGCAAAATAGAATCCAAAGAGAAGGGGGTACTGCGGCAACTTTGACTCCCAAACAGAAATACACAGATAAGAAAAAAATTAAGTACATCTTCAGGTTTGCACATTCTCCACCTTTTTTTTTTTTTTTTTTACCCTAGTTCTTAGTTGAGAATCAGTGCTTCCATGATAAACCCATAAGGAAGAGTAGAGACTGTTTGGATATATGTGTTGCTAACCTTTCCATACAGACTGCATTTTATTGTCCTGGGGGTCAGGCTGAAGCAGAGGAGCTGTGGTTGCCCCCACCCACTCCCTTTATTCCCCCTGAAGGACCTGGGGTCTTCTTAGTTGCCAACCCTGGGCACAGCACACTTCCCCCGAGTGCTTTCTGTGCACCTGTGGCTGACTTCCTGGGTTTGGATTTATACAGGCTCTGATTGTTGGAACAGTCACACCCGGGGCTGTTGAATGCAGAAGAGAGAATAAGATGTGTTGCTCTTTGAGGGAATAGCCAAGTCCTCCCTTAAAGCAGAAACAAAAAAACGATAGAAAACACTAAGATTAGGCACCAAGTGTTCTTGTTGGGTAGGCCGTCCTGTACTTTCTCAGACTCCAGTCTCCAGGCCAGGGAGGCATTCACAGGCCTTGGAGCTGGGGGCCCAGGCAGCCTGCGCCTCCAAGGCCCAACATTGTTGCAAATAAGGTCATCTGTTTCTCTTGGTGCTTGCCCAAGCCTTGGGGTTGAAATAATTTCCATTCACAGAATAATGATTTATTGGAAGCTGAGGAAAATGTTGAAGGGAAAGCAGAGCCCTTTGATCTGTTGTTTTTTGCTGCCTGGGCAAGGGAAGAGTCAAATTTTTAAACAAGTATCAATAACTAAACTGTGGTTGATCTTGTCTTCAAAAATATTAAAGATTCTGGTAAATACGTGGAGGGAGCAGGGGTGATGGGGGAGTGTAAGAACTGGGAAGCAGGTGCTTTCTGTTGGAAGCAAGTGAGTACCTAGCAGACTGTGTGCTAGGGGCTCCGATGTTGTTATTCTCGTTGTTGTATATTATAATAATATTCAAAATTATTGTTACTGTTGTTCCAGAACAACTGGGAGGTAAAAAAAAAAAAATCTCTCGCGGTTGGGCAAGTTTAGGATGTATGGACTGATTGGGCTGTACGCCTGGGTTTGAGGGGGGAGAGTAGCAAGCAGTCCTTCCTACTGCATCCAAAGTGGAATATGGCTCGGATTTAATCTGGGCCTGCTATGGAGGGCCCTCTGAGGGTGAGGAGGCTGGGTGGGGATGACTCCATGGTCCTGGGGGGACTGGCCATTTGGAGAAGTCTCCAGCTGGAGACTGGTAGAAGAGAGGTCGAACCCCAGTGTCAAGAATGGGCTTACCCTGCAGGGTGCAGAGGAGGTATTCAGTCCAGTATCCCACCCCCCATCCCAGCCAGTAGCATCAGCTCAACTGCGCAGCCCCATTCATTCCCTTGAGGAGACAAGCCTGACTGTGGGCGGCCCTTGGTGTTCCTTGCAGAGGCGATGCATTGGGCTTGGGTAGCATGAGTTTCTCCAGATTTAAATATCCATATTTGGGCAGCAGAAAGTAGACTGTAAGGCATTATTGATAGGGCAACTATGTAATTTATTATCTAAACCAGGATGCTTTTCAGAGTGAAAGGGGGCACTATAACTAATTATGCTAAGGGGGGGAAAAGCAATAAATCAAAACAGCCCTGGGCAAACAGGGCTGTATACTTACCGTAGTGTTCAGACCGTACCTGGCGCTTCTCTGAAGTTAATAAAATATCATGTGCTGGTAGTTGTGATGGTGACTGAATGGCAGATGTAATTTGCCATCAAATCCCTGGGCAGCTGCTCTGAGTCCCAAAAACCCTGCCTTCCAAGTGAGTCCGTCCGTGTCATTTCCTCATAGAAGGTGGCCTCTGTAAGGCAGTACCCTGAGGGGCGACAGCAGGCCTGGCCGTAACTGCCCTGAGCCCAAGGTCACAATGAGGGGCCGGCCGAGTGGCTCAGTTGGTTAAGAGCTCGCTCAAGAGTTTGAGCTCTGAGCAACAGCGGTGCGAGTCCAGCCCGAGCTGAGCGGCCGCTGAGCTGCCAATAGGTAGCAGGATGGCTCAGCTAAAAACAAACAAACCAAGGTCACAATGACAGTGGGGACGACCTCTGCCCTGCTGTGTCGGAGGGAGTCTATGCTTTGGGATGTTTCAGCATGATCTGGGAATGTGGTTCCCACCTCCAGTTCCCCAGAACCTCCAGAGCCCCAGGTGGAGTGAGGCGCCCTGCACGACACCCGAACAGAACTCTGTGATAGCATTAGTCATGTTGCAGGGTGTTTTACGTCCATCTGTCTCCTGGTTGGGTAGGGCTGTATGCCCAGCGATCGCTCAGAGCTATTAGTGGAACCGCGGTCCTTGGTGGCCCTGAATTCACCGTGCTTTCTTGGCCATTGCAGGTGGACAGCCAAACCGAAGAGAATAATGACATGAACAAACGGAGACGGAAGGGCTTCCACAACTTGGACGAGGTTCGTGTCAGTTTAAACAAAGGCCCATTGCTTGACAGCCCGTGGCCGCAGGCCCGCCCGACTGTGATGTCATCGCTAGCCCATCCTTCTTTCCTCTCTCAGGAGCCACTCAGTTCCAAGCTTGGCGTGATGGAAAAATAGACAGGTTCTGATTTTCGCTCCACTGCCTACTATCTCTGTAACCGTGAGAAACAGAACCTCCCAGGGCGGGGCTCATGTCTGTACAATACAGATGATAACATTGGAAACAGGAAACTTGGCAGGATTTTTAAAGATGAAACAAGAAGACGTTATATAACATGCCAAACATGATGTCTGGAACCTATGTTAATCAATGTAGAGTCACTATTAGTAGTGAGTAGTAAAGAGGCACCAGCTGTCCCATTTTCCACTCCCAATCATGTTTCTTTACCTTTTTTGTGTTTTCTGCACGCCTCACCTTCAAGGCCAGTGTCCCAGTGCCCATAAGTGCCACCTTCTGGCGAAATAAGAAAATTACAGGCTACTTTGTGAAAACTGGGCAGGAATCACTCTCCTGCTACTGAAAAATTGATCAGCAGAAAAGGAGAACTATCAGCTCCACTTCTCCAGGCAGCTCTTTAAAGAGACCTGAGATGTCCATTTCATTGGAAAAAGCCATTCTAGTCCCACAAAAGCAAGCAGAGGTACTGTCCGTGAACTGGAGGATGCCACCTTTAGCTCTCCTACCAGTTGATGTCATCATTATGACATAGAGCCCTGTGGAATCGTTTGTATAATACACTGAGTTTTAGGACTTAGAAAAGGCTTCTGTCTTACTTGGTTGAAGAGGTGTTACTGCTGCATATTTTTATAACATTGTTGTTTCATGTCTGTGCCTCGCTTTACGTGGAAGCCTGGACTGGGGTCCGGGCACTGGCTTTCACAGCAGTGAACTTGATATAACAAACAGACGCACAGCCCACCTTGGGGGAGTGGGGAGATGCCTATTGCTCACCCCATTTTCTGGGATGCTCAAAAGGAAGCCCTGATCACAGAAACCTGGAGTTCAGTGCATGTCTTAAAATGTGCCCAAACTCATTTTATCCAAGGAGTTCAAATCACCCTTGTCCGAATCTTTTCTATATAGAACTTCTTTGGGTGATCCCTTCAAGAGCTGCTGCTTCCTTATCTCTCGGCTCTGGTATGAGCCAGAAGCCAACGGATAGGGAGATGACTGAGAGGAGGAGGCAGAGGCGGATTAACAGGGCGGGAGAGATGCCCCATTCCCCCCATTACTGGTGTTGGCCCTCGCCTTGGGTGCCTGTAATGTGCTCCAGCCTCCTCCAAGAAACTTCCCTTGGATATACTTTGTCTCAGGTAGAAGTCTTCTGTCTTTCATCCGTGGCTTATTTGAGGGGGGTGTTTTTGCTGTTTCTGTGGGTGGCAGCACAGGAGTGGAGTGTGGGAGGAAACCGGGTTGCACCTGCCCCTTCCAAGAGGGCTCTGGGCTGTTTTCCAGGCCACCTGTTTTTGCTTCCAGGTGAGATATAACCAAACAATAATTATCGATTCTTGCTGCTCAAAGTGCGGGCCAAGAACCAGCAGCATCAGCACCTCCTGGCAGCTGGTTGGAAATGCGGGGGCTCAAGGCCCAGCCCAGCCCAATGAACCTGACCTGCCTTTGAAGGAGCCCCAGTGATTCCTGTGCACATGAGTGCCTGGGAGTGCTGTCTGCATGACCCACCATCCTGGCCAACTTTGGCCTTGAACAAACAGGGACCAGCCCAGTGAACTCAGCCCTCTTTGCACTCGAGCCTGTATGGCTATGCAGTTACCTTTCCCACTTTGAAGTGGTCTGTGTTTGTCCAGCACTTCAGAGTGGCTGTGCATACGGTGTTTCCCATGGGGCTGCTACTGTCAGGGATCTTTTTTTTAAAAAAGTTGACTACATATTGTAGCTTGCCACTTCCCATGAATTTCTTCTAAGTGAACACATCTCTGTTAAGATTCTTAAGACTGGACCGGTCTGTTCCGGTCTGTTCCTGAGGGGGACTCGTTGTCTCCTTGGGAAAGCCGACTATCTCCTTTACATGACAGCGCCACTTACACTTCAGGGCCTGGGGTGCAGATCCTGTGGTAAGGGGGAACAGGCATTCAACGAACACTGGTGATTTTCCGAGCTTTATATTTAGCAGATGAGCTAAAAAAAAAATCTTACATGGAACTCCATTGTATAAACAACATAACCAAGTGATCACAGCCAATATCTCACCAGTAATTGGTCATATTGCTATCAGGTACCCAATGAGAAGAGCACTTCACCTCTGTGACATCCTTCTCCCAAACCAATAACCCCGGTCTAATCATGAGAAAACATCAGACCAACACAGATTAAGGGACTTGGTACGAAATAGCTGACCAGTCCCCTCCAAAATTGTCAAGGTCACGAAAGACAAAGGAAGATGGAGAAACTGGGACAGATCGGGGGAGACTAAGGGGACATAATGACTAATTGCAGTGTGGGATCCTGTATTGTATCCTGAAGCCAAAAAAGAACATTAGTGGGCAAACTGGTATCATCCAAATCAAGTCTGTAGTTAATAGTATCATACCAGTGTTAATGTCCTTGTGATAACAGTGTCGTGATTACTCCAGATGTTCATATTACGGGCAGCTGGGTGAAGGGTATGTAGGAACTATCTGTGCTATCATTGTAACTTTTCTGTAAATCTAAAATTATTTCAAAATTAGTTTTTTGTTTTTTTAAAAAAAGGTAGCAACCACAGAGCAGGACAGGTTGAAATTGAGAGTGGGGTGCAAAGGAGAGAGCAGAAAGAAATCAAAGCTTGCGCCCCACCTGACTGACACCCCTCTTCCTCCCTTCATCCCTCCTGGCTCACCTCTTGGCAGCCACATGATGTATTTTGAAAATGATTTTGCTCACCACTTCATTCTTTTATTTTATTCTTGCAACCACTATGTGAAGTGGGTTACACGACCACTTCACAGATGAGAAAACCTCAAAGAAATTAAATTGCCAAGGTCACTGGGCTGGGAAGTAAAAGTCAGGATTCAAATCCGAACTGCCTGGCTCCCAGGTATGGGCATGCCCATCTTTGGAAAGATGCACCCCTCCTGTGATATTGTCTCCTTTGGGCATCACCTGCTGCTTCTGCCTCATTTCCTCATACCATGGAGGGCATCCTTCTTCAGGAAATTAGTCCCCTGCCCTCGGCCCCCAAGCCCCCTCCCTGACATCTAGGTTCTGGGACCCAAAAACCAATGCACCGCTTTGGCCTTTGCAGCCTTCAACCTTTTCCAGCCGGAGCTTGGGCTCCAATCAAGAGGACGGCAGCAGTAAAGAAGGTGGAAATCAGAACAAAGTCAAGTCTATGGCAAGTCAGCTGCTGGCCAAGTTTGAGGAGAGCTCTCGGAACCCCTCACTCCTAAAGCAGGTGAGTCTCATCCAATGCTCGCGGGACCTGCCTCCTTGGGTCCACAACTGAGAAGCCAGCAGAAATATTCAGGCTAGTGATGGATGTTGGGTATGCCAGCCTGGCCTGGCTCAGGCAAGCCTTCTCCTGGACCATGAGTTAGCAGACTTTTCTAAAAGCGGCCAGACAGCAAAGAGTTTAGGTTGCGGGAGGAGTGGTGGGGGGAGGCATCTGATTTCTCTTGCAACTACTCAACTCTGCCATTGTAGCACGAAAGCAGCCACAGACAATACCTAAACAAATGCACATGGCTGTGTTGCAACAAAACTTTATTTACAAAAACAGGCAGCAGGCCAGATTTTGGCCTGAGGACTGTAGTTTGTGGATGCCTGTTCTGTATGGCCCTTCCCCTAATTTGGTTTTGCTTTGCAACCATGACTTGGCTTGCAGCCACCCATGAGATGGTGCTGCTGGAGGGAGCTTTAGAGGTGCTAGATGCTTGGGAGATCATTAAGTCCATGGGGAGAAGACCTGTCCAAACAAGGGGAAACTGGGTCATGGGTCTTCGCTCCTTGTGGGCCTGCAGGAAATGAGGACCAACCCCCTCAAGTGTCCTCATGGTGAGCCTCTTCCTGTTCCCTTGGGTCAGACTGGCAGAGTTATGTGTCTGACCAGGGTCGGTGTGAGGCTGAAGGCAGTCAAAGCTGCAGTCGGGCAGCAGACTGAGCTGACTTCTCTCAGGCCCTGGCTTGAAGTCTGTGCTGCCTGGTTTAGTTTGCGCCTCCGGATTCCTCTGGGATGCCACTGCCACATTACCAAAGCTCGAGACAAGGGTTTGGTTTTTCTTTGGAGAATACCTATCCCGTGACACAAATAGGCTCCTCTCAGGAAGAGAACAGACTCTTGGTTAGTTAGGTATAGAGGTGATCATAGATACCGTTTTTGCCTTGATGTGGACCATGGCCCTCCTGGACGAACTGCCCTTCCCCATGAAGCCAGGTTTTATTATAAGAGGCTCATTTTCCTGGGACTTGTAACTCTCAGTTTCTTTTCTCAATTCTCCCTGCTGGAGGCTTGGTCCCTCGCAGTTCCCAAGTGTCGCCAAGGGCTGTCTCCCATCAGGACTGTAGCATGCCCGTCCTCAAGTGGGCAGGAAGGTTTCCGTTTCTGGAAGGACTCCGGGGCTGGCCACCCCGGCCTGGCATGGGCTGTGGCAGTGCCTGCCCAGTGCCCCGGTCTGAGCCAAAAGCAAATCTTCCGTAGATTCACACATCGTCCCAGAGGAGGGGACTCTAGAACTTGCTGTCCACATGGGCAGAGGGCCAGGGTTCAGGTTTCCTGGCAGGGCCCAGCTTACAGCAGCACGGCCCAGTGCTCTCTCTCTCTCTGTACCTGCAAACTCTCCCTGCCTGCCTCTCTTCCTCTCCTCCTTCCAAATGTCTCAATCTGACTCACCTTTTCCTTCCTGTTTCCTGCGGCTGCTTTTTCGGACACCTTCCTCCTCCCAGGAACATCGCGTCTCGGGGATAGGTAAGCCTGTCCCGTGCTCATCCTCTGACCCTCCTGTTAACTCTCGCTGTCTCAAGCCAGAAGAGCTCACACCCAGCCCGTCACCTCCTCTGAAAAGGCAGGTAGGGCTCCTTCCAGTGGATGGGGTCTTGGTGAAGCCAGCGGGGACTTTGATGCTGAGGGGTGGGAGCAGTGGCCCTCTGCACACCCCAGAGGTGTAGGGCCGATTGTACGTTCTTTGGGAAGGCAGACGCAACTTGAGCTCACTACCGTTTTAGGGAAGACTAACCAGCTATGCAGCATCTTGAAATACATGCCGTTGATCCTTCAGCCAGTCAGGGGTATCGACTGACCAACTGCTATGCTGTTGGTGATTTATATGCTTGGGGAAAAAACAGACCATACCACATGGTTTTGTCTGATGCCCCTGGAACACTTAACTTTAGTTGCAGACCACTTAAATAGGCTGATTTCTAAATTGACGAAAAAGTAGCAGTGATGGTAGACTGGGCTCAGGGGCCCAATTGGCTGCACGCATTGAAGGGGTAAGGCTGGAATGTGGTGCCGACCTCCCCTGGTGCCCGAGCAGACAATGGCCTGCCTGGTGGGC
This sequence comes from Hipposideros armiger, assembly GCF_001890085.2. Lineage (NCBI taxonomy): Eukaryota > Metazoa > Chordata > Mammalia > Chiroptera > Hipposideridae > Hipposideros > Hipposideros armiger. The sequence goes on from NW_017731538.1 coordinate 551,453, forward strand.
AGGCAGGCAAGCTGTAGCCATGGACTGTGGCTTTTTCCAGCTAGCATCCCTGGGTTTGGAATTTGAACAGAATCACTGTTGTTGACCACAGCACTCAAAGATGTCTGATCAGCATGAGAAATTTTGTGCTGTTTCCGGTGAAAGTTGAATGAGGTCAGTGTGGACATAAGGCAGTGGTTTCATGTCTGTGTGTGTAAGAATTACCTAAGGAGCAATTTATTTTTCCAATTAAAAATGGGTATTAAATAAAAACAAAGCAATAGCTGGTACCACCCCAAGACCAATTAAATTAGAATCTCTGGAAGTCAGTTCCAGTCTCGGGTTGTGTTTTAAAAGTACCCTAGGTGATTTCAGTGTGTATTTAGGATTGAGAACCAGGATTGTACAGGTTTTAATTTGGCGGGTCTGGGGTGAGGCCCAAGACTGTTGTTGAGCAGGATGTCAGATTTACACAATGCGATTAACCAATGTTACCCCAATGTTAATTTAAAAAAGAAAATTAAAACAATTAAAAAGTAAATAAAAGGAGGATGTCAGGTGATTCTGATGCAGATGGTAGGATGTCAGGGCCTGAGGTGAGTTCGAATCTCACTCTAGGGGGCCCTTGGTGTGCCCTTGGTTCCTGGTCCTCATGGCGATTCCTCATGTTGCGCGGCTGTGAAAGGGCCACAGTAGGGAAGGAAGCTTGATTTTCCTTCTCTCCCAGTTCCCTTTGGTGGTTGTGACGGGGCATGTGCTCCGAGAGCTAAATCAAGTGTCTGCTGGTGGAGAGTGTCCGAGCCGGCCCTGGAGAGCTAGAGCCAAGTCTGACCTACAGCTGAGTGGCCCAGAAAACCGTGCTTCCCTGCCTTCTACTTGCCAGGGCGCGCTGGCCCTTTCTGGGGTGCTGCGGCGGCTGCAGCTAGTAGAGGAGAAGATTCTCCAGGTGAAAGCCTTGCCCTTTGCCCTGTCTCTGCCTTCCCTCCCCTGTCTCTGCCTTCCCTCCCCTGTCTCCCTCCGCCTGCCCAGGGTTCCTTCTTGTACGGTTCACACCCTGTCTCCCGTCCTATGTGTGGTGTGAGTGAGACAAGCCCTCCCGACTGCCTGCTGCCTGCCTCCTGGAGGTAACTAGCTCAGTTTCTGTCACTATCTCTTTTTTTCTTTCTCCTTTCTCACCTTGACTGCAGAAGAGGGCTCAGAACTTGGCCAACAGGGAATTTCACAAAAAGAACATTAAGGAGAAGGCGGCTCACCTTGCCTCCATGTTTGGACACGGGGATTTCCCGCAGGTAAACAGGGAGCTTTTGGAGCCCCCCAGGAAGCCAAACATTGAAAATCCAGTGAGCTGATCTTGAATCAGTCTCTGGACTGATTCCCTCCTCCCTGCTTTCATGGCATGAGGCACCATTCACGTTCCCTGCCACTAAAGAATTCAAGCTGGTACCTTAAAAAGACACAAATGAGAACATTCAAAATGAGTAGCTAAACCAGGACAAAGGGAAAACCAAGGCCGAAAAGTAGGCTCAGATCCAAGGAAAACGTTACTGAACAGAAACGCATGCCGTTAGATGCTAGATGGCTTCTGAGGAGACCCTTAGCTTCCTAAGGGCCAACGCAAAGAGGGAAAGCTGGTCAGTTGCAAGAATCACATTACAGTGCTTTTAAGGTGAAAGTAAACCAGTTGCTGATGACATTTTGGGGCCCAATGGGGAATTCTCCCTGTGGCCTGATCTGGAAGACTCTGATGAGGAGATCAACCACATGCCATAACCTATGATCTGCCTTCCCAAAAGGCAGCATCAAGCCAGAATGGCTTTGCCTTAGAATACAAAACACAGCCTCCTCCAAGCCAGGTACTTATTTAGAAACTTGCTGACAAGAAGAATATGTGCTCGCGAGGAGATGAAAGCATTGATGTGAGGTCCCGCGACGCTTGTATCTGTAAGGTGCCCCCTTGCTTGCAGCAAGCCGGATCTCTAGAACACCCCTCCCCGGCAGCTTCCTCTCTGTCTCCTGAAAACCTGTGCCCTATGCTATTCAGCAGTCACTGACATAGGAAGGATGCTTTGCATTTATTTAGTTCGTGTTTAGGTGCCGAGAGGCTGGCACAGTTGTCTGCAGCTGCAGAGGTCCCGGCTTGGGCCATGTGGCCCCCAATAGCTCAGGATTCTCCTTTCCTAAATTTGCTGCTGCCACTTCCTACCAAGCTCCAGAGTGAGGGCTTCAAGAGTTAGCGCTAGTGTCTGCGGCAGACAGAGGCGGGAGCAGCACGGACCTTCTCCAGCTGTTTGGTGTGGTCCAAGGGAGCCGGAATAGCTGTAGCAGAAAGTGTAACCAGGAACCACACAGCCCTGCTGGGCTCCAAAGCGAGAGGCTCCTGCTTTGTCCTGTGATGCAGGTCTGATGTCCCTTCCCCTCCTTGAATGCGTAGGCATGCAGCTGCGTCATGGAGGCCAGCGTCACGGTGCCTTTCCCCGGGGATAATCATGGTTCCCTCTGTTTCTGTTCTGTGCAGAATAAACTACTCTCTAAAGGCCTGTCTCATACTCATCCTCCGTCTCCTCCCTCCTGCCTTTCATCTCCTGATCCAGCTGCCACTTCCTCTCCATCGACTGTTGACTCTGTTTCTCCTGCCAGAAAGGTAGTCGTCCTGAACAATTAGCTTCCCCCACCCCCCACCCTCTGCACGTTGCGAGACGTTCTCCTGCTCTGCTCGAGCTGTGCAAACATCTGGAGCTTGGCTTGGCTGAGATGAAAATGTGTGAGATACTTCACAACAGTCCTGGACCGGGTTTGTTTCTGTGTTGGAGCCAGCGACATAGCACAACAGGCAGTACACAAAACTCCTCTGACAGTGCTCACTCATCCCGCAAGCATTAGTTGGGCACCTCCTGTGTGCCAACCACCATGCCAGGTGATGAGGAAACAAAGAGGGGGTGGTACAGTTCTCTTACTACAGTTTAGATGGCAAGCAGCACACTAGAATAGAAATAAGTAACTTTTTACCACATGAAATTGCCAATATTTGGCTGTTTTTGACCTAACAAAATGGCAATTTCACATGGGGAACCTAATACAATATTCAGTGATTCTATGAGAGACATAAAAGGCAAGATTGTAGAAACCCAAAGGGGAAAAGCCTGGAAGGCGTCACAGAGGGGGCACTATGGGGGCCGAGTGTTGAAGGTTGTACCGGATGATTTGCTGGACAGAAGTGTAAGGAGAGAACATGTTAGAAAAGGCCCCACATATGCAAAGGAAGGCAGACAGTACTTGCATGAATGGAAAGTCAGAATTCTGGTGAGACTTGAATTTGGGGATAAAAGTATTTATGGGGATACAGAGAATAAGGGCAATAGTGAGCCTGCTCTTGTCATGTTGTGGAATTTCATTCTATCCTCTTACAAAGAGCAACTAAAGGATCTGCTCTCTGTTCCAGAAGGCTGACTCAGGTAGCAGTACAGAAGTTGGCTTGGAGGGAAGGAGGAAGCAAGTGGGGAGCTAACTCTGGTTAAGTTGATAATGAAACGCACCATGAGCAATTATTAAATTTGGGATCTGGGGTACTTTTCATGTTTTCCACTTGTCCTCTTACCTAAGATTCTAAGAGTGCTACCAGTCTGGGTGGGAGAGGGGCAGCCTCCTGGAAACCTTGGCTCCTGGAATGGATAAGCCTAAAAACGGACATACACGAAGCCCACTTCTTCAGCTTTGGTTCATGAGAGTAGGTTTGGCGTCCCTTCCCCGCAGACGGCGCCCCTCTGAACACAACCAGTCTGTCTGATTCCCACCTAGGCTCGGCAGGTGGTGCTGAATATCCCCCTATCAGAGTTACCGATCATTTGTTTTCATGCTTCAGGCTGATGCACTAACCAGCTCCCTGCTGTTGCATCAGCGGAAAATTAGGAGTTGCCTCTTGGTATGTAGCTGGGGGTCCCAACCCCATCAATCCGCACAACTGTGGGGACAAGAATACAAGTAGGATCTGCAGGAAAGGAGCAAGGCTCCCAACACGGCTGTGGCGCATCCCTGGCAGGGCAGCAGGAGGCGATGCAGAGAAACACAAACACTTTCTGTCTTCAACTCCACTGAAAATAGCCAAGGCTGGGATGTCTGGCATCTTGTTCCAGGTCACCCTTCAGCCGGCTGTTTGACCTTAAGTCTCCTGACCTGTCTGGGCCTCCATTTTCTCATCAATAAGAAAGTGATTACTGGCTCACATGATAGTGAGCTGTCTGGGTGGAGACTGGCATTTTTGTCATCGTCGTCACCAAGGCTTCAGAGCAGCCTTTTTGCCCTTCCCTGGGGAGTACTTCCTGCTGTGGAGAAGGTGATTGTCACCCTTGACAGGGTGATGAGAGGAGCGAGGGCACCTGGGCCCAGACAGGCAGCAGCTCGTGCTCCTGGCTGGGTAACAGGGCCCACACCTTGCTTGTCTCGGGCCCAACCCCTCTCTGGCTGGTCCCGGCCAAGGCCCTCCTTCACCTCTGCTTTCCTTTCATCCTCAGGAAGACCTGGCTTAGTCACTGTCCTCTCAGAGTTGAAGGCAGAGCTGGGATGAGAAAAGCCACCACACTTCCCAAGTTCCTTGCTGCGGTTTGCAGTAGGTATTAGCTCTCTAGGTGACAGAGACAGGCAGCATGTCTGGGCCATGTGGGGTTCTGGGGTGTGACAGACACTTCCTGTCCGTGGGCATATCCCCTGTCACATCATCATCACGCTCTACTGAGGCCCTGGCTGTTTCACTGGGTTCTTCAAGCAGCTTTAAACCAATGTCACTCATTAAGCCAATGAGTAAACATTCATGAATTTGACAAATATTTGTTGAATGACACTCAGTGTCAGACACTCCAGGCTCTTAGGAGTTGTATCAATGACCAGGAGCTGCCTTTCGGGCCTGATGAGGCTTGCCTCCCAGCAGCGGGAAATAATCAACAAACAATAATATGATATAGAAGTAAATTATGTAGTGTGTCAGAAGACAAGATGATCCTTTCTATGGAAAAAATAAGCAGATAGCAGGGCCCCGGCATGTGGGGGAAGTAGTCATTCATGGGATAGCAGGAGGGAAAGTGCAAACTGAGCAGGAACAGAGCCACAGAAAACAAAAGAAAGGTACAGTGTTCTCTCCTCTGGACCATGGAGGTCAAGTGTGAGTAGAGTCCTCCTCAGAAGGAGCAGCTCAGAGGCTATGTCCATGCAGCCTCACACTCAAGCACAGGGAGGGCATTGGGATAGCCAACCCCACGTCCCCTGGCACCCACCTCTACAGTTTTGTTCCTTGTTTCTCCCAGGTTGTGCTCAAACAATCGCCCCCTGGTTTTTTTGTTTGTTTTGTTTTTTGTTAAATCCTATCTCCTGAGCCAGTGTTGGCCACAGCTAATGGTGTAATTGGGCTATTTTAATAGCTTCTGCCCTGATGTGCCTTTCACAGTGTGCTTGGGAAGGATTAGGGAGCTCTTAGAAAGGACCACCCTGGGACACCTGGCAAGTCCTTTACCCTCTCTGTGCCTTAGTTTCTTCATTTGTACAAAGGACCCAGCTTGGACTTGATACCCACTGGCCCCTCCAGATTTCACTGGGAAGCCATTGTAGACAGTTAGAGGTGGAATGGTGAGCTTCTTGGAGAGGATATTGCTAGCTGCACTGCCCCCACCCCCAGTTTCTCTCCCTCCCAACCCCACTCTACCATTGATTCAACACTGGGCTTTACACATGCAAAACTGGCAAAATGATGGTCTCTGAGAAGAGAATTAGCTGCCTCTTAAAGTAGGTGACAACCCAGAGACAAGCGGTTTCATTCAGCCTTGGTAGATCTGAGGGAGCCCCCCTCCTGGAGAGAGCCTGGGGCCTTAACGCTTCTTCTCAACAGATTGTGGGCTCCGCTCGTTGCCTAGTGACCCAAGTTTGCCACAATTCAGGGGAGCCAGAGAAAGGAAACAGCACTCAGAAACGGATGCTTAGTCCTAGGCGACCTCCTGGCAGGCTGCATATCTCTGTTCCTGCCCTAGAGCCCTACACGACAATTCTGAGGGTCCAGGGATAATCGCTTCCTCGTAGGGACAGACTTAGCCGAACGTGCCACAAGGAGCATGTGTTACTCACAGGGACGCAAACGTGGGTCACCAACTCTGCCTTCAGACTACGCTTGCCCGCCCTCTCAGATTGATGTTGCGCCTTAAAGCTCAGAGTGATCCTGCTGGTTTTTTGTTTGTTTGTTTGTTTTCTGGCCTGAACAATTACAGGGAATCTTGGGGACCTCTCATGTACAGCCCAGATCCATACTCCAGAGTCTAGTCTTTCAAGACCTGAGACTATGGAATCATGTCCAGTCTTGTGTTCTCAGCACCGTTTGACTCATCCATCCCACCAAACCAGCCCACCTGTAATAGTATCAGCCCCCTATCATCTATGAATTAACTTCTTCCTTTAAGAAGGGAAGCCACTGCCCATTTGGCCTCTGCCATGGCTGTTAGCCATTTGCCAAGGCTGGTGAGCTCTTGCAAGAAAGAGATGGCAGCTGAATGTTTGTACAGCTGAGTGAGAGGGATGGACTCACTGGGCTGGGGACTGTGGTTTAGTCCTCCTAGGTCAGAAGGGCAATGTACATTGCAAAAGGAGCTTTCTCTACCCCTGGGAGTATTTGTTTTAAAACTGGATTTGCAGGGTTTACTCTAGAGATTTGCATATTAGAGGGACACTGGGCAGTCTTGGCTAGGCAACCTGCCTTTGTTTCATCTGGTATGAAAAGATCTCAAGCTGCCTCTAACGTCATTGTTCTTTTCTGTGGCCCAGGAATAGAGTTAGGCAGCTTTTTGGACGCATCCTGTGTGCATCCCAGCCTGGGGGGCTTTTAATATGCGTAGTGCTGGTATGTCTCAGGGAAGTGGGGTACTGTAAGGAGAAGGTTATGGGCTTGGAGTCACACGTGGGGTCAGAACGTCCATTACTGTGTGACGTTGGGCCTCTCAGCACCTTTGTTTCCTAACCTGTAAAATGGAGATGACAGCAGCTACTCCTGAGGGTGATTGGAATAAATGCAATGACCTAGCCTATGTCAAAAAATGCCTGAAGCATCCAATAAATATGCTCTTTCCCAAGTGGAGCAGAATTCTAGAAGAAAGCTCATTTACCTAAAGTGCATATTGATTCCTCTCTTTCTACAGGCAAAGGAGTCACCTTTAGGTTTCTATTTCCAACCCAGCCACTTAGGAACCTCAGTGCAGCCTCAGGTGTGTTAGAGTCTCCTTGGATCTTAGCTGTTCCAGCTGCGAAGAGGGATTATAAGACCCATCTCGCAAGGGCCATGAAGGTTTTAAATATGTGCATATAATCAGTAGCACAGTGTCTGGCACCAGGGGACAAAAGCACACATCTGTGCTCCCACAGAGGCGTCACAGTCCCAAAGGCCTGCGTGTGTCTCAGCTCTGAGCATGTCATATCCAAACCCCATCAAACAAGGAGGTTTCAATCCTCCTCCTCCCTTTCCTTTACCGTGGGCACATGGCTGAGGACTCGGGTCCACTAGCCTTTCCTCTGGCATTTCTCATGCAGGGACTCCTCAGTGAGGAGTGTCCTTGCAAGACCAGGAGATGTCCTCTGGCGCTGCCTGTGGAAACCTCCCCCTCTCACGAGCCCCCAGCTGTGAGGCCCTGAAAGCTCTACCCTCACCCCTGCCTGGCCTGTGTGACCTTCATGATGCTCACAGCAGGCCAGGTGGCCACAGGTGGCCCAGCCCTGTGGAGAAACACAGCCTGGACACCTGGTATTCTTGGCTGAGTTCCAGGCCCAAGGGGGGAAGTTACCGTTGTTTGGACACACAAGGGCCCAGGAGCCTGCTTCCTCCTGCAATCAGAGCATCTGTCCTGTGCCAGGAGTGTAGAGATGACTATGGCAGGCTCATGACATAAGGGAATGCAAACTGGAGATAAGATGGGCCAGTTTGGGGCAGGGTGGGAAAAGCTCCAACATCCAGTCAGGAACCGTATTCCGAGCTGGGAGTGACGGGGTTGCCTCAGGAATGCCTCTTTGTGGAGGTGCAGCCATCTTCTGCAGCCTCTGGCGATGGTGCTTGTGACAACAGTTACATCACCATGTTAGAGTCTGGATTTACTCAGGGAAGAAGAGCCAGTGTGTTCGTCCTGGGTGGGTCACATCACTTTTACTCCCAGAACCCAAGCAACTGGGAATTCCCCCGGTGACGGCCATCTAAGAGAGGAAAAAGAAGTCCCAGAACCCGTAAATGTGAAGCTGCACCAATGGCGGCGCTTTGGACTTGTTAACTGTCTTCCAAGTGCTCTTGGGAGCCCAGTGCCATGTGAGTCTCAGCCCAGGTTCTTTGATGACTCCCTTTGGCACCCCTGCTAGGATGGTGGTGATCTCCCCATTTTACAGATGAGAAAGCTGAGGCTCCCAGAGGGTAATGGTGTATGTGAGATAATCTAATATAATGTGAGATGATGGACCTCCTGAATTGTTTAACTATTCAAACATGCTCTCACTAATTAGCTGAAAAATAATTAGAATGCACAGTGAAGGAAAGGTAGTGCAAAATACCCCAATTCTTTAATTTGACAAGAATATTAAAAGATACCTAAAGGGTTGCAAATAAAAACCCCAAAATAAAAATAAAATAAAAAAGCCAGTCCCATGTCCTCCAAAATTACCAGTTCTTATAAAACTAGTGACAGGGACATGATCATTTTTAATGAAATCATCAGATTGCCCAACTTTTCATTTGGACACTTGATTCCCAGCCACATCATAAGGTCCCCTTTTGATTGACCCTCCCCAAGCACATCTGTGACTTGCCTTTCAGTTCACGAATCTCCTTATTGAAAACCTCTGGATCTTACTCTGAGGTTAATATCAGGCTGAGTTTCCTGGAAGTTTCTCCACGAATTGAGCATCTCTTTCTTTCTCAGGATCCCAAGAGCCTGGTAATTTCCCGGTCAACTACAGCAGTGCTACTCCAAGTGTGGTCCACAGGCAGGTGCTGGTGTGTGGGCCCAATGAGCACAGCCATTGAGAGCAAGCATTAGACACTTGGAGGGCAATGTGACATCACCACACCGCCAAGTGTGTGATCATATTCCTGGTCACCCATTTGTATTGTATTCAAAAGGATCAGACCCCAAGGGATTAGAAGTTAAAAAGCAAAAGCGAAAACGGGTCATTCGGCACTGAGAGTGTGAAGAGCACTGAGCTCGCACAAATCCAGCTGGTCACGTCCTCACTCTCATGGTGCCAATAATGCGTCCTGCTGTCAGGAAACAGAAGATAACCTGTATCCCTACAATCATGTTCACCTTCACGCTGGTCTTTGGGGTGGGCTTCAAGGGCCCCCTCTCATGCTTTGAGATGAGTTCTCCATCACCTGGTCTTCTTGTGACCTCTCCAGGAAGTCCCACACGCAACTCTTGGTATTGGCCACTGGTGATTCTGGGATGGTTTCCGTCAGGTGGGGACAGATACGTAGGCGAGCCACTGCTGATTTCCTTAAGGATGCTTTCATCTCATTATTTGGCGCTGTCAAAGAGTGAGGGTGCGGATGCAACTGGGAGAAAGGAGTCTTTGGGGCCCATAATGAAAGACCAGGTGTGGCCATCACCCTTCACCCCCTGGCCAGGTGACTGGACAGTGCCCTGTGCTGGTAGGACAACTGAGTCAGCTTGAGACTGCACAGTCATGTTTCAGCAATACCCGCCAGCAATCTCACAGCCCCTCTGCACGCTTCCGTCATCGCTCCCTGAGTCAGGATTGCGCACGAGCTCAGCAGCACAAATGCTTATTAGCTAAGTGGTTAATAAGGTCTCATTAGGGACTTGTATTTAAAGCCCCAGAAAGTACAGTCTCAATCTCTGCTAGCTCAGGGGAGGCAATACTTGCACATGGGTATCACGGCATCACCGTGGCGCCTTTCTGGAGAAGCACCACAGAGCCAGTCCACACACCAGGCCAGAGGAGACGGCCACACAGGGGCAGTGTGGGCAGGGAGGTAAACCTGACCTCCCCTCCTTATTTTGCTATAAACCCAGGAAGTACTTAGTATTCTCAGCCCCTGTCTGAGGGGCCTGTGTTGGGGGCCTCAGCGAGGGGTAGAACACCAGGCAAACAGTGGCGTCTTGCCCTAAGCTGGTGCACCTGAACATTTCTTGAAAGCAGGAGCCAAGTTTCTTGGCATTTGTGAAATCCTGAAAATGGCAGAGTGTGCTTAGAAGTGGTATCCTAATCTCTCTCAGACTGGGCCAGCTTGGGGGACGGGCTGGGGCAGGGGAGTGACTGGCCTGGCAGCTGCTTCTCCTGGGAAAAGGCAGGCTTTATAAAGGCTGAGGAGGCCCCCTCTGTCTGAGTTGTAGGATCAGACACCCCAGGCAGGCCTACAGCCACATTCTCTACAATGCCCCAGAGCCACACATATGGTCTGAAATGACGGATCCAAGTTGCTGTTAGGTGGGGGCTATCTTGATGAGAAAGGGAGCGAGTGTCTCAGGGTTTTGTCACTCTCCCCAGCCTGTTTGGCAACCCCCTCCCGTTCATCCCCTTGTAGTGCCTGTGTGTTTGCTGGAATCCAATGAGTTGGTCTCAGTGTCTGAGGATGGGCACCACAATCAGGAGTTGGGGAACAGGGGAAGCCTGCTGCCATTTGCTTTGCTGTCCCCTGAACTCCCTGCTATATATTTGAGGCTTTCTGTTCTGGGGTTTGATGTGGCCTTCCAAAAGCAGTCTTGGGTTTAGACTGAGGGCATTCCTTCGCCCACACACACATCACTGTTATTTATCCTCGAAATGGCCATCAGCCTGTGCCGAAGGCCTTCAGCCCCAGTTGCATCTCTCTCTCTGCTGCATCTCCCAGAGGCTGGGGAGGGTCTGCAGCCTCCCTCCCTCCAGGGCCATGGGATCAGGAACCGCATTTGCAGAATCTCATCCTGCGCATGTTTGTTTCCCTGCAGAGGAGACTGCAGCATTCTCAGGTGGACTTTCAGAGCTGGTGGGGAAAGGCGGAGCAGGCTGGGTTTGTTGGGGGGTGTATGTGTGATCGTGCCATGTCTGCTTGGACTGCCAGCTCTTACCCCTTCGCTAGCTCCCTGACACATTGTGGGGGATCTGGGCACTTAGAGGCAGGCATGGGCTACGATGCCCTCAGGAACACAGGAGTCCATTAGGCTGTGCTTCTCTGGGCCCACATGGGACCGCCGCCTCCCCACCCTGGGCTGGCACTCCCGGCACCAGCTCTGGGGCCTGCTGGCCCTGCCACCTGGAGCCTGCAGTGGCCCCTATCATGATCCCTCCACCTGCCCACTGTGGGCTGGCTTCACTCCCATTCCAGACGCTGCTTTTGTTGGCAAGGTGGTCTGTGGTCCTGGCCTGGAGGGACTCAGGTCACACACAGCCATCGCTCCCACGGGAACAGGGCAGGCGGGGCCTGCTGAATTCAGAGGAAGAACGGAGGGAGGAGCCAAGTTCATCTTGGCCCAGCCCCTGCTAGGTGACGGGCACTTTGACAGGCGCCTCACTCAGAGCTTACCAGGAATCCATGAGGCAGGCACGACGATTCCCCTTTTACTATGTGAGAAAGCTGAGCTTAGCCATGGAGAGCTATGTGCCTGGCTTCAGAGCCAGCCCGTGGTAGAGAAGGGTCCTAACCCTTCAGATGTCTGGGAGGTCTTGGTTCCTTAGCTCTTTGTCGCCTTTGCTCGGCTTCTGTGCCTCCCAGGCTTTGGGAGGCTTCGGTGACACAGGTGCAAACATGCCTTTTTGGTGGCAACTGGGTCACACAGTATGAGTTGTCCCAGCCGCTGATGAGAGAGGCCCTGTGGAGGTGCCCGGGTGGAGGTCAGGAGACCGGAGTCAAGTCCTGAATCTTGGGTTTATTAGCTAAGCGGTGTTGGGTAGCTGCTGCTTCTCTCTGGATTTGTTCATCCTCTCTGTGCACCGAAAGGCTCCTGGAAGCCTTCCACCCCCGATGAATGTAATTCTCCAAATCACCTGGCCCACGAGAGCCACAGGCTTCCATTTCTGTCCTTTGCTCCATCTCCAGAGCGCCTGCTGCCTGCTCCTGGGTGGCTTTGCCTCTCCCAGGATGTCAGGTGCTGTTTGCATGTGGGTGTGGGGCCTTCTCCCACATCCAGCCTGTTTGTGTTTTTCTTCTCGGTGCTAACTGGCCTTACCTTTATCTCTGTCTCCTCTGCCTCTGCTCTTGGGTAGCTGACGGTAGGGAAAGTGTCCAGCGGAATAGGGGCCGCAGCTGAAGTTCTGGTCAATCTGTACTTGAATGATCACAGACCTAAGGCCCAGGCCACCTCTCCAGACCTGGTAAGAACGCACGCCCCTCAGCCTTCGCCCACAGACACTGGCTCTGGCCCTCCCAAGCGCCCCTTCTCCTGGACAAGAGGAGCTGAGAATGAGCTGGATCAGAGCAGAGCTGGAGGGAGGCTGCACTTCCTTAAAGACAAACCTCACTCGGCTCCCTGGGGGGTGGTTTCACAAGGCAAAGCATCTTCCCTGCTGTCTGGGGCTCTGGAGAGCTCAGTGAAAAGGCCAGGCAAGGCTGTCCACATAGACATCTCTTATGGTCAATATTTAGTGTCCAAGCTAAGCAGCCCTTTTGCACTGGGTTGAGAATTCAGAAATAAAAAAGCACCGCTTTCCTTTGAATTCTCTCCTTTTCCAAGTGAGACTGCTCACTGCCATCCCCAGCGATCTGAGCAGACAGTTCCTTTGGTTTCCTTTGGTCACGTGCCCCTGGAATCACCCAGGTGCCCCCTGCCCTGGCCCTCCCCTGTTGCATTTAGAAATTTGACCGGCAGCCTAGTGGGCCATGGGACACAGCTTCTCCCTTTTCTGCCATTCTCTTGAACAGTTCTAATGCCACAACCTTTCCTTGACTGACCTAGGTCACTGCAGGGGGGCAAGGATGTAAGACACATTCTTTCAGTGACCTCACTCTAGACCCAGATAACATTTAAGCCCTGGGACAGTTTCCCGGAGAGAGCATCACTAGGAAGGTATATTTGCAAGGGATGCCCTCTCCGTTAGACCAGGAGACGTCACTCCTACCCCCAAAACCCTAGTGGCCAGTCTGGGGACCAGCCCCTCCCAGGCCTGCCTTGTGGTTGGCCTGCCTGCCTGGACGTACAATTAGCAGCAGCACTTGCAGTTTTGGAGTGTGTGTTGGGAGTGTATAGTCCCACGCTCATTCTTTGCTGCAGCTCCTGCAGTGACATGAGCAGCAAACAGAAGCCCAGGAGGTCGCCATGATTCAGGTCGGAAGTTCTAAACGCCTAGGCTTCCCACTGGAAGATGCAACACAAGCCCTAACACATTGCTCTTCTCTCTGGATGTTCTGTGTGTGTGTCCCCCCCAACCCCCACCAGGAAACAATTCGAAAGGTGTTTCCCCGGAACCTGGGTGGCAGTGACACCTGTTACTTCTGTAAGAAGCGCGTGTACGTGATGGAGCGGCTGAGTGCAGAGGGCCACTTCTTCCACCGGGAGTGTTTCCGCTGCAGCGTCTGTGCTACCACCTTGCGCCTGGCCGCCTACGCCTTCGACGGTGACGAAGGTAACCCTGTTCCCCCAGGGACAGCGTCTGGCCCGGGCTCCTGTCCCTCGGGAGGCTCCGGGGTGTCCAGCGTTTCCCAGGAAGTACGGTGTCATCAGGAAAGCTGTTCAGGGAGCCAGGAGCCCCTCTAGAGAGAGAGGCTGCCTGTGGGGGGCGGGGCCTCCTGGGGGAATAGGAAGCTGCCAGTGCTGGTGTACACAGGCAGTGGGGGGCACCTACTGTGTGCTGAATGCTTCGTGTATGTTTTCTTATTCAGTCTCACCACCTTCCATTGCCCCTGTGTGGTCGAGAAACACATGCCTAGCACCGCACCGCTCATGTCATAAGGATTCAAAAAATTATGGCATATGAATGTTATTTATAAAGCCTATATTGTTTTTTAAAAAGACATAATAGTAACATGTACTTTGACAAGTGGCCAATCAGAGGTCATCGATGAAGGAATTGCACTCACTGGGATAAGTGATTGTTTTCTAGTCTTCAGCACTTGATATTTGCGCTGTCCAATATAAGAAGCAGTAGAGCACAGTGCTTATGATTTCATAGCCTCAAACAAAGCTGCCATGTTCTGTTCCCTAACGTCCTGGTCCCTCCGTTTCCTCAACTGTAAAATAATAATAATAATAATAATAATAATAATAATAATAATAATAATAATTAGTACTTAGCTCCTAAGGTTGTTGTGAGGGTTGATGAGTTAATTCATGGGAAGCATTTAGAACAGTACCTGGTATATGGAGGCCGACATCAGTTTTTCCAATTGTTCTCGTTATTTCCATCACTTGTTAAAGAGCAAAGAAGGCTTTTCTGGAAGGCACCCAATTGTCCTGGGCAGTGGCCAGTGGCCCAGTGTGTGTCTCTTCTGGGTTTTTCCTCCCCATCACTGCTGCCATCTGGTCTGATCCTTTTCCATCTTTGAGGGTCCCAGAAAGGAGAAGGAGCTAGAAATGATGTTGCTGTTCAGAGTTGTCCATTTTGTTGCTTGGCGACTGGCTTTGGGAAGAGACTTGGCCTCGCTTTGGTTTGGGGATTATCCGAGAGTTTCGGCCCCATCCCTGGGAGCCCCCGGTTGCTGCAGCCTGCCTCTGAGGCAGCAAAGTGTCCTGTGCGTCATTCCAGTGCCACTTCTTTAAGACAGGTGATGGAAACCGTTTCCCAGGTGTGAGCTGTCATGGGCTTGTTTCCATTATTGGCATTTTCTGACCTAGACAGTGGCGGGCACTTGGATTACGTCTGCCATGCCTCTGGCTTACAAGAGAAAAACCTGTGTGCATGTGTGTTTCTTTTTACAGGCAAGTTTTTCTGCAAGCCTCATTTCATTCACTGTAAAACCAATACTCAGCAACGAAAGAGACGGGCAGAGTTGAAGCAACAAAGAGAGGTACGTTGCGTCTTGAAAGGGCTCGTGAAATGAAAGGCCCCAGGACAGGAGAAAGTTTTCAAGGGTTCCCCCATGTTAGACAAGCGTTTCTGGCCCTGGAGGGACGGAGGCTTACAGATGAGGAGGAGGGCTGTCCTCCCCTCTGTGTAAGGGTCCCTTTGCCTCAGCCTGAGCAGCTGGCCTCTGGGGTGTGTCCCACCAGATACCAGCTCCCAGATGAGTGTCTGTGCTGGCCTCTCATGAGAAGCCCAGAAGAGCTTTCCCATGTGCCAGGGATGAAACCGTATGCCCAGCCATTAAAAAGTTACTGGTCATTCCCTCATGGTCCTTCGTGTCCTGCCTTCTCCCAGCTCTCCCCCATGTGACCACAGGACAATGTTTGCAGAGATGCCTGGTATGGAGCCGACTTTTGCAGTGGTTTCCAAGTCCTTTCCCCAAGTTCTTGAATGTCATCCAAGTGACAAGCCCGCTGAATGTATGGACCGCTCGTTATAGCGCCCCCCTCTGGCAGCTCCTAGCAATACCTTCCACTGCTTGATTAATCACCACCTCTAGCAAAGACCTACAACTTACAGCTTTTTTCAAGTTACACATTAATAGAGGTTTAATGTAGAAAAATAGGTAAATAAATGACAGTATATAAAGAAAGGCAGATCACCCATCACACTCTATCCTGAGAAAACCATAATTATTCTGTAACATGTCCTTTCAGACTCCTTTCTTATGTGAATGTATTTTAGCTTAGTTGAAATCCTATCGCTACAGTTTTATATCCTTCTTTTTTCACTAACACGGTATCAAGAACAGTTTCCCACGACAGTAAAAATTCTTTTGGAGCATAATTTTTGACGCTTGTAAAAAATGGTCACTAATTTATTTAACAAGTCCCATGTTGGTGGGCATTTACATTGTTCAATCTTTTTACCTTATAACTATTTTTACAGTGAGCATCTTTGTGTGTACCTCTTTACCCATATTTCTGATTATTCACTTAAGATAAATCATTGATCATGGGATTGCTGAGTCCAAGGACAGGTGTTTTGAAGGCTCATTAAGCTCTACAGTCAATGTACCCCCCCCCAGGAAAGTCGTGCCCATATTCATTTCCCCCTTAAGCAGTGCACGGGCGTTGAGATTATGGGGGGCGGGGGAGGGCTGGGCCTGCCAAGTTCTATTTTTGTTGGCTCTCTTCATCTGCTTCATTTGAGGGGCCCTCTGTGAGACTCATGGACTCAATACCCTCCCTTTCATCTTTCTCAGGAGGAGGGGATGTGGAAGGCGCAAGAAGCCCCTCGAGGAGACCCTCCCATGGAAAGCTCTTGCGCAGCTGCCGCCATCGTCCCGCCGGCAGGCAGCCCCCCAGGTATCACCACTTCCTCCTTTAGGAAGGCGCTAAGCTGGCCTCTCACACCGTGGGGCCTGCTTCACATTCCCCGGAGCCTGCTTAACTGGATTCGGGGACTCCTGCGCTCCGTGGGCCTGCATTTCAGGGACAATGCTCACAACTACTGCTACACATATGAGCTGCTGAGCCTCGGGCTGCCCCTCCTGTGGGTGTTCTCCGAGGTCCTGGGCTCTATGTACCGGGAGTCTGAGGAGTCCCTCCAGAGCATCCGTGACTGGCTGCTCAGGTGCTTCCCCGTCAAGCTCCACTGAAGGGCAGCCGCCCCAAAGGGCCTTCACATTTCCAGGGTAGATGGTGGTGTGTTTGTAGTTAGCTAAGGCGCTGGCCAGGAAGCCTGGTGTTCTGCAACCCATAAGCCAAAGAGTTTCACGTTGGCCACCTGCACCAGCCTGGTCGGGATGAACGTCTGATCACGGTGTTGGGGCCGGCACAACATGAAGGATTGTTTTTTAAATAGATTTATACTTCTTTTATACCAAACAAAGCGAGCCATATTTCTAGGTTTACATTTCAATTTTTAACTTTTAATAAGCCAAGGGAAAGCATTGTTTTTACTCTGTGTGTCAATTTTTCTAAGCACAGGTTTGAAGTTTATAATTGGCATCACAAGCCCCTTCCACACTGCAGCCAGTAATAGTCACTGCCTGCAAGGTTCATGATTTGGGCTTTTATATAAATAAAAGTGAGCATGCCATCTCCTGCCAGTGCCTTTTGATTTATGTATGTGGATGCCACTTGTCAGGAGGAGGCAATGTTTTGCAACCTGAAAGCATAATCATCTTAGAAGAGTAGAAGGACAAAGTAGAATTAAATATACAAAAGCACAGGGCAGTATGTAGTTGGCAGTTCTATGCCCTCCCAGAGGGAGAAAGACTTTTGCTCCCTTTTTATGATGTAAAATAGTAGCTTGAAGTTCCCTCCCACACCAAGTGACAGCCAGATGACATAGAACCACGGGGTTTTGAGCAGATTGCTGCAAACATGCCTTTTCCCTTCCCACTAATGAGCACTGCAGCAAAAGCCCATGGGCACCTGGCATGCAGGACTCCATCAAGCGGATGCAATACCTGCTGAAGAGAAGCTGTGTCGGCAGGTGGCATGGCCCAGGAGCTGTGATCCCTGGGGCTCCCAGTCAGGTCTCCAGCCCAGGCTGCAGTCTGAGCCAAGGCCAGTCAGGAGCCATGATAGTCAGGCTGAGGGAAGAATCTGCCCTCACACCACATCTTTTGGGACCGAGGGTGTTTGTTAGCACCTCAGGGTATTATTTCTGGAAGCGTGGCCTATCCAGTGAGCACTGCTTACAGACATCCTGGCTGCTCAGCCCCTCAGCCACCATGCATATTTGGTCAGAACAGTCAGACACCATTTATTTTCACACTGTCCCAGCAAAGGAATGTGCCTGACCTCCAGGGGGAAGCTCCCCTGAGTCTTGATGGGCAGAGGAAGCTGGGAGTGGAAGCTGTTTATTGACTAATGCAAAGAAATATGACCTATTAAGGGCAAAAACAGTCACTGAGACTACCTGCATTCTTTGTTCTGGGCATCTGGAGGAGGCTAGCCTCTCTGTGCTCCTCCACCCTGCCTGGTCATGCACAGCTGCCGGGTCTGGCTGAACAATGGAGCAGCTGACAGAAAAAGGTGCCTTGAGTGGCTGGGCCATAGACAGCTCCATGCACTTGTAACTCTAGACCTCCTCTAGATTAAGTAGGATGGAGCCTGGTGTGAATTTGGAGCCAGAGCTCTTGAGGGCTTTGAGATGACAAGTTTCTATAGGGTGGGAAGAAGCGGGAAGGCATTTGTACAAACACTTCCCTGAAGTCCTTGGGTGAAACTGAGCCTGGCTGTGGCCAAGTCCTTGAGAACCGGCTCCTCTGTCCTTGTTGGAACTGTACTCAGTCTGATGACTTGCATTGTGTTCTTCCAAATTTTTGCTGGGATTTTAATGTTCAGCATGGTGGGAGGAGCCCCTGATTCATTTTATGGTTTTTGATTCCAGAAAGTAAATTCTCGAGGTTGCGATGTAAACACAAGCATAGCCGTGTTATTGTTATTATCGTCAGCTCAGGGTGGGATGAGGTGCTCTGTGGGATGCTCAGCCAGAGTGAGAATCTCTGAGAATGTCACTTATGACCATAAAGAGGCTGGTTCGAATTACTCTGGTGAGACAGGGTGTGCCTGTCAGAAGCCTGAGATGTTTGTATGTTCTGAGACTTTGAACCTTCCTGGTGGGCAGCACCAAACCCCCAGTGGATCCCAAGGGGCAGATGCCTCTAAGCCTCCACAACATATTCAAGAGTGAATATGAGACACTAGAGTAAAATTGGGGCAGAGAGGAAATTGGGGGGCAGGGGGTGCTGAGGGCACATGAAGATCTTGAGTGGAGAGCAGTGGCATATCGGTGTGTGCAAACCACACACATCCATCCACTCTTGTGGCCAAGTAGCTGGCCACCACCAGGAAGGTTCATCTGTCCAAAAAAGCAGTGACTTGTTTGGGCAAGTTTCCTCCTTTTGAACGGTTGCCTAATTTTCAACTCCCATGTCTCCTCTTATTGTCAGTTGTTTTCGTTTTTCTGCCCCAACTAAATTCTCTTTTCTGTCTCTCTCTTTCCAACCTTACACTGTGGCCACCAGTTCATTTCAGCCTTCCAGTGCTACACCCACTTCTTGGCTGACACACTTCTGCTCTGAGGTGACTGGTTTTCTTGCCGATTTTCAGAGGGCAGGACTAACCCCTAAGCCGCTTTCCGCACCCCGTCCTCCCTGCTGTGGTTACTGGTTGTGCTAACTGCGAGTGTCTTGCGTACTAACGGACCCATTCGGTGGCATGGTCGGTGAACAGCGTGGGGTGGTGTTCAGCTCGAAAGCCGTTTCCAATTTCACTTACCTCTGAGCCGGCAGCCCAGTCCACGCCAGGTGCATGTCCCGCCCGCCCTCTGTTTCCCTCGTGGCCTGCGCGCATGCTTTTCCAGTTGCACTTACGAAGCCGCTTGCCTTCCTGGGAGGGTTAGCCCTGACTGTGAGACAGCACCGTAGGGAGGGAGGGCTCTGTCACCTTTGAAAAGAACTCCTTTGTCTAGCAGCCTCTGAAAAAGCACATGCATACAAGCATCTTCTTAAATTGGTTCTAATGTAAAGATTCTTAATATCATTGACCAAAACCATAGGTGATTCTTTTGGGAGGGAGTAAAACAGCAAAAATACTCCCAGGCTTCATCACCAGCTGGACCCATGCTTTGTATGTCGAATACATCATCACAATTTCCCCAGCAAAGCCTTTCTCTACTGCAGCCTACACTATAGATCCAAAGGTTTTGCAGTGGCGCTTCTTATCTCTGTTGGCTCATAAAGCCACCAACGATGAAGAAGCTTCAGCGAGAGTATATCATCATCACAGGCCAGGGATGACTTTGAGAAATGACTCAGTTCAACCCCAGGCCTGGAGCAGCCAGTTTCCATGCCCCCATGGCTCTGCTCAAAACACACGTCCCCCCACTGACTCATTACCTAGAGCAGCAGGACTTTCAAAGTACTATTACAGAGAAACCCCACACCTAGTATGGTGGAGCCAGGCCTCGCGGTCTCAGGCTGCAGGTGACTTCTGTCCTGCATGTGGCCCAGCCGTGCTGATCTCTCAGCGTGTCTGCACTGCCCTGCATGCTGCATTACTCACTGCACCGGTGCAGGTCCCAGCCAGCACGGAGTCATTGCTCTCGTCTTATCTTCTCTTGCAGAGTCTCCCTCCCTTTATAGAGTGTCAACCAAAGAGTGCCCTCCTCCCCTCTCAGCCTCGTGCATAGCTAGCCTCCCCCATCTCATCGAAATGCATGGTTGTGACCTTTGGTAGTCATTCACGGTGCCACCTGGAACCCTGTATTTTGCACACAGCAAACAATGTTTAGTTTTATTTATGGTATTCGATGCTGTAAATGAAAATAAATATGGTTCTTTATAAAGCTCATTGTTTCCTCTCTTCTTTGCCATGGAAGCTGCTCAAACCTGAAACACGAGTTGGTTTAGGAGGTCAGTTTTCCCTAAACTGCTGGCGGGACTTGCACTTGTGGTGACATGGTACTCTCTGGGGCTGCGCTGGGCACTCTGAAAGGAAATATTACCCAAGGGTAATATTTGGAAAAAGTCACCGATGCTCCTGGGCCAGGCTTTGGGGTCTCTTTCTTGAAAACTCATGGTACTTTCTGTTCTAGATGCTGCACATAGCTGGTGAGGGTCAGTGTCACCCCAACTGTTGCACCCATTTCCCCCATCATCCAAGCCATGGACCAGTAGGAGATCTTTACTTAGGAGCCATACACTAAATTAGGCTCCCATATAACAAAGGTTGCTCTTACAAGTGTCATGCTGGTCCAGCTGAGTGATGGGTGAAAGGTAAGGAGGAAGGACCGGACATCGGTTTCAGGATGGCAGTGAGCGTGGCAGGTGTGGTCGTCCAGAGGGAGAGACCTTTGTGATCCTAAGAGACCTGTCCTGCCGCCAAAGGCTCAAGCCACTCAGTGCCTTAGGCTGCAAGGCTCTGCTCACAGGGCCACTCTGAGGACAGCACCATGGCAGGCTCTGGCTCAATCCAGGCTGTCCTAAAGGCAAGAAGATTTGAGGCCCCACTTGCCTCCAGAAGCCTGGTCCTCAGCCTCTCTAGCGTGAGATGCCTGCCATTGCCAGGCTGGATGCAGCCAGGCTTCCGACACGGGTATGAAAACTTCATGAGGGCCCTTGCACCTCCAAAGGGGCATTACTGGGGCCCCGGGCCTCTGAGCTCAACTGCAGGCACCTGGAACTGCCTTCAGGGCTGCTTGGGGTCATGACCAAGGGTCTGTACTCTAACCCAGGTGAAACACTCTTCCCCTTTCATGAAAGGAAAGGTGTTAGCGAATGAAGTCAGAAGCTGGGCTAGGCCAGTGACTCGTTCTTTTATTCACTGATCTATTCAAGTATTTGTTGAATGCCTGCCATGCTCTAGGCGTATTCTAGGATGCAGCAGTGACCCACAACAAAGTCCCTACCCCCCCACCCTGCATCTTGGTCTGTATATATCTCTGTGTTGTGTACTAGACTTGATTCGTTTCGTTCACTCGTACATGCACTCATTTGTTAACTACTTACCGAGCGTCTGTGGCGTGCTGGGCACGTAGCAGGGAATGAAACAGGCAAAAGTCCTTGCGCTCATGGAGCTCATAGTTTGGTTTTGATTTTTTGAAGTCAGGTTAAAGCAGCATTTTCCAAAGTGTGGCAATGGAATGCTCGCTCCAAGAGGTGCTTTGTGAATAAAGGGTTCCATAGTCACGGACTTTGAGAAATGTGCTGTACTAATTATGCCAGTGCTCCCAAACCTTAGAGATCCACAGATTCATTCGTATGGTCAAGTCTCTGAGGAATTCTCCAGTAAAGAAGCTTAATTAACTTTGTCCAAGTGGGCTTTCCCCTACCTATTTAAAATGGGTATTTTGTGTGTTTGGGGGTAATGGGGTTTTTTTGTTATTGTTGTTGTTGTTGTTGTTTGTTTGTTTTTTAAAGATTTTATTGGGGAATTGGGGGAGGGGAACAGCGTTGGGGAATCGGGGGAAGGGGAACAGACAAGTTGCTGTCGTTTTGTTCTTCAGTCTAGTTGTGGAGGACGTTGCCTCACTGGCCCAAGTTGGCACCATCATTGTGCTCTTCCCGGGTGAGGCAGATCAGTCGCAGGCCTCTGGACGGCCGCTCATGGCGGCTGCTGGCCGCTCATGCTGGCTACCGGCTACATATGATAGCTTATGACAACCCACTGCAGCAGGGGACTGCAGCCTATGCCGCTGCCAGTGACCCACAGCAGCCCAGCCCCAGATCAAGCTGTTGTTCAGCATCTTAGTTGTAGAGGGCAGTGTCACTGGCCCTCATATGTGGGATCCGAACCGGGGCCCTCTGGCATCCCAAGCCAGCTCTTAACCAACGCGCCACTCGGCCGGCCTGTTGTTGTTGTTTTTGCACATTACATTTTGCATTAAGTGTTTGGTAGAATATTCTTTATTCCAGGAACACTGGATTAAAGACTTAAAATCAAAAAAGTAAAACAATAGAATTAATTATTTATTAGATCATGGGGTAGGACCTTTCTAAGCTTTAAAACCTGTGACAGAAAAAATTACAGAGGAAAAACATGACATAAATCTATCTACATTTTAAAAACTTAAAGCATAACAAACAATAAAATGAAAATATTCCATAGAAAGTCATAATGGAGAAAAATATGAACTAGATGTGATAACAAAGATATTTGTTGCTACAGCATTTAAAAAGTTCGTGCAAAGTAGGTATTCCCAGGCACCTTGCACAGTGTAGGTGATTGTTTAGTATTTGTTGATTAAAGACCCAATGATAAATGGGCAAAGGCCATGCATAGACAGTTCACACTTAAGCACATTTTAAAAGTAAATGCTAAAATGAAAAAGCAAGCATTTACAGAAATGTTCTTACTTGGCTTTCAAAGGAATGTAAACAAATTATGCTGTGCCCACTGAAAAAAAGTAAAGTAGATTGTAAAACAAAAAGTGTGAACTTAGTAACTGGTATTGAGTAAAAATAAATGGGGACAATCTTTTCTGGAAAGCAATATGGCAACAATTATTAAGATCCATAAGAGGGCTCTGACCCCTTGGTCCAGTAATCCTACCCCAGGGAACTGATCCTAAAGAAATAATCCAGCCAAAGAAACAAATCTCCATGCAGCTGGAGTATTAAATAGAGTAAGTGGGACAAGCAGAGTGGGTGGGCTGTTCTTTCTTTCTGTGAACTCATTCACTTTTACAACTTTTCTTTTAATTCCCTAAATAAGTAAAAGAAGTGACTGCTTCTTTGCCTGCCCCGGGGCCAGCTGTTATTGACTGAGCGTTTCCTCCGGGTCAGGCATGGGGCCAAGCACTTTATGTGCTGCACCTCGTAAGCCCTTCACCTCCTCGTGGCAACCTTGAAGTTGGTGCTGATATTAAAGAAGTTCACTGATACCACGGAGATGATTAGAGCAGCATCTGCAACTGTAAAGGAACAGAGAGTCCCAAGGGCCCGGGCCAGGAGTCAGGTGCTGCTCTCAGGAAAGCCTTGGCCCATGGGAAGAGTCCTGGACATGGCCAAAGACCCTTTGTACTGACTCGGTGGCGTTGGGCAAGTCCGCTCTGTGACCTGGGGCTCACAGTGCCTCAGGCATAGGGTTTTGTGCATCAGGGAATGCCCTGAGGGAGACTTTCTTCAGACCTTCTAGTTGAGGAGGGCGCATCTTAGTGGCCCATGTGGGGATTGAACTGGCAACCTTGGTGTTGTGAGCACTGCGCTCTAACCAACCGAGCTAACTGGCCTCCCCTGTTCAGGTATCCTAGATCAGCTGGAGCTCAGAGCGCCTGACCGGACATCCTCAAGTTGGGGACTAAACAGAGGTCTCAGTACACACTGGGTGGCAACATCGATTGTTCTCTAGTAGTCTGATTACCGCAGCCTCTTGAAGGTAACTGGTTACCTCTCTTCAGACACCGCAGCCTCAGCTCTGGCACCGCCATCCCTCCTGCCACCTGCCGGCAGGAGTTTTGGTTTCACTTTAGTTTTGCAATGGACCCAGCTTGACCCCTGTGCCTGGTCCTGCCCTCCTGCCCTCTCACACACTGTGTCCCAACCTCCCTGACCCCCTCCAACATCAGGCACATTCTGTCTTAGAGCGTTTGCACTGGCTGTTCCCTCTGCCAGGAACACCCTTCCAAGCACCTATATGGCTGATTTATTCAAATCTTTGTTCCCATGTCCCCCTCCCAGGGAAACCCACCTTTAACACTGCAACCTGCAGCCCCACTCTCCTGATCCCTTTTTCCCAACTATACAGTATTTCCATAGCATTTATCACTTCCAACCATATTATATAATTCACTTATTAATTATGTGCATTGTTTGTTTATGTTTTCCCCCTTGCTAGGATGTAAGCTCCTCAAGGGCAGGGATCTTTGTTTTTTTTTGAGCACTCATAACCCCAACAGGTAACACATAGTGGGCCCTCAATAAAAACTTGTAGAATTAAAGGAATGGCAGGCCCTGCCTTCTGGCCTGGACCTCGGACTGGGGAGCCTGCAGTCAGCTTGGGCTGTGAAAGGGCTTGCTGGTATCAGTTCATGGCACAGGAGGGAGTACCTGAAAGAAAGGTATGACGCTGTGAGTCCTGTTACCTCCACAGAGCCCTTTGATTGAGTATGGAAGGGAGTTTTGATTTTGCTTCCATTTTGCCTTCCACGGGGCATGATCTTCAGCTTCCTAATCTGTAAAATAACAATACACAGGAGAACATGTTCCTTTGTTGTCTCCCTGGGTTCTGGGGAGAGTGGAAGGGTTTCTAGGCTTGGGGAGAAATAGGAACAATTCCACCAGCAGAATGGGGCAAGGGTCTTCACCCTGAATGCAGCGAGGGCCTGGCCAGAAAAGGGCCTCGGGACTTGGCTCCTGGGGGTGGTGTTGCGAGGACAGACGTTTCCCCGGACGCTGCCTGGCTCTGCCTCTGGAGTCTCATCTTTCGCCCCGGAGCAGGTGTCTGGCCTGAGCACCGAGAGGAAACTGAGATGCTCGGCTGGCCTTCCCTTGGGGAGGCCAGGGGCAGCTGGCCTGGGAGATGCCGGATTGTTCTCACCCTCCACCCCCGTGTACCTCCTCCATGGCAGACCAGCCCCACCGCGTAGTCCTGGATTCTCCCTGTTATCTGACTACAGATAAGGCAAAGTCCAGGACAAAGAGCAGCCAGGCATGAGGCAGGCGGCACAGGTGAGCACACCCGGTCCCTCACCTGGGGCGGCTCTGTGCCCGTGTCCCAGCAGCAGCTAATCCAGCTGACTCACTGCGTATCCCTGGCTGAGTATCACTCTGGATTCCATGTTCTTCCACTCGTGCGATGAAGATGATAATACTGTCCTTTCAGGTTGCTGGGATGTTAGAGGCGATGAACATAAAGCGCTAAGCAGGCACGTGGGCATGGGATGATCAGCTGGTATTGCTTTTATTGCCTTTAGATTACTTCTATTACTTGCACTAGTACCACTGGAACTAGCACTCCCGGTATGTGCATGTGGACAGGAGCCCTCGGGAATGAAAAGAGGTGCCTGGACGTAGACACTTGAGGAGTGGCGCTGAACCCCAGAGACCCAGCTGTAGCCTGTGGCCTGGGTCTTGGGGGACAAAAGAAGGGATGTCCTCCTTTAGCGCCCTTTGCCTGGGCAAGGTAGTGACCAGAAGAAGCACCAGCTTCTTTTCTACAGAGTCTCACCTCCCAGTGTACCCCAGCCACTCCACGGATGTCTGGGCTTCACAGTGAGCGAGGTTGGCCCTGACCTTGCGGTACTAAGGGGTCATCAGTCAGCCACGTCCCCACCCCTTCAGAAGCCCAGGAAGCCACTGTGAGCCCTCACCCTGTTCCTGGGTGAGCAAAGGCAACTCTCTAGGAGGAGGAAGGCGAGAAGCAGACCCATGGGGTGTTCCTTGCAGGTTTGAGTGGCTCCTGAGGTGTGGGGGACACAGGTCTGGTGCCAGTGCAGCCTGGCACAGATCTCCTCTGCCTGCAGCTGCTCCATCGTGCCAGGCTGCTGTCGGCTTCCTCACTGTCCCCTTCTCCAAGTGCGTATTCTTGGCCTGTAGGTTTCCTCGCTGGTCTCCCTCTCTGCTCCTTGTGGGTCCTCCAGTCCACTTTCCACTCTGCAGCCAGAGCAGCCTTTCTAGGAGGGAAATATAACGATGCCAGCCCCCTTCTTCCGGCCCTTCTGTGGTTGCTACTGGAGTGAAACCCACTCTTCACCTTGTCATTCGAGGCCCTCTTTGGTTGACGTCAATGCCATCATGTGCCGCAGGCTTCTTTTATATACCCTCCTGCCCTGCAGCCACATGGACTTATTTTCTGTTCCCAGGTGGATGGCAGTGTTTCCCCACGTTGCTTTCACTCACAGACACCCACTGCCTGGAGAACCTCTCCTTTCTCTGTTTGTTTAAATCCTGCTCATCCTCAAGCCCTGTTAAAACGATGCCTTCAACCGAAAGCGTTCTCCGTATAGAAGTCAGACCTGCCTCCCCTTCCACCTGGTGTCAGCCTCCTTCTTAGATGGTCTACCTTCCAATGTAGATATTTGTGAACATGCCTTATCTCCCCTGTGGGATAGGAAATCCTTGAAGACAGAGGCCATGCCTAATTCCTCTCCCAATCTACAGCATGGGCCTGGGTCGGTAGCATCTGTTGATAAATATTTGTACATGCAGCTCACAAGCACACATACCTGTACTCAGATATAAGCCAGGTATAGAGTCAGGTCTCTACTGCAGTAATTCTGTGTAACAAGCCAAAAATTTCAGTGGCTTGTAATATTTCTTTTCCTTCTGGATGGGCCTGTGAGTTGGCTGGGTGGCTCTGCTTCAGGCTGCATATCGGAGGATGGCCTGGGCTTCTGTGGAGTTGGTTGCCTCCAGATCTGTTCCATGTGCCCACAATCGGGCACCAAGGCGTATGGGGGCAGTGGCCACCTGGGACAAGCTCTTCTTATGGCAAGGAGTGTGAGCCGACAAGCCAAACAGCAAAGCCATTTAAAGCCACCATTCACATCGCATCCACTAATTTTCACTGGTCAAAGCAAGCTAAATGGTCTAGCCGCACATCCATTGGGCAAGGAGGCACACCCCACCTACTCTTGGGAAGGACGGCGCGGTCACAGGACAGCACAGCTCTGTTACGGGGAGGAGTGAAGTACCAGGGACATATTCCAGCCCCTGCCAGCAGCTGCCCAAGCCTCTGGAGGAGGAGCAGGTGCCCTGCGGGGCTGTTCATGCCCACCATCTCTCTAGACCCTCTTCTCCTCTCAGCAGATGAGCCGACCTCCCCCAAGAAGCCCAAGAGTGTCCCGGAGCCAGAGACCAGTGATGTGGAAGGTGGAGTCACCTCTCCCCTGCCTTCCGAGTGGACCTCAGTGAGGATCAGTCCTGGGGAGGATGTGGTTGGGCAGGACGTGCTGGCTGTGTGTGTCCTGGTCACCAGCGATGACAGCAGGTATGCTCAGGCCGTAGCAGGATGGGGGCAGAATGGCTCAGGCAAAGAGATGGTCTTCTGTCTGCTCACTTGCAATATGACCTCTCTCTGCCTCCATTTCCTCATCTGTAAGATGGGGACAATTCTAGCACCTGTCTCAAAGGGAGTTGTAAGATCAGAGAGTTAATATGTAAACTGTAGAACAACGCAAACTAGTTTACATAACAAAGCAAACATTGGTTCATCTGATGGGGAAGTGCACGGTACTCACTTCAAGTGAAGATGGAGCCAGAGGTGCAGACAGCTGCCGCCCCGTGCCGCCCCTCTGCCCTCAGAGTCCAACAGTCCACAGAGAAGCTGTCTCCATGTGGGACTCTGGCAAATGAGGGCCTCAGCACACATTCATAAAACAATGTCTGTATTCAAGATTTCAAGGTAGAGCTCCCACCGGTACCATCCATGTCACATGCCCACCTCTGGGGTTAATCAGTGAACAGGACTGGGGTGGCGTGACCAGTGGACTTGGACAGTCTGACGGATAGACAGCCCACCAAAGCCCATAGGGGGAAAGGGGCAGAGACCTCATATAAAGAAGCATGCTGGATATATATATATATATATATATATATATATATATATATATATATATAGAGAGAGAGAGAGAGAGAGAGAGAGAGAGAGAGTAAATATATTCACTAAAATGTCACTGCCCGACAGGTTCTGTGCTTTGTCACCTGGGACTGTGCTTGTGCTGTCCCCACTGCCTAGCACACCCTGTTTCCACTTCCCCTGCCACCTGAAGTCCTGCCAGTCATTTAAGACCCAGGTTAAATATTCCCCCTCCCCCCTCCCCAGGCAGTCTTTCCCATTCCCCCATCCATTCCCAGGGGAGGCAAGCAGTATTCAAACGCCTGAAGGTTAGGACCAGGTTCCTAACGATGAGCTCACTTTACCCCAGAGAGCTTGTGAGTTATGCCTGGAGACAGGTGAAGGTGAGAGGACCAGCCTTCACACCAGTACTTCATCCCACATTTGCTGGGCTTCTTTCTCCTGCTCTGACCCACACTTGTATTCGCTTGCTAAGGCTGCCCATAAAGTACCACAGACTAGGTGGCTTAAACAGCAGAGGTTTGTTTTCTCAGTTCTGGAAGCTGGAAGTCTGAGGTTCAAGGTGTCAGCAGGGTTGGTTCCTTCTGAGGGTGTGAGGGAAGGGTCTGTTCCAGGCGTCTCTCCTGGGCTTCTACTTAGATGGCTGTCTTCATGTTCACATGGCATTTTCCTACTATGCCTGTCTGTGTCCTAATTGCCCCTTCTTGTAAGGACACCAGTCATATTGAATGTAGACTCACCCTAATGACTTCATTTTAACTAATTTACCTTTTTAAAGACCCTGTCTCTAAGTGCAGACACATTCTGGAGTACTCGAGGTTAGGACTTAATATGAATTTTAGGGAACGCAGCTCAGCTTATAACAAAGCCTGAGGCTGGTGCTGAGTACAGAGGTAACCACACCACTTCCCTTGGCCCAGAACCCCATGATCTGCTGGAGGCAGTGGTGGGCGGGGCACAGCGTGGGTTTGGGGGGCGCGAATTGCAGGCCTCCTCACTCACCCTCTCTCCCTTCCTTCCTTCCAGCTCTGATGCAGAGTTGGACTGTGGCAGCAGTGAGGCCTCTGGTGCAGAGCCCTGTGAAGAGAGACCCCGGCGGCCGGAACCCCCACTCCTCCCAAAGCCCCTCACCCGGCACAGCTCCCTGAGGGAGACAGTCTCTCCGCAGTGCCCCGAGGAGCCCAGAGCTCTGCATGGTGAGCAGAGAGCCTGGCTGAGCAGGAGACAGGCCTGCTAGATCCTGGGACATGGGAGGGAGTAGAGAGCCCGACGGCCAGTTTTTCTTCCTGAAGGACCAGTTGACAGGAGGTCTAACCCTCAGGCTCGGAAGCAGTGGGGCTGGGAATTTTGAGGGTTGGGATGCAAGTGGGGGTGGAAGGACTGGACCCAGGCCCGGCCTCCTTCTTCATGAAAAGCTTTGGAATCTCAAATAAAAAGGTAGCAGAGGGAACTGGCTGGCTTTGTGTATCACAGGCAGGCAGAGATAAGAGGTCTCCAGGACCCTCCCGTGTGGAGCAGTCTCCCTCCTGCCTCCTTTGTGAGTACCTCCTTAGGGGCCCCCTGGCATTCCATAGCCCACCAGGGCAGAAAAGTGGGCCCAGTTGCTCTTGGGCCACATATAGCCCTGGGCAGCACAGCTTCCCTGGGGCTACTTACTGGCAGCACAGGGCTGGGACCAGTGCTTGGGGTTTGTGGAATGCACCAAACTACCTACACAATAATAAACGCACTTTCCCTGAGTACCTGTAATAGGCAGGGTTTTTCCCATACCTGGCCCCATTTCATCCTCAGGATGACCCTGTGAGGTAAGTAATATAGAGCCCAAGTTTACAGGTGACAAAATGGACAGTGTTTTTCCAAGGTCTCCCAGCTGGTAAGCAGTGTGGCCCAGGGCTGGGTGCCCCTCAGAAGTAGTTGTCCTTAAAAGCCCAGCTTGTTTTAACAAAGGTGGCCTTGAAGAGAGCGTTTTGATTCAGTCAACAACAAATTGTGACCTCTGGGTGGGAAGAACAGGCCAACAGAAAGTTGCCACCAGCCGGACAGACCGCCTCAGCTGCCCCCTGCCAGCCCGAGCTCCGCTTGTCCTGCACTTCCCTCTGGTGGCTGAGAGCAGAATTTCCACCTCTGTCTCTCTGGGTTCCAGCCTCATTTATAAACACGAAGACTGCCTGCCTTTCATTCCTTCCCTCCATTTCTCCCCTCTCCTCAATTGCCAGGGGATTTTAGGCAACTTACAAAAAAAGACATCAACCAAAATTGTATATCTATGCAAATAAAAGATAAAGCCTCCAGATCAGGGTTGACAAAACCAGTTTAGGAGGAATAACTCCAGAATGGAAGACTGTAGTCCTAAACGGTTGTTCTCAGAGAATCATACATTTCATCCTGAATTTTCTGGCAGCCAGAATTAAAAAGGAAATAGATAATTATTGTCATGGTTCATGAGGGGAAAAACATATTGGTTCACAGCAGCAGGTCTGAGCAGGCACCACTTTTCCTAATGCTTCCTCTGTAGAAATTTTCCAGCTCATGTCAGATAGATGATACTGAGAGGTGTATTATATCATGTCTTGAACAGCGTCTCTGCAAAATATGCAGCTGTGATTTCCCTGAGACTGTTTCTTGCAGGATCTTTGGCTGGCAGGTGAGGGGAGGACAGCAAAACGTGACTCGACAAGAGCAGTTCTCCCAGGGGAAGGAGTGGGGTGGGGTTGAAAGAACAAGGCAGCGTGGCCAAAGCGTTTTGTTTCTGACAGTCCAGTTTAATTCCAAAATAAAATATAGAGTAGATAGAGAAGTGGATAGACCTCATGGCTTTCAAGCACTCTCCTGTCGATTTCATCTTCATCCATTGTGGTTTTGATCGTTGCTACAAAGACCACTTTGTAAGGTGAAAGTCCCTGGCATAGTCTAAGGGCTGTTTTGTGTTGCTGGTTGTGGCGACTCCATCACTTTACCAGATAATGTAGGGTTGACGTCCTGTCGTGGGTGTTAGGGAGCTTCATTGATCACAGTTTTCACCTGGATAAATGGCTCAGAGGTGAGCCAAGGAAATGCTGGACAAGACCAGGATATTACTTTTAAAAGAATCCTGGTGTGTACACCATGCTCAGAGCAGCATTATTCACAGTCACCAAAAAGGGGAAATGACCCAGCTGTCCATCAGCAGGTGAATAGATAAATAAATCGTGCAATATCCACACAACGGAATGTCATTCAGCCTTAAAAAGGAAGGAAATTCTGACACATGCTACAACAATGATGAACCCGAAGTCATTATGCTAAGTGACATAAGCCAGACACAAAATGACAAATATTTATGATTGCACTTCTATGCGGTACCTAGAATAGTCAAAGTCATATAGACAGAAAATAGAATGGTGGTTACCAGGGTTTTGGGGAAAGCGTGGATGGGGAGTTATTTAATGGGTACAGAGTTGCAGTTTGGGTTGAAGAAAAAGTTCTGGAAATGGTTGCACAACAATATGAATATCCTTAATGGCACTTAAAAATGATTGAAATGTAATTTTTGTGTTATATACATTTTACCACAATTTGGAAAAAAGACTCTGGGACTACCTCAGCTCATCAAGGAGCCTATTGTCTCCCGAAAGTTCCTTACCATAGAGCCTCCCCAAGATAGTGGTTGGAAATATAACTTAAGGCCTGTGTTATCAAGGCCATAGAAAATGCTCAGTAATGTTCTCATAAAACACCTACCGTATTTCCCCATGTATAAGACGCGCCCATGTATAAGACGCACCTTAATTTGGGGGCCCGAAATTTGAAAAAAATTGTATTACATAAAGTTATTGAACTCAAGTTTCATTCATCATAAAATTCATACAACTCCTCATCACTGTCAAAACTCCCAACCATTAGCTTGTCCTCATCTGTGTCTGATGACAAATCACTGTCTTCATATATTGCCTCATCTTCAGTGGGAAATGCAAGTAAAAAAATTTACAACCACTGTATAAGACACACCCAGATTTTAGACCCCAAATTTTTCAAAAAAGGGTGCATCTTATACATGGGGAAATACGGTAATTTAGTGATTCTTAAAAATCTTGTTTAAAAGGCATGCCCCTAGCTTCCCACCTTTAGAGATTCAGATTCAGTGCAAGTATCTGCATTTTATGTCAGCGCCCTAGGTCCTTTCATGCAGGAGGGCCAACCAAGCCCTGCACTTTGGGAATCACAGACAAGCAGCTTCCTAGAGGCCTGCCTAGGTGAATTAGCTGTAAAACGCATGCCTGAGCAACTAAATGAATTGACTAGTGCATTGTGCTCTTGGACATAAAACCAGTTAGAGTTAGGAGGGCACTCTGCCCCCAGATAACGCTAATTTAGAAAAATTGGTATTTGTCCATTTTTTTTCCCGGCAATAATTTTATAACAGGATATTCCAATGGCCTATGAGGGACACTACCAGTTTGTAACAATAAAATGAAATCAGCACCATATAGCCCAGTATTTACTCTCTGACTCCTTTTGTAGCGGTTCATTCACTAAGATCTCCAAAAGCACTCCCTTAAAATAAATATGAATAAATAAAGTCAATATAAGTAAAATACAAGCTAAAAACAAGGGAACAGCCCTGCTTTATTCTGCTCAAAATTATCGGATCAAATCACTACTCACACTATTGTTCCTCTTGTGGCAAAACTGTGTGCACGTGTGACCTAGGAACACCAGTGACGGAAAAACCTCTCATGAATGTCGGCCATTTCTAATAAATTACATTCGACAATGTTAAAAGCTGAGGCAAAGCAGTAAGACTTTAAGTGCGCTTCTGTTTCAGTCTGCAGCTGTGTTTGAGGCTTACTTGCTCCTTATGTAAAACAGCCAGCCTGGAAAACACTGACCTGCACTTGGTGTGTGGAAGTGAACCAAAACTGTGGGCAGACTGTTCATCCTGTGATGGGAGATGGGGAGGCTGTACCCCAAGTCTGTCCACACAGGCTCCCCTCAACCCCATGGGTGTGATTATGAAAGCAGGCCTGTGGGATTGGGAACCCTCCAGGCTGAGCAGGCTCAAAGCATGTCCAAATAGAATAAGGGAGGGATAGGTGCCAAGAATCTAAGGAGCTGGAGGATCTGGTCTGAGGAAAGGAAGCACCCAGGCAGCGGTTGACACGTGCGCAGCGCAGCCTAGCTGGTAAGCATTGACACCCAGCTCTGAGCACTGGCAGGGACTTCCTACAGAGAGAGAGGAGGGGCTGTGTCAGTTGGGCCTTGGACTCAGAGCGCTGCATTCAAGCCTCCCTACCCTCATTCCACACCCCCATCACTCCCGTGTGCTTCCTTTCCATGCCCCATGCTCACGCCTGTGTGAGCATTCAGGCAGGCTCATCCCCACTCTTCCTCTCGAGGCTGTGGTGGAGCCACCACAGGGACCTGGAGCTGAGGCCAAATCTTAGGGCCCAGGGGGAATTTTCTTCTGCATGTGATGATCATTTTGCTCAGCTGATTCTCAAGGCCCAGCTGGGTGGAGGGTCTTCAGTACACAGTTCACAGCCTCCTGCAAATGGTTTCCATTGGAACCAAGGCCAAGAGGAGGTTCGCAGCAATGGATTGTCCAGAGATTCAGTTAAAATAGGTTCCCAAAGGGGTTTCCGGGCTCTGAGGGGAAGGGGGAGAGTGGGTAGAGCTTTCTGCAGCTTCCAGGCTTCAATGAGAGCAGCTCCAGTTTTATCTATCACATACAAATATATGGGACGCTGATGTGACACTTCAGCTTTGAAGAACTGTGCTAAAAAGAAAAAGTGCATATATGCGTGTATATTTATGGGCATATATGTATATGTGTATATATGTGTGCATATAAACATGTAAACATATATATGCGTATTAATGATGGGCAAGTTAGAATGACGGCTCATAATTTGAAGCATTTTAATAGGTGGTGGTACCTGTCCCATAGCAGAGGCTCAAAAAATATTTGGTGAATTAATGAATGAGAAACTGGAGGTATGTGCTATAGGGATAGGAAGGTGCAGTCTGAGCAAAGGAAGGGGCTCAGTCAGCTATGATTATTAGCTGATTAACTTTTGGTAAATGGACCATAGGAGAAAATGTCCTGTTTATTCTTCACATTTAACAGATTTCCCCCCTCCCCATCTTCCCTGACCCTTTCTGTTTTCCACTACAGCTCTGCAACGGGCCAACAGCTTCCAGTCCCCAACACCCAGCAAATACCAGAGCTGGAGAAGAAAATTCCAGTCAAGTGAGTCATGAACTCTCTAGGGGTGGAGGTGGGGGTGGGGATGGGCGTGGGCAGGAGCCCTCTGACTAATTCTTGGGGGCAGCTGTCCTCATTCCTTACATGTCCTCTCTGACCTGACTTCCTAGATGTGAGGGGCAAGAAAAGAAATACAAGGTTGACCCTATTTTTGCTGCTGACTAAAGGAAGAGTTTTCTGAGGGATTTGGGACAGTTTATTTCCCCTCACTCCCCACTCTGGAATCATGGAGTCTTAGCACTGTACAGTTAACACTTGGAAGGGACCTTAGCCCATCAGCTCCAAGCTTCTGGAAACATGAGGAAACTGAGGCACAGGGTTGCTGTATGTGTTTATTTAGTACCCTGGAGTTGGGCTAGGGGCATCATCTTAACCTCATGCAATCGCAGGCAAAGCAATGAAGGAAGACACACACACACACATGCACGCACGCATGCACGCAAGCACGCACAAATGCACAAATACATACTGCTGTGCTCCTTTTAATGAGCAGACTATATGGTTCTAGGATCCTAGGGAAGAGCAGGATGGGCGTGGACCAGGGCCTGCAGCGGGTACCGAGGCAGCAGGCTCCCACCAGGGGGCGCAGTGACCACGCATACAGTTGCACAGCATCGCGGGGCTACCCACATGGCTGGCGGGGCAGCAATTACAGAGCCGTGATTCTCTCTCTGATCGGGGAAGAAGGGCAGAGACTCTTCATCCAGTTCCACGTCCGTTGCTGCCTTCCACCTCCTCCTGCCTCCACGCCCCACCGCGGGCCTTGCTTTAAGAGCGGTGGAGCCAGGAAAGCCTTGGGTCAGACGAGTTTCTAAAAAAGAAACGCTGCTGTAGGTGGAACAGAGTGCTAATTTAGTTGACTCCTGCTTTCTGAGTCAGCGCTGCCTCCTGGCCAGTGAGTCATTCTCCTGACAACCCCCAGACCCTCGGCCCCTTTCGCTTGGGTCAGGCTGGGCCAGTGGGTGCTTCTGGAGCTGGACCAGGGCTGCACACCTGGGCGGCACCTCACCTGCGGACAACCTATAATAGTTCTTGAATCGTCTTGCTGCCCAGGCAGTGAGAGTGAGGGGAAGGAGCCAATTAATGTTTACTGAAGGCCTGGGCCAGGCCTTTTCCACAAGGCACCTCATTGACTGCCCCGCCACAACCCCTCCCCCAGTCAGGGGAACTTCTTCTTCTATGGGTGGGTCCATTTCTGCTCTGGGTGCAGAGTCCATCCCAGTGCTTCCAGTCAACTTTACTGAATGCCACCAGTGTGAGGGGGTCATCCTTGCCCTCAAGAAGTTCCCAGTCTGGGATGAGAGCCAGGAGTCTGGTGGGGGACCCTCACTGCAAGGTCAGGGTGCTGAAGGAGGCACGGGACAGAGGGGACTGCTCACGGCAGTATGGTTTCTGGGATTAACTAGACACAACTATGGTTAACTAGACACAACTGGGACCTCAGTTGTGTCTCGTTAACCCAAGAGTATCAGGCGTTGGTTCTCAGTGTATGTAAAAGCTGGCTGGAGGGCAGGCCTTGAATTTGAATCATTTCTATGGTCTTGGTGCCTAGCATGGGCCTGGTGCAAAGGAGGCACCCAGTCCTTCCTTCCTTCCTTCCTTCCTTCCTTCCTTCCTTCCTTCC
>NW_017731538.1:589128-596123 GCF_001890085.2 Hipposideros armiger
CCTTCCTTCTTTCCTTCCTTCCTTCCTTCGCCAGTGAATATCTGAATAAAGAGGGAACAAATGAATCAACAACTAACTGGGGAACAAGCAGGTTAGACCGAAGGCAGGAACAGATAAAGCCATGGGTTGAGGCCTTGCCGGCTGCTGCCCCTAGAGGGTGCTCCAAGACTTTGGGAGGATTTGAGCCATTGCCTAAACTCAAAATTCTGGGAAGCTGCACCCCACAGCCTCAGTCTTTGTGAAAATCCCCAGAGCTGAAAGCCACTAGAGCTGTCTTTTTGGTCATTTTCATTTTGCCCTAAAGGAAACCCCAGCGGGTAAGGCTGATCCTGTAGTAAGAAACAGAACATGGGGACCATCCCCTCTGTCCATTCATTGCCCCGTCTGGGGCTGGTTCTGTGTGACTGATGTCGGCACCCTCCCCCAGCTGACTGTTTATCAGAATGACCTCTATGATCAAGGGAAAAGGTCACCATTGCCAGAGGACCCAGAGAAGAGGCACCTGACCCAGACAGTGTTAGGGGCTATAATCCAGGCCCTGCTCTGCTCATCAACTCCCTTTTCATAAAAGGACCAGAAGGACCAGTGGCACCCAGGACTGAGGTCCCTGCAAAGGGCAGGTTTTAATGAACAGAATGGGTCAGCAGAGAAGGGTCTGAGCTAATGAATGAGGAGTTTCTGGGCCCATGAGATAGAGAAATCCAGGCTGGGGTGGGTGTGCAGCCCCCTCTGGAATGGGTCAGGGTTTCAGCAGTGTCTTTACTGGGCGCCTCTTGTGTGCATGGGAGGAAGGGAAGGGGATGGAATTAATATTTAGCTAGCGTGTAGCACTTACTTTACGTCCCGCAATGGACACCTCTTTTTATCTCTATCTATTCACTCTCCCCTGAAGCAGCAGTAGACTTCTCGTTTTTCAGTTGAGGAAACTGGCGGGTTAAGAAAGTTGCTGGGTGTCAGGCAGCTGGTGTGGCTGTAAAGGAGGTGGGGTTCCAGGATCCCCTTTACCATTCTCTGAGGAAACAGCCACCTCAGGCAAGTGCAATTCCTGTCTCCTCTCAGCTCTGACCTCACCTTCCCTTCCTCCCGCCTTCCAAGCAGAAGGCGTTTTGTTAGCCCCATCTCCTCAAGCCTTCCCCAAGTTCTCCTGAAGACAGTGCATGAGGAATGAGTGTGGAGAGAGGCCCCACTAGCTGGGGTGGGGAGTGGGGAATGGAGAAAGGAGAAGACAGGGAGCAGCTCCTGGGTCATGACCTTGTGAACCCCAAGGCTTTCCTGTCAGGCTTGGTTGCCAAGGTGTCCTTGGCTCCATGTCAGAAGGTTCCCGGAGAGCTCCTCAGGGGAACAGAAAGGCAGTTTGTTGAGCTAAGGGGCCTTTGAGAGACGTTCAGGAGTTTGATTCAGGAGGTGGCAGAAACAGGAGAATGAGGGGGCGAGGAAGAGAAGAAAAAGGAATTTGGCAGGAATTTGGCAAGCCCAGGACAGGAAGCAAGGCAACAACGGACTCACAACTTTTGCCTTTTTAGGCTTGAACCATCGCACTGTGGCCTGAGATGGAGGCTCTTGGGCTGAGATGGGGGTTTGGGTAAAAGGCAAGCTGGCCAGCTGCCTCCCGGCGTCAGCTCCTGGCAGCCAGCGGTCTTTCTCTCCAGCAGCTCCTTCCTGCCACCCTCAGATCTGTTCCCCTGAGTTACCTTTTCCCTCTGAAGCATCCTGGAGGGCTTCCCCTTGGGAGCTGGCTGACCATATGTGTGTGGTGGCCATCTTTCAAAGCCCAGGCCTGGGATACCCACTTTGACATGCTTGCATGAGTGAATGAGGAAAGCAGGGTGGAATACTGAAAATCCCCCTTTGTGGTTCCTTGCGTGAATGGGTTTTAAAGGAATGCTTCGTGGGTCAGAGATTGGGTTTGGGTCCCGGAGGAGGAGCCTCTCACCCAAAGCTTTGGGGAAACCGAGGCCAGGGGATCATGTTGAGTTAGGAAGTGAGCTAAAATCTGAAGGCTGGACATGTCAGAGGAAAAACTGGAATGAGTCAGCTGAGCGACCGGAAGCAGGGAGTCCAATAGGAGTGGGTAGTTAGAGACTGGGGCCCTGGGCAGCCTTTATGTGCCGGGTTCATGGAAAAGCTGGGCAGAAGGATCAGACCCCGAGTGGGCAAATCCAAAATGGAGCATGGCATTTTCTGAATCCCTTTGCTGGCAGATTACTGAAATGGTCCAATATGAGAACAAAATGCTTGAGATTTTCGATGTAAGGTTACTTGGGGTGTATGTGCGCACGCCTGTGTGCATATGTGCACTCCCGAGAGATGGTGAGAGACAGAATGAGATTGATCTTATAGGCTACAAGTGTCAGGATTCTGCTGTCACCAGGCTAATTGATTTCAGCTCCCACAGTTCAATTAGGCTTGTCCTCCAGGCCGGCCACACTCCTTCCCCACGTTGCTCTGATCACGTACACTGCGTCTCTTTGTTCCCTGACCAACAGGAGCTTGGCATTCCATATGCTTCGAATGACTTGATATTCGTTCTAACCTTCCTCCCTTGTGTTCTCTTAAAATCTTAAACTGACCATCTCGCCCGAGAGACCCTTGGCGCACATGTGAGAATGAAGAGCCCGTTTCATTAGCAGTGACTGCCTAACCTCTCCGCACCCACAGCTAATGGTCCAGCGTCGTGTGGGAAGAGGCCACAGGTGGTTCATTGACTACGTGATTTAACAAAGCTCCAGGCCCCAGTCATGATGGCTATAGGGGAACTTGAGCGATAGATTCCATTTCTAAGAAACACTCTGGGGTTTCCTGTATCATCTCTCAGGAATATTTTCACATGAGTGTGAAACACAATGGTTCTTAGACTTTTGATCCTGGGACCTCTTCTCCCCACAGGAGTTGCCACACCTACACCCGTTCCTCCAAGTCCCAATCTGTGGGCACCGGGGCCTCAAATCCATCTCTAACAGCTTCCTCCCTCTGATTGCGTTTATAGAGTTGGTGCTTCGCTTAAAACCTCCTCTTTTCATGGTAAAATAAGGTAATAACAAGTATGTAATGGAGGGCATGTTCTTTCTTTGGTAGATTCGATGCCAGTGAACAACAAAAGAGCTGTGTTGCCTCCCACAGAAGCTTCTCCGTCTCCGTCTCCTTCCCCACTGTCTTCTGCTTCGTCTTCCCCACTATCTTCTTCAGGCAGCATCCCAGGGAGTGCTCTGGATTGTTCCTTCCCACCTCAGGTGAGCGTCCCTCAGGGCCCTGCACAGGTGTTAGGAAAGTGAGCTGCCTTTAGTCTCCCCACTTCCACACTTAAATCTGAATTCTTAGCACTCCTAGGTCACCCAAGTGCAAAGCCAGGGCTGGAGAGCCGGTCTGTTGAGAGCCCACCCCAGTCTTCCTTCATTGAGTTCCTTTCACAAAAGCTCATCCTGCTCCCTCTCAGCCAACCCCTAGGGCACAGCCACTCATTCACTCAGCAAACTTTACAGGATATGAAATCTGGGCGGGGCTGTGGGATGCAGAGATGCTAGGACATAGGCTGTGCCCTGGAGGATCTTGCCAAGGGTGTGAGGAGCTGCCAGCTGCAGGATGGCAGGCACAGACCTAAGGGAGCCTTTGGGGGGCAGCTGAGAACCTTGGAAGCAACGTCCCCCTTGAGTAGAAAATGGCATCACTGAGAAACACAGAGTTGGACTCTTTCCTTCAACATGAGTCTATCAGGCCTTCATGACCTGCCAGACGCAGCTCTGGGCTGTGAGAAGTGGAGTGCATAGACAGAGGAGCGCATGCTCCTCCTGGGAAGCGTCTGTCCCATGACCTGCCCCTCGGCCGGAGCTCGTGGCAGGGCACAGCCACTCCTTCTAGAGTCTACCTCTGGTCTCCGTTTGCCAAGGGCCATGCTAGAAATGTCTAATTTCTCAGTGGTACAAGGCATGAGTCAGGTTTTAAAAAGTCATTGGAAGATCCTAAAGGCCTTCCTGCCACCACAGCTCCAGCCCAGAAGGGTAGCTATCTTTCCTTGCCTCAGTAGGCCCCAAGGAAGAAGCTTAGGTGTCTTGGTAGTTGGAGGAATGTAGTTGTGGGTGCAATGTCCCTGTTAGTAGGGACCATGGCTGAGCAAGCCACAGGGCATCTGTCCTCCCCTATGTGTCTGGCCACCCACAGGGGCACAGGCCAGCCCTACCCTCACTGGCCCAGGAGCTTGTCGGTGCCTTTGCCTTACCTTCTGGCTCCCTACGCACCTAACCCAAGACCCAGAAAAGCCTTTGGTCAATGTGACACAGATCCCAGCAGGTCTCAAGGCGGCCACTTGAATGAAGCGTGGCTCTCTGAAATCATCCCAGGCAGAATTCTTTTTGACTTTGGGTATATGAAATCTGGAGAGAGGGAGGGAGCAGCCTATAGACTGAGATGTGTCTTCCTCATATAAATCAATGCTGGAAATTTCTAAATCACTGCTATTTTTTGCCCAGCAGGTCTCCAGAGGTCATTTCAGTCCTTCCACCCCAATCTTTCTGAGGCGTGCCAGAGCCCAAGGAACACCGAAGGAAATCCCTCTATATCTGCCTCATGGCCAAATGCTGGAGCGGGCAGAATACTGCCTGGTGAGGCCTGGTGGAGAAGGCCTCACAAGCCCCAGGACACCTGTCCCTGCAGACATGGCTTCTGATGCATGTCAGGAAGCAGAGGCCCCTCTTGGGGACACCGGAAGCATCCACAGCGGCCCACACTCCACTGGGGGGAAGGACAGGTGTTTGCCAGACCCCGAGTTGTCACCCAGGGCTGGAGAGGACTCAAGAGAAGGGAGCATTGATCCCAGGAGGGGAGAGGAGGGTGCGTCAGAGCTGGCAGAGGAGAAGAGGCTGGGCTTAAAGAAGTTGGTTCTCACTGAGGAGCAGAAGACCAGGTTGCTGGACTGGAATGACTCCAACCCTCAGAGCTCATGCCTGGAAGCGGGGGCACAGCTTTCCCAGAAAAGTGCTGAGACTGGTAGAGGAGGCCGTGTGCTGAAACCAGTCCGCCCCTTGCTGCTCCCGCGGACAGTCAGAGAGACCCTGCCAGCCCAGACAGAGGCTCAGGAGAAGATGGGGACCCCAGCTGAAAGGACTCCAGGGGAGCGAAGCGTGGCTCCACCCAAGTCTCCACTGCGGCTCATAGCAAATGCCATCCGAAGGTCTCTGGAGCCCCTGCTCCCCAACTCCGAAGGTGGGAGGAAGGCCTGGCCCAAATCAGAATCAAAGATTTTGCCCATGATCCATCCACCCGCTTGCACTCGCTCATTCAGCTTTCGGAAAACCAGCTCCAATAAAGACTGGAACCAGCAGTTGCCCAGGAGAAATATGGCAAACAGGGCCTCAGCCCTCTTCTCCCTGGGCACTCCGGCGGCCAAGGCCGCCCAGCCCTCAGACCCTGGCCCTCCTGACCTTGCCTTCCGCACCCGTAGTTTGCCCAGCCGGCCATCCAAGATGTTTCCTGCATTCGCGTCCCCACCTTCCAACAAGATAGAAGATGTCCCCACACTCCTCGAGAAAGTGAGTTTGCAAGAGACCTTCCCAGATGCTTCTAGGGTTCCAAAGAAAAGATACTCAGTCTTTCCCTCCCTCAGACTCAAAGACAAACCCC
This sequence comes from Hipposideros armiger, assembly GCF_001890085.2. Classification (NCBI taxonomy): domain Eukaryota; kingdom Metazoa; phylum Chordata; class Mammalia; order Chiroptera; family Hipposideridae; genus Hipposideros; species Hipposideros armiger. The sequence continues at coordinate 594,742 of NW_017731538.1, forward strand.
TTGAGAGTTTCCTCCAAGAATCCAGACAAAGAAAGGACCTCCAGGACTTCTTTAGTAGCCCCAAGGGGAAGGTGCTGCCTGTGGACAATGCGCAGCCCCTGGAGAGGCGGGTGCCGCCTTTCAGTAGCACCTGCCTGGGGCAGGGGACCCATCCTCCTTCTCTCGAGCGAGATGCAAGTAAGTGGCACTTTCCTAACCAAAGTCTACAGTTCATGCTGGGCAGTTAGTTATCCTTATTAGATGAATAAGCAGCATCTTTCACTTGGTTTTGCTTTTCAAATTAAATTCTGATGGGAAGTAGGAACATTTGAATTTGAAAAAAATATTAAAACATTAAATTTGAAATTATGTTATAAAAAGTTTTGAAAGAGACAAAGGATTAACCATAACTTCACTTTCCCACTCATTGTCTATATATGAATATTTTTTATTTAGTTGTACATAAAATTTTGTATTCTTTTAAAATTAGCATTATATGATAGATAGGAAGCCAATGACCTCATAGTCTACATAACTGTGATTTAATGGCTGTAGAATATTCTATCTAGTGGCTGTGTTATCGTTTGATGAACTGTTTTCTCATTGTTTAACTTATAGATATATATGCATATATAAATTATATATATGAATATATTTATGTTTTATATATAGTATTAAGTGGCCTTTTTTTGCATATAGCTTGTCCCTTTTTTTTTAATTACTTTTTTAAGGATAGGTTCCAAGAAATGGGATTACTGGGTGAAATGTGAATATTTTCAAGGCTCTTCGCTTATACTGACAAATTGCTCTTTAAAAGAGATTGCTATGGGTAAAGGATACATGGAATCTGTGGCATTTCTTACAACTGCATGATATAAATTTCAATTAAAACAAGAGAAAGGTACCAGTTTATAGCCACTAATGTATAAAGGTACCTTTTTCAGCACACTCTGCATTGAGTATCCTATTTTTAAAATGATGCTATTTTACTAGTCAAAAAATGGTGCCCCTTTTGAACTTGTATTTTGTTGTTGTTGTTGTTGTTGTTACTGGCTTAAATATGTTTATGTATATTTGGTTACCAATGGACCCTTAGGCTTTTTATGTTTAAATCTTGATAATTTTTAAATTATAAGATTAATTAATACATCAAAGAATCAGGATCATTGAACAATATGGAAATATCTAAAAAAAGGAACATGAATTCTCTTTCCCACTCTCCTCCTTGCCAAAGTTTTGGTGAATAAATACCCTTAGAGGCAGTTTAGTTAAACACTCACATGATTTCTTTGTTGATGTTGATACGTGTTTGATTACTTTAAATTACTGGGATTCTCCTATCCCTATTGTTGAACTACTTTGTTTTCCTTTATTTTTTAATGTTTTATTTTCTTATTTAACTT
>NW_017731538.1:601848-603082 GCF_001890085.2 Hipposideros armiger
GTGAGAGTTGAACCAGCAACCTTGATGTTAGGAGCACATGCTCTCATCACTGAGCCATCCTGCCACCTATTGGCAGCTCAACAGCAGCTCAGCTTGGGCGCAGCTCACTGGCCCATGTGGAAATCAAACAGGCGACCATGTTGCTCAGAGCTCACACTCTTAACCAACTGAGCCACTTGGCAGGCCCCATTCGTTTCCATTGCTACATTTTTAAAAAATTCCTGTGATATGAATATATCAGTTTATTTGGGAATTCTGTTGCTGGGTACTTAGGTTGTTTTCAGTGTTTTTATTCTGAGCAAAGCAGCTTTGAGCACTCACACATATACTTTCTGTTGGGCATTGTCAAAGATAAAACAAAGCCAAATAATTAGTTAAAGTAGTAAGGACAATTTTTAATTATAGTGTACTATTGCAATAGGGAAGAGAGTCCAGCACGAATTGAACTCAGCTTTGATTTTTACAGAGGTGGCTTGGTGTTTTATGGGGAGAATGAAGGAGTAAGGAGAGGGGCTACGTAGGGGGCTCTGCAGAGACAAAGAAGTGAAAAGTTACAAAGGGTTGGTCAGTGCAAATGCTTATTAGGCCAGCTGTGTCTGTTAGCTGGAAATTATTGAAGTTAGGATTCTATCCTCCCACAGAGGCTGGGAGAGAGAGGCCCTATCCTTCCTGATGATTGAATTTTAAAGGACTGGCTTTCAGGTTCTTGGGAAAGACAGTCCCGAGTGGTAGGAGGTACGTATACTCATATATCTCAAGGGGCAGAGGAAGGGTTCTCAATCCTAAGCCCTTTTTAAGGAAACTCTAAGAAAGGGTGGGTGGTCAGGGGCCTGTTGGAATGTGTTAGCTAGAACATTCATTAAAATTTTTTGTCTTCCTTGAGTTTTCTCAAGTAGGTACTTTAAGGAGGACTAGGCACATCTTAGGGATGTGGCCTTGAGGTGTTAAGAACTATGCTAGTGTTTAAGTCTTTTAATGTAGGAAGAGATGAGTGGCCTAAATAATTTATGTTGAGGGTCTGCAGTTTTTATAGGCCAAGTTTAAGGCCTACTCAAGAAAAGGGCTCAGAGGAGCTTGGCTACAATTTGTTCAAAGGAAGAAACTTTATGCCTGGGAGTGGAATTACTAATAAGTCATGGGGTAGGCATTATGGTTTGCTTTAGAAGATATTGTCAAAGAAGTTTCCAAAGTGGCTGTGCCAATGTATATACCCTCCTGGAAGTAAGAGCTCCTC
>NW_017731538.1:605892-608168 GCF_001890085.2 Hipposideros armiger
TCTGTTCTTCAGGGATTTTTATGGAGGCTTTATCACATACACATGATTGAGTATTAACTCATTTTCCAGCCTTCTCCTCTCTCTGGAGGTTGGGGGTTAGGATTAAACGTTCCAAACTTCTAATCATGGCTTGGTCTTTCTAGTGACCAGCGCTCATTCAGGAGCCCATCAAAAGTCTCCTCATTAGAACAAAAGGCACTCCTATCACCCAGGAAACTCCAAGGGATTTAAGAGTTCTGTATCAGACATTCCTATCAGGAAATCACAAGATTTTAGGAGCACTGTCAGGAACTGGGTCAAAGACCAAATGTTAGTGGGAACCAGAGAGGGACCAATATATGTATTTCTTGTTATTTCATGCTATCTTACAATAAAGTCAATTATCTTTAAAAGACTTTAAAAACCACAAAGAAAAATTATTTTTTATTTACCATTACTGGAGCTCTTCATTCCATTTGGTACACAAGGTCAGACGATTAAGTTCACGAACTTGATGCAATGATGTTGCTAACTTTTTTTGGTATCAGAGGGATTATTTATTATGAATTTGTGCCAACTGGAAAAACAGTTAACCAATTTTATTACTTGGAAGTGCTGAAAAAGCTGCATGAAAAAGTTAGATGACCTGAACTTTTCACCAACAATTCATAGCTTTTGCATCACGACAATGCATCAGCCCACACGGAACTATCTGTGAGGGAGTTTTTAGCCAGTAACAAATAATTGTATCGGAACACCCTCCCTACTCACCTGACCTGGCCCCCAATGGCTTCTTTCTTTACCCGAAGATGAAGGAAATATTGAAAGGAAGATATTTTGATGACATTAAGGACATCAAGGGTAATACGACAACAGCTTTGATGGCCATTCAAAAAAAAAAAGTTCCAAAATTGCTTTGAAGGGTGGACTAGGCACTGGCATCAGTGCATAACTTCCCAAAGGGAGTACTTCGAAGGTAACCATAGTGATAGTCAGCAATGAGTTATGTAGCACTTTTTCTAGGATGAGTTCGCAAACTTAATTGTCCAACCTCATATTCCTTCTGCTACAGAATTTCTTTCAGCATTTTTTTTTTGCTTGCATGTCTGCTTATAACAACAAATCATCCTAGCTTTTTTATTTTCTAAAAAAAGGCCTTCACTTTTACTTCATTTTGAGTGGGCTGTTTCACTGAATTATAAATTGACAGACTTTTCTTTCAGCATTTTAATGATGTTCCATTGTCTTGGCTTATTTAGGTTCTAATGAGACATTCTTTGTTTCTCTGTATGGAATGTATAATNCTTGTTTGATATTCTATGTATGAATTTAGTATCAGCTTTTCTATGTATCCAAAAAAAAGAAAAAATCCTGTGAGTACTTTTATGGGATTGAGTTAAGTTTATAAACTAACTTGGCAAGAATTTACAACCTTATGATACGAATTGACTTTCCATTTGTTCTTATCTTTTTTTCGTGACCCTCAGGAATATTCTAAACTTTCTATCATATGGCTCTTGCATATTTATTGCTAGATATGTTTAGGGGTTTTTTTTTGCTATTGTAAATAAGATATTTCCATTTTATCTTGCTACTGTATTTGTGTATATGAAAGTTATTGGTTTCTGTGTAGTAATTTTGTACCCACCCATTCTATTAAATCTCTGCCTGTAAAAGTTTTTCAGTGAATTCTCCTGTGTCCTTCCCAAGTATACAATCATAATATGTGCAAATAATAATATTACCCCTTGTTTTAAAGTTGTCTATGTCTAATTTATTTTGTTTCCTTAGTTTCTTTAGTTCCAGGATCTCCAGAACACTATTAAATAAAAGTAGTGATAATGGTTTCCTTGTTTGCATTCCTAACCTTAATGAAAATATGTCTCATGCCTCATTGATGAGAATAATGTTTTCCCATTTAATCATGATGTTGGCTTCTGGGTTGACCCAGATATATTTAATCATTTTAAGGAAATAGCCATCTTGACCTATTTTATTAAAAGTACAGCTGACCCTTGAACAACGTGGGTTTGAACCACACAGGTTCTGTTCACTTATATGCATTTTTTTTTCAGTTGACCCAAGCAGTTCAAACCCACATTGTTCAAGGGTTAACTGGTGATTGGGAATCCTAATATGCAGAGTGCTGACTTAAGTTATACGCCAATTTTCCACTGCATGGGTGGTGGGTGCCCCTAACCTGTAAATAGGGTCAGCTATATTTTTCATTACAAATGGATGTTGAGTTTTGTTAAACATCATTTCAGCACTTCTAAAGATCACTGTGTGATTTTTTT
>NW_017731538.1:616628-638762 GCF_001890085.2 Hipposideros armiger
CAATGTTATGTTAACTACTTTTTTCTGTTCCTGTCTCTTCCTATCTCCTCTGACACTCCAATTACATGTATTTTAGTTCACTTGATATTGCCCCACAGGTCATTGAGATTCCAGTTATTTTTGCTGTCTTTTTTCTTGTGCTTCATTTTGGATAATTTCTATTACTATTATTTAATATTTTCCTCTACAGTTTTTAATCTACCATTAAGCTGATCCAGTGAAATTTTCATTTCAGATTTTGTATTTTTCATCTATATAAAGGGCCATTTGGTTCTTTTAAAATACTTTTTACTTCTCCTCTCATTCTGTTCATGTTTTCTTTTAAATTCTTGAGCACATTTCTAATAGCTACTTTTAAATCCTGTCTGCTAATTCTGCCATTTCTGAGTCTGCTTTTATTGATTGATTTTTCTCTTGATTACCAGACTCATTGTCCTGTGGGTTTTTTGGGTTTTTTTTTTTCATATCTAGTAATTGTTTACTAGCTGCTAGATTTTGTGACTATTACATTATATAGAATGTCTAGGTTTTGTTTATTCATTTAAAGAATATTAAGTAAGCAATAAATGTATGGAGAGGCAGATCAATTTATTTCTTTGAAGGCTTGTTTTGAGGCTTGTTTAGGTGAGTCTATACTAACCTTTATTCTAGAGCGCAATTATCCCTGTTACTAAAGTGGGATTCTTCTGTGGCCTCTACTAATGTCCTCAGTGTCTGTTGTATTCTGGCTGAATGGAACTTGAACATTTTCTAGTCCTGAAAAAGCTTTAGAGATTATTTAGCTATAATTTTCCAGCAGTTATTTGCCCATCCTCAAACAGATTCTGTCTATGTATCTATAGCTTACTATTAAGCAATAGACTCAAGGGAATCTCTATGTTCATTTCTGAATTTCTTTTTTCTGCCAGCTCCCTCCTCTCCAGCACTCTCCCTCACACATTCTGGCTGCCCCAGCCTGCCCAAACTTTGATCTCTGTCTTTTTGACCCAGTGAGTCAGCCATGCTCTGTTAGGGTTCTTCTTACCTGTACTGTGGTCTGGGAGAGTGTGCCTCTTTGCAGAGGAAGCTGTTGTAATTGTGTTGCTTCTGTTCTCACCTTTATCACAGTTCCGCACTGTCTGTTGTCCAATACCTGAAAACAGCTGCTTCATATATTTTGTCCTGACTTCTAGGGCTTTGTGGTGGGACATCAATTCCAGAATCAGTCATTCCATTTTAGCCAGGGTGAAATAATGCTGCCAATTTTTTTAAACCTTGCATATGAAAAATAAACTCCTAGAATGGATGGCTCTATGATGGAAGAGGGTTAAGGGGAAGAGATGCAGAGGCACACATATAACTATATAACTTTGCCAGAAGCCTGAGAAATGTATTGTATTTAGAAACATTTTTCTCCTTGATTTCAACATGAAATTCAGTGGAAATATTAAATTTGTTTTTGAGAGTTAGGAAAAGTTTCAGCCTTAGGTTATGATATTTCTTCCACTAAATGAAGGTTAATCAGGCCATTTTACTAATATTGCAATATTGTTAATTTGGGTCCTTGATAATAATGAAGTGGTGGCTGCTACTGATGCTGATAACATTTATTTAAGTACCTCCAATGAACCAGGCACTGTGTTCGACTCTTCACATCAACTATTTTTAATCTTGCACAACAACTCTGCAAGTTTGAAATCATGATTCTTCAGAGACTCAGGGAGGTAAAAGTTCCTCAGGCTCACACACTCTGACTAAAGTATTCCATGGTACTTTTGTGGCTGCAACTGGGAAGCAGCCTCAGCTCACCACTAGCAATGACTCCTCCATTATTATGCTGCTCCCTGATTCTATCTTCACCTGAGCTTTCCCATCTGGCAAATTAAAGTGGAAAGCAGTTAACTCCCTCCCCAGAGATGCTGCGCTATTATATAGATGGTTTGCATTATTTTGCTTTGAATAACATCATATGTAAATGTGCTCCTGGAGGTTAAAATTATTATTTTTTTAAAAACTTGGCCTCTCCCACTGGGGTAAGTACTAATAGCTGAAAGTTATGGAGAGGAAAAGGCAGACTAGAATTGTTAGTTGGCTTGGAATTGCTTCTCCACCTTCCTATCCACCCAACACATATTTCAGGTATAAGCTGCCATGACAGAGTAAAGATTAGTACATTTCCTGTCACGGAGTCCTAGCTAGTTCTGATATTCAGTGTCTAGAGTGTGTTAATCCAGATATTAATCATTAACTCTGCATCAGGTGGATGTGTAGGGGGCAGATGTTCTTGCTGAGAAGAATAAACACCTCTTGTGGCACCTGGAAGACTTTATGACACATGGTCCAGAGCTTGGTCACAAAGAGATTCTAGTAAACATGGGCACTTTGCTGCCTCTAACCATCTACCTCTGGTTTGGAGGTTGGCATCTGCCTTCGACGTCAGCTCTCCTGTGGGCCCTGCATTGTTGAGTCCTCCCTATCTTAAACCGCCTTTCCTGGCATTTGAATCATCACTTCGATGATGTGATAATATCTGCAAGTTGGGAAAATAAAAGTGGCATTTGTTTAGCCATAATTAATGAAATATTTATGTTGCATGAGACTATGTGATAAAACCTTAGGCTTAGAGTCCTTTTGCTTCTGATTACATTTGGGATTTTTTTTTCTATGACCAGACATTCTGACGCCAGCTCTTTTACACTGAGCAGATGTCATGTAGTAAAAATGGGTGCCAGATGCTGTGAGCCGCAGAAGGGCGATTTGTTTAAGAGCTGGCTCTGACTTTTTTTGCATTCAATTACTCTGCAGAACAAACCTTACACAAGCATTTAGGTAACTCAGCTAACTTCAGACAAGCATTTTAATAATAGATTTCATCTCTGAATGCATTCTAAGCAATAAACCATATAAATGGTGTTTAAGGAATTAATTGATTTCTGCATAATACCATTATTTTTCACGTGAAGAGAGAGCTGCAAAGCTCTTGGCAGGGACCCAGAGATGTAATTAACGTGGAGGGCCAAATTTTCAGTTGCCCTTAGGTACTGTCACCTCATGCTCATGGCAGGTGCACTGAGGGGAGGGCAGGGAGGAAGGGAATCGGGGTAGAGGAAAGGAGGGAGAGGCAGCTTTGGGTCACTAAGAAAAGAAGCTACGAGTTCAGTGAGTTCCTCTGTTCCCATTTCAGGTCCCAAGCGCATGCCCATCAGGGCGCAGGTGACAGGGGTCACCTCTTCCACCTCTTCCACCACCTCCTCCTCTGCAGATGAAGAATTTGATCCCCAGCTTTCCTTGCAGTCAAAGGTAACAACACTTGGCAAACCAAGAAGGGCCTTGGCTTTTGGGGCTGTTTACCATCCAGATTTCAGACCCAATGTGGGCTCCAGCTGCAGTGGCTTCATTAGGAGGATCACGTTTCATTGCAGCTGACAGCAACTGCTCTTTCTACCTGGACTACCCCAAGAATTATCTCTTTTTTTGCTGTTGTTGTTGTTGTTGCTAATTTTTATAAGCTTGCCTTTCTCTGAGATGTAAAATTGGGGAGGGGGAAAAAAAAAACCAGACGTATTTCTTTGAAACCATTTGGTGACTGCAGCTCTTACAGGGGGTTTAATTTGTGGTCCAACAAGCAAACTATCGAAAAAATTACAACAAGCAGATGCATATTTCTCTGGAGGGAGCACAGCTTCATTTAAGAAGCACTCGAGGCAGATTGCATGGAAAACGTTATGTTTATTCTAATCAGAAATATGAAATGAACCATGCAGTTGCATGTAGACATGGGTACTCCAAGGATCCCTGCTGTGGAAGGAGCTAGCCAGTGCTGGCTGGGGAGATGGCAGACCTCCTTGCTTAATGAGCATTAATATTGCTGGTGAACGCTTTACAGAAGTCCCATGCCCATAGATTTAAAAACACAAACATTGTTATATGTCTGTACATGTATTGGTCACATACACAGAGACATGCATCCCATGACTAAAGCTCTCTGTTGTTTTCCTTTCTCCACGGGGGCTAGAGCAGTTTCACTGGGGCTGGGACACCGAGTGGCTGGACCTAAAATGACTCCCAGGTGGACAGAGACACAGCTCACTGCTCTGGCGGTGTTTATTTTTTGGAGCAGTGTGGATCTGAAGAGAAAGGGAGGGAACCAAATTTATTTACTTAGAGTCAACTTTTCCATAGCTGGCGTTAGGAGCTTTGGCGTCATCTCAAGTCACTCAGGGGTTCCAGCTCCCCACGGCCCAGCCTGGAGCAAGTCAGGAGGGGGCTGGGACATGGCGTGCGTGCGTGCGTGCGTGTGTGTATGTGTGTGTGTGTGTGTGTGTGTGTGTGTGTGTGTGTGTGTGTGTGAGAGAGAGAGAGAGAGAGNGAGAGAGAGAGAGAGAGAGGGAATGAGAGATTATGGATGGACTCCTAATTTTCTAACTGTGGGTGTCTCTGATTAGTTTGTTACTCAGCACAAATTAATTCTATGTTTTGTGTGTTGATTTTGGGGATTTCCTCACTACCCCTCTTATCCCTTTGAGTGACCCTGAGTTATTTCTGTATTCAAATGAGGCAGAGGCCCCAGCATCAGCCATCCTGACACTCTTGGAAAATAAGAGAATGGAGTGGCCCAAGCACATCAAAATAGCAAGACAATGATATCTAGGGCAAACCTTGCAGCTAGCCCCCTGTCCCCTGCTGGCCCAGAACAAAGCCAGGCATTCCTTCAGCTTGCAGCAGGGTCAAGCTTGCCTCCTTCACCTGGCTTCTGACATGGCCTGCTCTTATAGGAAAGGAAGCTAGCCAAAGGGTTACTTCCTTACGATTTCCCAAGGGCTCACACTGAAGGGACGAAGGGAGTTTTTCCCCTCTAGTTTCCTTCTCTCTTCTGTCCCATACAGGTGTGTCCCCAGGCATGTGGCACAGAGCCCACATCAGCTCAAATGAGCCTTTGCACAGAAACCTGGAGACAGGACCTGCACACGGCACCCCCTCTCTTTGCTTTGCCCCTCTCCCCTCCCTGCGGCCTCTACCCAATGCCTGGGTCTGAGAGACGGGGGCATCTTTTTTTGTTTTCGTCCTTAGTCTTCCTTTTCCTCTCTGTAGCGTCATCACCATCACTGAGGATGTAAGAACTGTGCCTGGCACATCGTAAGGCTACATGAGCATTAATAAGTCATCCTTCATTTGTATGTCAACATCTTTTAATAAACAGCCACAAAGGACTTTCTTTCCTCTTCTAGGTTCTGTTTTGCTGACTCTTGATAAAACAGCTGGGGTTTGGCAGCTTTGCTGCTGGGAAGTGCTAAGAAGGCACGAGGCTGTTGAAGTATCCTCCCTTGTAATTGTATTAAAAATGGTCTTCATTTAGAGGAAAATGTTGCCATTTCTCTAAAGCAGAGATGGTTAGTGTGCCTGGCAGTATTCAGCACAGGAAAGGTAGAATTACTAATTGTGTCACCTTGGGCAAGTTATTCAGCCTGTCTGAGTTTTGATTTTCTTATCTGTAAAGTTTAATTCGAGGGATAAATAAGGTGATGCCTGTAATCAGTACAGTGCCTGGCACATAGCACTCAATAAATGCTGAGCCTTACAATATAGGTTAGTAGACTATAAACTCGAGAGATATTGGTTAAGTAAATGAACTGACACTCCATAAACTGAGTTACCCTATCTCTGGATAACAACTACCAGTGATCTCTACCACACCTCCCCTGCACCGGCCCCCACCCCAGCCTTTCCAGAAAGGTCCTGGCTGCCTAACAGAGGGGTTCCCCAACACAAATGGCCCAGAACCTCTGTTCAAAGTGGTTGGCAGTCAATCTGGAAGTCATCCCCTAGGGATAGAGATGATATGATATGGAATGAGTTTCAGTTCTGAGAGCCAAAATTTCCTTCCAAGGCTGAGATCTTTAGGATTCTAGATCATAAGGAGAATTCTAGAAAAATCAAGTTTCATCATCGAGATAGATGTTTTCACTGATGATCTATAGACATTCTGAATCCTGAAAGCTGGGTGCTTTCCTAAGGAGAGTGATGGTCTCTCTATGGAATGGATGACAGAATGGCAATGATCCAAGAAGCCCTGGAAAGGCACATGCTTTTCAGGCACAGTCTCTAACCTCTGTTATGGACCCAGATTCCTCTGGCTGTCGCTGGGGTCAGCCCTGTTAGGTCTATTCCCCACTTGTACATTTATGGTCCTTTTAATGGACAAATATTCAGTTCAACCGCAGTTATTGAATACCCAGGCACCAGCCTAATGTAGCAATTTTTTTTTTTAGCTGAGCCATCCTGCCACCTGTTGGCAGTTCAGTGGCAGCTCAGCTCAGGCTGGGCATCGAACCGGTGACCCTGTTGCTCAGAGCTCACACTCTTGAGTGAGCTCTTAACCAACTGAGCCACTCGGCCGGCTCAGTAGCAATTTTTTAATTCCATATTTGTTTCTGACAGCATTAAAAAGGAATCTCTAGCATGCTTTAATCCTCATCCTAATATAGAAAATTGATGTGTGTGGTCAGAGAAGGCTAACGCATAATAAAACTAGCCCAATTTGAACATTTATTTTGTATATATAGGATGTACATGTATGTATAATATATATACTCCTACACACATACGCATATAATAGGTATACTGTTACACACCGACACACATATAATAGATGAAAAATAATAGAGTGTAGTAAAAAATTATAATTATGCTAATTTATAATATAACAGTCATGCTAATAATAAAAATAGTATTTACTGAAGAGCTATCATATATATTTTTCAGGTATTCTGCAAAGGGCTTGACTTACCTTATCTCATTTGATCCTTATTACATCCCCACAAAGCAGGCATTAAATTGTACTCATGTCTCTGAAGAGGACACTGAAGTTCAAAAAGCGTGTGACATGCTAAAGTCCATGCAGCTCAGCGAAGGATTGATGCCAGCTTGCATGCCCCCCCGGGCCCAGTGCTCAGCCATTATTATCCTCTGCTCTTTCTCCAATCAGAAGTGTCGCCGGAACTTTCAAATATGTGGAGCTGGCCATACCATTATCTCTCCTTTCTCTGGTATCTAAAACCTGGAAGTAACACCATTAAGATCTAGACATCTATTTTAAATGCATCAATTTGGAAAGTTCTCTGTTTTAGAAGCCCAGGCACACAGAGAACCCAGTGACATTAATGATGTGTTTGTACAAGCAAAGAGAAGTGGCGAAGAAAAACAATCTTTTGCCTCTCTCCAGCCAAGAAACCCTTTCATTTGATTTAGATATGTTCCTCTAGTCCCAGGTTTAATTAGGCAATGTAGAACCAACCTAAGGACTATTTAAAGTTGTTAACTGGTTTGCAGGTAGTATATACGTGTGTGTGTGTGTGCGCGCGCGCGCGCGCGCGCGTGCGCGTGTGTGAGCGCACACGCACGTCCCAGGCTCATCATCATTGCTGGGCCTTATGGGAACACCTATATAGAGTATAATTCTTATATTATTCTTTCCTTCAACTGAACAAAGTCAATGCTCTATAAAGCTACTCCCTACACACACACACACACACACACACACACACACTCACCAACACACCAGTTTCCCAATCTGGTACCTTCTAGCCACACATGGCGATTTAAGTTTACATTTAAATCCATTAAAATGAAATAAAAATTTAAATTCAATTTCTTAATCACTCTAGCCTCATTTCAAGTGTCCAATAGCCACATATGGCTGGTGGCTTCCACGTTTCAGACAGCACAGATATAGAACATTTCGATCACGGCAGAAGGTTCTATTGGACGTCATTGTTCTAGAAGCTAAGTAGTGGTTTGGTTGGAGAGGGCAGAAGCCTATGACAATATTTTAAATTTCAACTCCCATTTTTCTCAGATATAAATTTTGTTCTTCTCTGTTGGTTTTTATAGGAGAGGAAGGCACTTAGAAGAAGAAGGAAGCTGGAAAAAGCAACAAAACAATTGGTTAAGCAAGAAGAGTTGAAAAGACTTCATAAAGCTCAGGTCAGAAAACACACTTGAGAGGAGTGGGGGCGTCTGGGATCCTGGGAATCCGGACCTGAAAGCCCTTTGGAGGTCTATAGAATGCACTGGGGGAAGCGGCCTGGAGAAATCCCTCTTCTCTGAGCCACCAGGTTGGTGGCCACTCTAAAGGCCTTGGCTCAATCCTTGGTGGGACCCTGGGGTATGGACCCAGCTCTTGAGCTGGCCCACTCCCAGCTACTTTTCCGTCTGCAGGCATGTTTCCAGCAAACTGAGCCTGAAACAACAGCCAACATGTGGCCTTGGGAACCATCCCAGGCCTTGACTTTGTCCTTATAGCAGTGGCCTGAGTTTTGCCCTCTTTAAGGTCACAGCCTTCTTCCATCTTCCTGAGAGTGTCTTTGCTAAAGTGACAAGTATTAGGGGGCTGTCTTCATTTCAAAATTAGTTGAAAATATAAGCACCCAGCATTCCGATCCGGTTCCCTGGCATAGTCCAAACATTTCTGTTCAAGTTGATCTGCCCAACTCTGTCACAGACAGGCAAAATAAAGCAGAAAGTCAAGGCTTTCTCCCTTTCCCTGAGGACCCTAAAGCTATCTTTGAAGAACGGTTAGGTTTTAGAACCAAAGGACTTAGAACAGCCACTCATATTATATTAATCCAGTGTATCCTTATATCCCTTTCTCCAGTTATCCCCTTTATCTGGCCATGTAGACCTGTACATTATTTCTGACAAGACGGAAGTAGTGTAATCCAGTTTCCTTTACTCTTCACAGTGGCTGACTTGAGAGCTACCCCTTAACCCAGTGGACAGGGAAAATTCTCATCAAGCCCCTCTGTCCACTCTCAACTTCTGAAACAGGTTTCTTTAAAGCCTTTCAACTTCCCCTTTTGAGAACAAGATAAGTCTTTTTGATATGAATTGGCAAACGCAGCAGTGTCCTCTCATTATATTTTCACTCCAGATAGTAGGTGATGATAAGAGAAGAGTCACGAGGGCCTTTTGAGTCCTATTTTGAAGTCTTTGTTAGTCTTTGAGGTTTTCATCCTTAGTTTCTAAAGAATGACCATGATGTGAGCCAGCTTAGGATGCATAACAACACACCACAGAGTGGGCAGCTTAAAGAACAGAAATGTGTTTTTTTCATAGTTCTGGAGGCTGGAAGTCCAAGATTAAGGTGCCTTCAGGGTTGGTTTCTGGTGAGGACTCTCTTCCTAGTTTATAAACAGCTGTGTGTGTCCTCACGTAGCCTTTTTTTTTCTATGCACATGCAAAGAAAGAGAAAGAGAGATCAATCTCTGATGTCTCTTTCTCTTCTTATAAGGACACCAGTCCTATCAGATTTGGGCCCTACCCTCATTTAACCTTTTTTGCCTCCTTTAAGGCCCTGTCGCCTAACACAGTCACTTTGGGAGTTAGGCCTTCAACATATGAATTTGGGGGGGGGGGTACTCTACTCAGTCCATAACAACCACAGAGCCATAATTGCAAAGTAATCAGTAATAAAGTTATTTAAATGCTTCCCTTCCTTTAGCAATTCTACACTATGCCAGCAAGAGATGGATTTATAAAGATATAATTATCTTTAAAAGAAACACAGAGAGGAAGTGGGCATGAAATTACAAGTAGTTTTAGATAGAATTCCCATCTATTTCAGATTTTATGTTTGGGGCTTAAACACTTTTCGCCTGCACAAGAAGAGCCAGGTGGCTGCTCAAGCCCCACCCTTGCTCAGGTCTCTTCACAGAGTTGGAGGTGCTTTGGCAATTGTACCCCTGAATCCAGGAGACACTTAGAAAAATGTGGAGTTAAGGAGGAAGCAGAGCAAGACAGAGCTGGAGTAAGGTACAGGAGGAAGAACACACACGTTCTACCTGCCCCAACACCTGCCAGTTCCTTTAATATGCCTAGTCTGCCAGGTGCAAAATCTGTTCTGCCAAGAGATGTGCCTTTTGGCAGCACGGTGTCTGAAAGCAGAGAAAGTTGATGGGATGAACAAAATGTACATAGGAAAGGCTTTCCCCTCATTTTCCTTTCTAATATACATGAGAGAGAAATAGCTAAGAGTAGGGAAAGTAAACGTGAAAATGCAAAACCAGTCATGGCCCACCTTTGATAGGTGCCAATGGTGAGTCTAAGGAGAGTGGGAGGTTGACCCTTAATGGGATAAATATCTTGTGTCTTAATAACCTGCTAGGAACAAAGCTACCATCTGCTTGCACAGTAAAAGGCCCATGGGCATTTAGTCCCATGGTGCAATGAAAGAATAGGTACAATCTGTACTGAGAACAGGAGCCGGACACACCTAGTGAGGAGCACCCAGCCCAGGAGTCGGCCCAGGTCTCCTGCTCCAGACCAGCTTCCTGGGAGGGCTCTGCTGGCTCTTCTTAGGGAAATGGAATGAAATGGAATGTAAGCATGGTCTGGGTTTCCTCCGGAGCCCCTGTCCTACTCTGAGTGGCTGCAGCTCCAGTGGTTCTGCCATGAAATAGAGGCTGAGGGTCTGAGGAGTGCAGGAGCCTTGATTCCTGCCCGCCTAGCCCAGCAGCCTCTGCCTACGAGCACATCTGTGTGATAGGACTGGTCAAAGGGGACCATTTTAATGTCTACTTGGGGGCAGACTGAGCTCACACACAGACTCCTTGCTTTATGTCCTCATATTAAAGAGGGGGGATGTCAAGTTCTAGTTGTTTGGGAATTTGGAGGTCCTGACCAAGTTAATCAAAGAGGTGACATCACAACTTAAAGGGTTTCTTCCTCTCGGAAAGTAAATGGCAGAATGGGCCCGCTCGTGTGACTCGGCATGTTGAAAGTCCCCATGTGACTGAGGATCCTGACATTGCAGGCCATCCAAAGGCAGCTGGAGGAGGTGGAGGAACGGCAGAGGGCTTCCGAGATCCGGGGCGTGAGGCTGGAGAAGGCGCTCAGAGGAGAGGCAGGTAGGCTTTCGGCAAACCTGGGCATGGGCCCATGTCTCTGGTCTGAGAATAGCGCTGGTCTAATCATCTGGGCAAAACAGTGAGACTTTGTCACTCTCTGTGGTTACATCAGCATAGACAGATGGTCCTAAATCCACAAGTGTTTCACACTTCCACAATCAACCTGGCAGTCCCGTTTGAAATTACGAGGGGTACCGGTGGGCCTGGGGGCCTGGTCAATGGGTTTCTGGTCTGCCCAGTTATCCACTGCTAGTATGAATGTTCTTTGAAATTCAAGGGTTAAGATAAATTCAGGAGAAATAGTTGGACATTCAAGCAATGTTGGTAGTGATTCATAACCTGGACTTGGAGTCAAAATCCTGGTTTCTTCCTTTACTCTGTATGAACTTGGGCCAGTCACGTTCTAAATCTTTATGAACTTTTGTCCTCTAAAATGGAGATAATAGTGGTTTTCTACCTTATAGAGTTGATGTAAGGATTGAAAAAGAAATTACGTGTGTGTGTGTGTGTGTGTGTGTGTGTGTGTGTGTGTATATATATATATATATATATTCATTTTATTGAATATGAATTAGCACATTGCCTGGCACTAAATGTTAACTATTCCACTGATAGCTTCAGATTCTCAGATTCACACAGAATTTACCTGGTGAAGGCCTATCATGTGTTGGACATGAAGATGGTGGGTCTATAACGATGAGTGTGACACAGTGTCTGCCTTTGAGAAGTTTATAGTCCGTTGAGTGGCACAGATATGTAAAGAAATAAAGGACAAGTGCTGTGACAGGAGCAAGCATTAGGGCGCAATGGGAACAGAAGCAAGAGGTTCCTAGCTGATCCTCGGGAGAGAGGCAGTCAGGCTCTGCTTCCTGGAAGAGGTGATCTAGTAAGATGCGGACCAGCGGAGGAACAGGAGTTAACCCGTGAGGTGAGGACATTGCTCTGGCAGAGGGAGAAGCAGCTGCAAAGGCTGTCTGACGAAGTCGTGCCAGCAGCACTGTGAGGGCTGCTCTCAGAGCCTTGCAATGGCCCATCCGAGTGACGGGCCTGGGGTTTCAGCTTTATTAACTGTATGGTTAATTTGTCTCTGGATACCAGGGAAAATGTTGGGGTCTGACTTTAACCCCTCTGTGCCTCAGTTTCCTTGTTTATAAAGTAAGAGTGGTAATCTTTTTCTTTTGTGGTAAGGATTGGCTAAAACAATATGTGAAAGCCCTGGCAGAGTGCCTGACGATGGGATGGATAGGATAGATGATTAATAAATATCTGTTCCTTTTTTTTTTTAACTAAAACACACTATTTATCTCCTTGCAAAGAAAACTCAAATCTGTTCACCAGAAGTAGGCTTCATTACAAAAATGATAACGGTTCCTTGCTGCTTGGAGTGAGTCACTGCCTGTCTTTACAGCTACTGTTGGGACCTTTGGTACAATGAGCTGCCCTTGCTTGATGTTGGGTCATGTTCCCAATCGAGAAAACGCTGGCACTTTTCTTTAGGAATCCACTGATTGCAGTGGGAACCTTAGAAATAAAAAGGCTAACCCAGCAATGCTAGACATGTTGCAGTTTCCTGGGGAGGCAGCGTGATGTAGTGGGGCAAGTAGAATTATAGGCATCCAAGAGCACGGGGTTCAAATTCTGTTTCATTGCATTTAGGCTGTGTGGTCCTAGGAAAATCACTTAACCTCTCTGGCCCCAGCTACCTTATCTGAAAAATGGAGTGAATAGTCTCCACATTACCAGGTCATTTTGAGAATTAAGTGTATTGGTGGGGAAAGTGTCTTCCAGAGTGCCTATCACATTATAGGCGTTCCATAAATGCTGCCTGATATTACTTTACAAAATATTATTAAATATCCACATGCATACACTTTTAAAGAATTGACTCCCTAACCTTTACTGCTTGAGATTTCCATTCTAGAAACCAAATTTTTAAAGCTTCTGGAAACCTCCCTCACCCCAAATGTAAAGAAAGTCTATTTTGAATTATCAGCTAAAGAAACCAAGCCAGCTTGTGGTGTTTTTAAAGGTGCGCTCACCTGCCAGAAGATGGATTTCATTCATTTTCTTTATATCCTTGGTAATTTAATTCCTCGGTGAAGTTTATGGGCCTTTTTTCTCCTTGATTGTCCTTCTGTGAGTGACAAATACAGATCAACCAGGGACTGAAGACTAAGAGTCAAGTCATGGAGAGCGGTCCCAAAGGAAACCAAGTGGGAGATGTGCAAACCAGGCATCCAAATTAATACACTCTAACTTGTAATAACATTTGTGCAATAATGATATTCCTTTACGGTTTAATATTCTATTCAGCCCCTTTAAGAGATTACCCTGGGCTTAATGAATGACCAATGCTTATTAGGTTAAGTTGTATTTGAGCTGGCCTGTGCTGCTCTGGTTCAAGTCATTTAATGGGAATTATTTAATAGGTATTATTAGGATAATTAGAAAATGATCACAGTTAGGCAATAATATTGAGTTATAAAGGTTGTGAATTACCAAATTTAGAGACAGGCCTGAAAATATGAGTAGTCTGCGACAGTTATGCAAGTCTCCTCTCATAATTATGTGTGCCAGCCTGAAAGGGTCTTTTGTTCCTAGGAGTTATTCATTAGGCGGGCATTGAATTAGAGGAACATGCGGGGGTGCAGGACAGAGGGCAATGATGGCTGATGAGCAAAATGAGGCTTTGATGAGCTCCTAATTGTCGTGACAACAATTCCTGCTTTCTTTTCCCCCCAACAGTCAGAAATAAGCTTCCCCACCCCTGTGGGGAGGGCCTTTCCCCATTTTGTGAAGGAAAGGGAAACAAAGAAAAACAAAAATCCAGCAATCCACCCCAGAAGACAAGTCATTATGTTCTGTAGGAGGGTGTGTGTGTGTGTGTGTGTGTGTGTGTGTGTGTGTGTGTGTGTACGTGTACATGTACATGCACGCACTCACTATGGAATCGATTCTCCTGGTGGTCCTGGCTGTGGCCTGACTGCCCCGGGCCCCCCACCTTCAGGAAGGAGGCCCACCTGAGCTTTGCCAGTCACTTAGACTATTCTTGGTCAAGACCCTGTTACCTACTGGTTTGTTGGTTGTCAACATGGCAGTCAGTGTTATGTACCGGGGCCATGGAACACCCCAGTTTAGCAAGAGACCACCATTCATATTTAGATGGTCTGGATAAAGGAATTTGTGCTTTTTTTCAATACCTGGAGACAGGTGAAATGTGATGAAAACGAAGAGTGACTTTGAAGGAGAAAGGATTTATCCCCAGGGGAGGTGTATGGGAACGTTTACCACCTGGTTGCCTGCATTGAACTTCTTGCATTTTTTTTTTTTTAAGACATAGATGCCTTCCCCTTCAAAAGATAGAGGTTTACAAGGAAAAATCAGAATGTGCAAGGCTGCCAGCAGGTGGCAGCAGGAGCACACATTATAACAAGAGAGATTGCAATGAAAACCTAGCCAGGAAGAGGGAAGCAGTTTAGCTTACACTCGGTGGTTTTTATCTTGACCGCTGCTAAGGAACAGAAGGAATAATAATTTCCTGGATAATGTAATGGCGAGGTGTCCTGAAAAGAACATAGATATTAGAATCAGATGCTCCTGCGTTTGAATCCCTTTGCCATTCATAGAGAATGGCCAGGAGTAACAACACTCCGAAATTGATGGCTCTGCAAGCAAGAAATTTGGGTTGGTTTGCCACAACTCTATAATTCAATTAAAGTTAGACACTCTTGAATTTGAATCCCAATGTGGTCATTATGTAACAATTATTTACCTCTTGCCAAACTTTCTCACCTGTAAAATGGACTAATAATACCAACCTTATAGGGATGGTATAAAAACCAGATTAAATGAAATAATGTCAGTAAAGCACCTAAAAAGACTGCCTGGCATATAATCAGTGTTAAAGCAATTAATTTCTTCTCTTTCTTTCATATTCCTATCAATATAAAATGATAATAACCATAATAGCTGAATGGTCAGTGATTTCTCAGATTGTATGTATGTATAGATGCATGTATGTATGTATTCATTCATTTATTCATTCATTCATTCACATTCTATAACTACACTCCCTAGAAGAGATTTAAACTAGTTTCTAAAACATGCAATACATGAATTTCAAGTGCCTGGTCCATATTAGGAGCTCAGTGTAGACAGCTACCATTATCCAAAAACACCCAATTTAGTAAAAGCAGTTCAACAATGAGAACAAAACACTGTGGTTCTGAGACATGCCTCGCTGATGGTCTGCCATAATTTGGGGACACATTTCAGGGAATGGACTTCCTTTAGGTAACCTTCCACAATGATTTGTTCCCTACCTGCACTGCAAGGCAGTGAGTCCAAGGCTTGTTAGCCATCATGAGTGACTGGTTGCTGTGCTCTCAAAAGTCAGCAGAGCCGGGAAAGGGGTGAGATCCTTCTCTGATCCTAGAGGAGTCTGATTGTCTGAATATAAGGTGGCCATAAAACTGGAAACACACATAATATTATTTCACTACATAACTCAGTGGAATACGGTCAAGAAAGAACTCCAGCTTCATTGAGAATGGCCAGGAGCAACAGGACTTCAAAGTTGAGGGCTAAGCACCACAACTCTATAGGTGCTGAAGTGAACCGTGAAATGCAGTGCATCAGAGCAGCAAGTTTATTTTACTCACAGTACAGCAAACAGCTGGAGTGGCCGCAGGGTACAAGTTGCCCTGTACTCAAGTCCTGTGGTGCGATCTGATAAGTTCAGGTGGCAGCTGTGCACACAGTGGATTGTGCCACAGCTGAGGAACTCAGGGCAAAAAACTCAGCAGCTTTTATAGCAAGCAGCAAACAAGCCAGGCCCCTTTTCCCAGGAAGCAAGTAGTTTCACAGTAGTCATGCTGTGGTATCCTGACCCACTTCTCAGAATTGCCTGCCTGACCAGTTGTAGGAATGGCTCAGGGTCAGAGGATGGTTAGGTCTTGCAGCTCGGCACACTCAGCAAAGACACACAGGGATGTGCGAGGTCTATGACCGATTGCCTCACTCAGATGTCAATAATCTATCTATTATGTATTCACCTCTGTTTCCAGCCTCAGCAGCCACCCAGTAGAAAGTCAGTGGCCTTGTAACAGAGATGGGCCCACTGTAGGCGAGACGAAGATTCTTTTCCTGAAGACGTTGGGTCCTTTCCACTGTGTGGATTCCAGGGTCATTGAGGCCTCAGAGTTATATACCCTACACCATTGCTTCACACAGCTAAAAACCTCAATGTAAAGGACACTTACAAAACCCTGTACCCCCAAATTAGAGATTGAATATTCTTCTCAATTTTGCATAGTGATTCATAAAAATTGACCATATTCGTAAAGTAAATCTCAGAGAATCTACATTATACAGACCCCATTCTATACTACAATGTAATTAACTTAGAGATCAACAACCAAAAGATAGTTTTTAAAACCATGCATTTAGAAAGTAAAAATATACATTTTTCATGAATCAAAGAAAAAATACTTGGAAATTTAATATACTAAATATAAAAACAAAACTCATGGGATGCAGTGGATGTGGTGCGTAGGGGTATTGCCTTAAATACTTTTATTAGAAAAGAAGAAAGTCTGAAAATTAATGAGCTAAGTGTTCAATTTAATTTTAAAAAAAGAAAGTTAAATAAACTTAAAGAAAGGAAATAATATATGATATTAGTAAATGATATACAGAATAAAGATAAAATAGAAGGATCAAGCAAACCAAATGTTTGTTGGTTGTTTCAAAAGACTAATGAAAGGCTAGAGGCAATCTCTTACATTCATTTAAAAAAATATGATAGAAGCCAGAAATAAACTAGAAATGAAAGGGACACATATAACCACAGTATAGCAAATATTCAAAAAGGTAAAATAATATAATGAATATGTAATCTAATTGATTTCAAAATTTGGCAATCTAAGGGTGATTTAACAATCACCATATTAACAAATTAAAAACAAAAACCATGTGGTCTTTTATAATAGAAGAAGAAAAATCATTTCACAAAAGTCAATACGCATTTGCGATAAAAAAAACTTTTAGCAAAAAAGGAATAGAACGAGATAGAATGTTCTTAATTTGAAGGATATCTTCCAAAATCCTGTAGCCAGCATCATTTTGTTGAATGGTAAAATATTAGAAGCATTTCTTTAAAAATCTATAATAAGAGAAGGATGCCCACCATTACCTCTTCTATTCAACATTGTACAGGAGACCCTAGCCGATATAGTGAGACAAGGAAAAGATGGCATAAGGCTTGAAAAGGAACAAACAAATTTTGGGGCTTTTTTCAGATGATAGAATTATCCACATGGGAAACCCAAAAGAACGTACAAATAAATTATTAAAAATAAGAAGAGCCTATTGGTGGTCATTGGATATAAGAGCAAAATTTAAAAAGCAATCGCATTTCTATATCTCAGCATTAAGCAGTTAGAAAATGGAGTAACAAAGAAGATATCAATAACATTAGCATAAAAACATAAGTTACCTAGGAATAAATGTAACAAAAAGTGGGCACAACCTTTATGAAGCCAATTTTAATACTTTACTGAAAGCCACCAAAAGAACCAAACGTAATGTCACATACTCGTATATGAAAACCTGATGTAAAAGCCTGCTATCGCATTGCAGGTCACAGGGAGTAAGTGATTCTGGGACAACTGGTTTTCCATACAGAAAAAAAGGAAATTAAGCCTTACCATACACCATAAAAACAAATAGCCTACACCATTCAAACAAATCAGCTTCATAAAGATTTAAAAACTTTAATATGCAAAACAAAACTAAGAAATTAAAAAGACTTTCTTTTGACCTCGAGTTCATAATCTATAACACTATAAAAAAAGAAAGAAAGAAAGAAAAGGAAGAAAGAAAGAAAGAAAGGATAAGCTACTAATTTGGAAAAGATATTGGCTACAAATATAAACCAAAAAAGGCAGTATTCTATGTAAAGAACTCTTACAGATCAATAATAAATAGGCAAGCAACTCAACATTTAAAAAGGCAAATGATATAAATACACATTTCACAGTAAAATACTCATTGGTAATTAGGAAAATGCAAATTAAGACTACAATGAGAAGTCATTTTAAATGATCAAAACTTATAAAATGTGATAATACTAAGTATTTGTCAGGGATGAGGAACAAGGGGAGCACTTATTCAATGTTAGTGGGAGTGTAAAGAGTCACAACTGTTTGGAAAACAATTTGGCTTCATGCTGTAAAATCGGACATTTGCATACGCTACTACTCAAAAATTTCATTGCTAAAGTATATATGCCAGAGAAACTCTTGCCCACATGGACCAAAAGACATACACAAGAATATTTGCAGCAGCATTCTTCATAACAGCAAAACACTAAGAACAACTTAGATATCCATTAACAAGAAAATGGATAAATTGCGGTATCGTTAACCGTGGCACATACAACTGAATATTACGTACCGAGCCCTGAAAATGAATGGCAACATGGATGCATTTTAGAAACAAAATACGGAATTTAAAACAAGCAAGTTTTGGAAGACTACATACAGTATGCCATCATTTCAATAAAATTCAAAAGCAAGGAAAACTTTGTAATAAATAGATATGTAGCTAAAAGCAAAACAAAACCCCCCAAAAAAGTGTTTAAAAAAGGAAGGACGAGAATTTTCATTTTTCAGCTGCAGCCTCTGGCTCCCTGAATGTAATCATGAGCTAGATTCCAGCATCCTGGTTTTGTCAAGGCTGAATCAGGCCGGGCCCACAGTGCCGCTTTCTGGGTTATCACCCTCATATGTAAGGAGCCTGGGTGGGTGTGTGTGTTGGGGGCGGGGGCAGTCAGTATATCCAGAGCACTGAGTACAGAAGCGCTGGTCAGAGACTTAAATGAAATATGCCTGCGGATGAGCACAGGGGCTAAGAGCTGACCAGAGGCCAGAGAACGAGAGAAGGGGTGAAACACGGCCCCTCTAGAGGAGACGCCCTGCCCACTGCTGCTGAGGGTTTTGGCTGCAATTACTCTCCTGCCCTTTCCTGCCCCAGATCACCACCAGTGAGGATGTTGAGGGCATTGACAAAACTGCAGCAAACACCAAACTAGGACTTCTCGCAGGCTCTCAGGAGACAGGAAATCACATCTGAAGAATTAGATATTTGAAAACCAGACAGCAAAACAAGACCCAACTTGGAAAAACCACACACCAATACACAATCAGAGAAGTATTCAGCATTACCGACAAAAGAAAATGGTTAAAAAGCCATGACTTTAAAGAATAGATTGTTCATTTATTCTGTTATTATTCATTGCGGGGGGAAAAAAAGGTATTGACCGTTACGTGCCTAATGTAAGCAGGGACTAAGTGTGGTCAGGGTAGGTGATTTGAACTTGACTGTGGGGAGTTACTGAAGAATTTCAGTAGAGAGTAATAACCAAATTGGCTTTGTGTTTTTGAGAACTCACTCAGGGGAAAGTGGGTCAATTTAAATAACTCCATTAACAAAAAATTGTTTTGTATTGAGTTTTGATTACCTTGTTTCACCTGAGCAAGTGGAAACCTTGCATTTTGTCTAGGAAAAAGCATAATATAAGTGCACAGGGGCTAATGAAAAACCAGTCGATGGCAGACACAAGCAAAGATGGCAGTGAGGATTAGGTGACTGAGCTATTCTAGTCACAGCCAGGGGCTGCTTGCCTTCTGGCCACACCATTCTAGCTACATCCTGGTTCCCAGATGTAGGAGTCACATCTCTGCCCTGGAAGGCCCTTTCAGTTCAGCAGCAGCCACAGGACCAGATGGAGACGTGGTTGAGCCAACAACCCACGCAGGCACGGAGTACTCAAGTCTTCCCAAGCAGGTGCTGATGATCCCGCCAGCCATGTGACCTTTTCATATACATGAGGCCAAAAAAAAGAAGAAGAATGATTTAAGAGTTTTTACTAACCTCGAGTGAAGTTACAAGATAAGGTTTAGGCATGTATAATCAAGTCAGAGATTATACTCTGGCTGAGTTTTGAAGGTAAACAGAAAGCAATCCATGTGGAACTGTATAGAACTACACACTGGAAGAAACAGCACAGCCGTAGTAACAACAGGACAGTTTATTGAATGTTTACTATGTGCCAAGCACTATGGTAAGCATTTTATATGCATCATCTCATTTAATCCCCATAACCAATTATGAGGCAGCTAATATCATCCTCCCCATTTTTCACAGGAAGAGACAGAGGCAGAGGTGTGAGGTTACCTGCCCAAGGTCACACATTCATAAGTGGCTGCATCAGGTCTGCTTGGTCTCAAAGCCCAAGCCCTCCGCCATTCACTCATCTGCCACTGCATCTACAGTAAGGGGCAATACTGGTCTAGGATTCATCAGGACCTATAGGGAAGCTATCTGATGGATGGTGGGGAGTTAATGGAAATCGTGGAGCAAAGTCTCAGTACATATTGGGGTTGAGAGCAAGGCAAGTCTGGGCTAGGCATAGTCACCTGTTCCCAGTGCTTCAAGAAGGCAGATTTCCTAGGAATCTGGACATGGGTCCATGTTCAAAGATTCCCCAAAAGAGATTTTGACTAATGAGGAAAGGATGACTCTAAAACAATGAACTGTACACTATAGAATTGCAAATTATTCCATTGAAAAAAAGGAAATGGATTAATTCAGTTCAACCTGTGTTTGTTGAATATAACATCAACAGAAATCAGTGTGACTACACAGGGAACTCTCTAATGGACCAGATTTTAGAAGACTATATAAGATTGAAAAAGGGACATGTAATCCAGGGTAAAAGTCTGGCTTGAACATGTGGGTATAATGCAGCAAAGAGGCTGAATCTGAAAAACAACAACCAAAAATACTCTAAAGACAGCAAAATAGTGTTTCTTTTGGATAGGGAACAAGGAAAGGATAGGCCCTGTGCTGGGGCAGATGGTATAATGTTACGTGATGGGGAAAAGCAGGATTTTCAACTCTCAGCTTTTCTGCTTTCTTTTTCAAGGCAAATGATCCTCAATCTAGAAATGTTAAACAACTATCTAGAAGAGGAAGTGAAATCTATATAGGTGAGAAAAAAAAATGGGAGAGCATGAGTTCAGGTTTCTAAGCCCCGGTGAAGATGAGACATACCTAGAGTAGTGTCTTGGATGTGGAATTAATCAGGATTTGTCGAATGAGCTAAATTAACCCCCTGGTAGTGAAATAACTTGCAGTATAACCTCAGTCTTTTAAAACTCATGAAGAATTCCAGAGCCGAAAGACTAGGGATGAGCACATTTGTTACTTTTCACGTGGGAAAAAAAAAAACACATGAATTCTGATCCTTGTAAAAATTCTAGAAAGGATTATTAAAGAAACTGTGAATAGTTAGGCAGACATTTAGAGATTGCTAAGGAACCACTGGTGTTTACTGAAAAGCTGTGAAAAAGGTGATTTCCTTTTCTGGGTGGAGTTGCAAGACTTGTAGTACCAATGGACATGGTAGACATTGTGAAACTTGATTTCAGGAAATATTTTGTCACCAAAATTTTCTATAACCACCTAATGGACAAAATGTAGACATGTGGGCTGGATGATACCAGTTGGGTGCATTTAGAGTCCATAGAACAGCCTCACCCACAGGCCAATGGGCCAGATGGCTCGGTTCTTGGTCCAGTCCCATCTGACATTTTGTTTTTCAACATCACATAAGGTACAGGATTCCCATTTATCAATTCTGCAGAAATCCCAAACCTAGGTGAAATGTGTCAGATGAATAACATTTCAAAAGGTTTCCTCTTGATAGAACAAAATAAGCAAGGTGATATTTAACAAGTAGCATATAAAGTCTTGAATTAGGTTAAGAAAATGATCAGTTGCATAAATAGAACATGAAGTCATCAGACTTGACCACCACTGATATGGAAAGGCCAGATTTGTTGGCTAATTAGTAAGAGCCCATTAAAGACATGACTGCTGAAAAGACTTCTGCAATCCCAGGGCACCAGGTAAAGGTGTGAGAGGGTCCCGCTACTCTGTGCTGTTGATATTTTGATTCTGCTTTTCCAGTGTCCTGGAAAATTCGAGGGCAAGCAGAGGTAGGCAACCCTTTTATGACAAAGTGATAAATGACCTGGAGGTGCCGACTCTGAAACAAGTGGATCAGGAGACCTGTCTTCAAATGTCTGAATGTCTTTCATGTAAAATATACAGATGTGTTCTCTATTTTCCTCCAGAGAGAAGTTGTCAATACTTTAAGTACACAGCCCTGCAGTGGGCTTCTTAG
>NW_017731538.1:642452-644595 GCF_001890085.2 Hipposideros armiger
CCGGGTGGGCTTGCTAACTGTATTATTTTCCTGGAGTAACAAATTACCACAAACTGGGTGCCTGAAAACAACAGAAATTTATTCTCTCACAGTTCTGGAAGGCAGAAGTCTGAATCAAGATGTTAGGAGGGCCACGCTCTGTCCACAGACTCTAGGGGAGAGTCCTTCCTTGCCTCGTCTGTCTTCTGGTGGCTCCAGGCAGCCCTTGGCTTGTGGCTGCATCACTCCAATGTTTGCCTCTGTCTTCATATAGCCTCCTCTGTATGTCTGTTTCTTCTCTTCTTCTGTCTTTTATAAGGACACTTGTCACTGGGTTTAGCCTCCATTGAGATAATCTAGAATGTTCTCATCTCAAGGTCCTGAACTTAATTACATCTGCAAAGACCTTTTTTCAAATAAGGTCACACTCACAAGTTTCAGCATTTAGGATGTGGACATATCTTTTGGGGGTCACCATTCAACCCATGACACTAACCAAACCCCAGAATTAGACATATTTACCTACAAGATCACAAAAGGTAATGAACCTACTTGCTTCTTAAGGGCAAGGCTTTTACCCTAGACCAGTGGGTCTCCACTGGGGATGATTTTGACACCCCTCTCCCCCACCTCCCCAGAGGATATTTTTTAATGTCTGGAGACATTTTTGGTTGTCACAACTAGGAGGTGCTATTGATATTTAGTGAGTAGAGACCAAGGGTGCTACTAAACAGTCTATAATGCATAGAACACCCCCCTTTCCCCACCAACTAAGAATTATCCCACCTAAAATGTCAATAGTGTGAAGATTGAGAACTCTTGCACTAGACCTATGGCACGGCTCAGAGTAATCAAGAGCACATGTTTCCTGCAGACAGGTGGATCCCAGGAGAGAACAGGTGTAAGCTGAGTTCATCTAGTCTATCCCTCCCAAATTCATGTCCCCTGGGGTGAGAGTGAGTGAGAGTGGGGACTAGGAAAATGGCCAGGGGTTATACTCATTGAGCTCTACTAACATGGAAGAAAATGCTGGGAATGGGGAAAAAGGGTCATCTGTAGTGCCATTATTTTTCTGTCACTATTCTTCAAGTTGATGCACACACTGAGACTCGGAGCANCCAACATCCATTTCATAAGTAGGTGCTGCTGAATGAATGAATGAATTCACCAGAAGTTAAGATCTGCATTGTAGCACCAGTTTGAACATTAAATATATAATATGGGGCATTGCATATAAATCTCTCTGGGCCCTATTTTCCTTATCAATAAAAAGGTGGCCAGGGAGACAGGGACAAAAGGGAACTCATTTTTATGGATGACTTGCTATGTGCAACAAAATGTGCTAGAGGCATTGTTTACCTTATGTGCCTATGAGAAGGAGAGGAGAGAGGGAGGGAGAAAGAAGAGGGAATGCTACACAAGCAGTGAAAAGCATGGGCTTAGGATAAGGCTCACCTGAGTTGAAGCCCTGGTTCTCCCACTTACTGTGAGCCTGGGTCAGTTAATCTTTTAAACCTCTATTTCTTCACCTGTCAAGTGGTGATAATAAGGGAACCTATTGGTGAATTTGTTGTGAGGATTAAATGAGATGCTCCCTATAAGGCACATAGCCCATTGACTGGCACGTAATAGTTACATAATAAACAGTAACTCATTATTATTGTCATATTGTGTCTTATTGCTCAGTTTAGCCAGGAAGCAGAAGCTCCAAGAGGTTAAACAACTTGCCCAAAGTCACATATCTTCTGTCTGCATTGTTTCCCCCTCTGCCTGCAGGACCCTCCAGTATAAATCCTTCTAGAATGGCCGTAAGCTTTGCTTGTGGTCTCATTTCAAGGTGAAATACTAGAAAGCCCTCTCAATGGTGCTACTTCTCCAATATATCCAGATTTTAACACTTTAGTATCTAGATGTTTAGCATCTAACATTGAGTATCCAAAAACAGTGTCAGTTTTCAGTACTCTTCTTTTTAATAAAGGTCATAATCTAAGTTATAAGACTATATGGCTATAACTTTCTCCCTATGAATCTCAAAGCTAATAACATTTCCCCCATCGTTTGCCTTTTCTTTTTGCAAAAAATCAAAATGCCAATCTGTACTCCTTTATGACCAAGTGTGGTGCAAGCTTCTCTGCCTCCTGAAGGGAGCCACACCCACCTGAGC
>NW_017731538.1:647825-678349 GCF_001890085.2 Hipposideros armiger
AAGAATTCATGCATGTGAGCTAGACAAAGGCAGGCAGGAGCCAGTTAAAGGATAGGTTTTAGTTTGGAGAAAGACCTGGATGAACAAGAGATATGTCCACCTGGGTTCTTTGGGAAGCAGGTGCCAAGACAGAATTAGACGTACAAGAGATATACTGGGGGGAATGCTTGTGAAGAGTGAAGAGGAAAGGCAGCAGGAGCAAGAGGGAAATCTCAGACCCCACTACGTTCCTGACACCTGTGAAAGCAGAGGGGCGAGGAAGGGGACTTGGGCAGGAGGAGCCTCAGGTGGCAGTGTGGCCCTGACACGGTCTACGTCAGGCCGGTGGGCACGCCAGAGCAGAGACTGCCCATCAGAGGAGACCAGAGTTGGGCAGGAGTGGCCCAGCTCTAGTGCCGCCACTGTACTCAGTCGTTGGCTGGGACCTGCACAGGGACGGCTCGGCTTCAGCATGACACCGAATGACTTCTGCAGCCGCGGTCAGCTCACGATACGCCTTTAAGAAAGTTCTCTCTTAAAGGAAGATCTGAGTGACTCAACCCCATTGGCTACCACACTGGGCCAAGAGAAGCTCAGTGTTAACAGCAAAAGGTAGACTATTGAACAAGGCAGGGACCTTGCCCCAAGTAGTGGGAGAAGCAGTAAAAATAGTGACAGCAACAATGGGGTACAGCAAAGTGACCTCGACACAGTAGCAGATACATATGCAGGCTGCAGATGAGGCTGGAAGGGAGGGCCCCACCATGTCAAACCCAGGGACCTAGTCTCAGCCCTCACCCTCTTCAATGTCGCTGTAGCAGTGAAAACCCTCGACCTCTCTCACAAATGTCCTCTCTCAGTTTCCGTGATGCTGCATGTCTTGCTTTATCCTTCCAACCTTTGCCTGCTTCTTCCCTGGCCCCACTTCTTTTGCTTGGCTTCTAAATGTAGGCATTCCCAAACTTATGTCTTCAAAACTTTTCTTTCTCTAGAGTCTCCCTTTTAGGGCTCACATGACTTCCTATCACCTCTGACCCCCTACCTGCTCTGTCTGTGGTTCTCATCTTTCCTGAGAATTTCAGAGCTGCCTTCCCAAAGGTTTGGGGACCTCCCTATTGCTACATGGCCCAGCATGTGGGGGTGATACACATGGGATATCCGTAGGCATGGAAGGGTCAGAAAGTTCCAAACTGACCTTCGCCGAGGACTAACTTCATTTCTTGACTTTGCTGTTCTTATCAATGGGAAGACCAAGTTCCCAGCACTGTCACTTGACTACCCCAAGCATCACTGGCCCTCCCTTCCACAGTTCCTACAACCAGATAGTGGTCCGAGTTTTACTGCCTCCACCTAGACAAGATGTCCCACTCCTGTTTCTGCCTTCTCATTTTCTTGTCCACCACAATCAGAGATTTGGGAGCGGTCAGAGGAGATACTTAAAATCATGTTGCCCCTGCCCCTCCCCCCAAAGACATAAGAGCTCCAGATTGTTGTTGCTTCCCCACTGGACTATTCTAGTCATTTCTTCATGATCCATCTCTAAAGGATGTCCTGAGTAACCTTCCAAATTCCTCCTGAGGTCACATCACAACCTTCAGCTGCTCCCCATCATCTCGAGTTCAGCATGTCTCAGCAACCCTTCTCAGCACCATCAGTGACCCCAGCAGCAGTAAAACTTGCAGTTTAGAGATAGTCCAAGAGTCCAGTTTTAATAAAGAAAAAAGAATGCAGTAGCTACTGTCAATGGGTATATTTGTTAATGTGTCACACAGATCTCTAGTATTTACAGAGTTTGAACATTTTCTCACCCCCAGGGCCCAAGAACTAGAATTAGAAGATCATCAAAGCAGACTGGAGCAGAAATTAAGAGAGAAAATGCTCAAGGAGGGTGAGTACGGTGATATGTTTTAGGTCCTTGTTAAAGAAATTTCCTCCCCCGCGGAAAAACACTTGAGGAGAGCACTCTGAAAATCGCAGAGCAGAGTGCCCTTCCCGCCTGGGAGTCAAGGCAGAGTGCAAAGCCAGCCTTCCTCTGCCCAACACCAGCCCAGCAGATCCCCATTTAGCTTTGTTCACTTGGGTGGTGAGAGCAGCGCTTTGCTCCATCCCAAGTGCGAATGGGAACAAAGTTATTTATTCACGCATTCATTCGTGTATCCACCCATTCATTTAACAAATATTCAGGGAGCATCTAGTGTGGCTCTGGCATATGGAGATCAACTATGCCCTGTGGACTTACTATGTAGACCAACACCCAGATAAGTAATTACCATCCAGTGAGATGAGGGCCACGACATAGGTGCTCTGCGAGAGGTAATGGCAGAGGAGATGGTAAAGGAGACATCCTTCCCAGCATGGGCGGGGCCAGGGCATCACACGTGAGAAGACTATTTTCACCATAAAGGACAGAGAATTGAAATAAACCCGATTGAAACAATACTCTGATTCATACATTCACTGGCTCCCGCCAGCTAAGTATATTATATTCACTCTGTTTTGTGCCTGTGTGTTTGTGGGGCCAGGTCCCTGCCTAGCTTTCTTACACTATAATCTAGGTCTAAAAGGACACATTAAATGATTTCTTTATACTTATGGACCAAACACTGCACCTACCCATGGGCTTGCCTGGTGCAGGGCAAGCACTTAGTAAATATTAGACATCATCATCATGAATATTCTTTTTAGGTATTTCATCCCCATTTTACAGATTAGAAAACTAAGTCTGAGAACTTTAAAAGCATGCCCAAGGTACATGATGTGGCTAAGGTTAAAGGCCAGATCACCACACACTCAGGGTCTCCTGTTTTTTCCCCATATATAGATCAGTAGTGATTTGTAGACTGTTTCTTTAGAGCAACAGAATTCTATTTCTAACAAAATCCTTACCTAGCTGCACTGCACAGGACAGATGACAGTAGTATACATCTTTTATTTGTTGGAAGGGGCTCAGGTGGGTATAATAATGACAAGCCAAATTAACAGAGGAATTTAAATTTTTTTTCTGTATTGATTATCAAATAAGGAACACCAATTCTGGAATATACCTAAATTAATAAACCATAGTGTATAACTAATATCTGATGTACACACCTGATACAATTTTTAACTAGCTCTGTTTCCAAGTGATAAAATAAATACCACCTGATATTTTTTAGACTCTGTTAGCCACCTTCGATTCTTTTTAAAAAAATTCTTACTAAGGAGTGTAGCTTCTTCATCTCGTCTTCTGTAGCTGGGCTCATCTTCCACAAAAGCTTCATCCCATTAATTAGAAAAAAAAATAGGACTTTATTTATCCCTCTCTGGTAAACTTAGTCTGATGCAATATTTTAAACAGTCCCTGAAGGAAATGCATAGTCTCTTTGGGATGAAAATGTTCAGTCTTGCCGATGGCCACCCCTTCCTTTTGCTTTTCTCCCTAAAGTGACTGCCAGGTAATGGGGAGAGGCAGGTTTGTGTGATTTTGGCATTAGGAATCTAAGTGGGTTGCACTGATTCATTGAGTCCCCACACAGCTGTCTCCTGTCATTAGCCTGCCACTCTCTCTGCTGGCATTTGCAGCTAAGGTGTGTGGCTGGCGTAATCCACAGCCAGCCATTCTCTCGGCATTCTTGGAGCCTGGTGGTGGTCCCTGGCTTACTCAGACTCTCCTCAGCACATACTCCATTCAGCTTGTTCAAGCATTCTACAATACAGTCTCCACTGGGGAGCCACTTCACTCCTCATCATGGGGGAACCCCAGGGCAGGCCCACTGGC
The DNA here is from genome assembly GCF_001890085.2 of Hipposideros armiger. Lineage (NCBI taxonomy): Eukaryota > Metazoa > Chordata > Mammalia > Chiroptera > Hipposideridae > Hipposideros > Hipposideros armiger. The sequence continues at coordinate 651,562 of NW_017731538.1, forward strand.
CAGCTACCTTTGGCAGCTCTGGGGCAAGTGAACACTGCTAGGCTCCATCCATGCCACACAGAGAAGATGGAGGCCTGGGCAGTCACACTCACTCTCTACTTCAATGCCCAACCACAGCATTCTACCCTATGTTTACACACAGGGCATCCTTGCAGCTGGCTTCTTCCCAGGGTTCCGATAGAAGAGCAGGGAGAGAGTCCTTGGGCCCCCAGTGTTCCCATCAAATGATAGGACATTTCCTGCCACTTGAGGTCTTCTAAGACCCAGAATGGAGAGACGAGCATAGGCAAGGCTCCCACCCTCCCATAAAACATAAGGTGCAAAGGGAATGGTACTCTTTTATTTCTGTCGTCATAGGTACCTTCGTCCTGACCCTGCCTCAGAACTTAACCTGATTTGAGAGTCAGGGGCACCTCCTCTACTCTGGGATTGGGCTCATCACCCAGTCCCCCATGTGTTAAATGCAAGGGGCTCGTTAGCCTTCCTTTGAATTTATGAAGTCCTCTCCAAGGTTGACAAAACCTGGTTGACAAAACATAAATCTGGTTTTAAAATCCTATTTTGAATGTCAAAAAGTCACTACTACAGTACCTGTTTCTTACTCTTTCCCTTGCTTTTATAACAATTTTATCGCCCCAGGCAATTGGATGTCTCTGGCTATTTAGGAAGGTCACATACTCTGAAAAACATAGTCACAGTCTGAAGATGTCCACCAACCAGCCAGAGCCTCACTCTGCTTCTGCCTGGTCTCTATGCAAAGGGCTACCATTTGTCATTCACTACAAATGAAAAAAAGGATTCTCATCATTGCAATAGTAGCCATTGATGCAGACAGTTTACTTAGAAGCTTTTCTTGCTGTAGCTCAGAAATGTTTAGGGAAAACAGCTTTTGTGTTGTTCTGTGGGGGTTTTGTGTTTGTTTTTTGCAAGGGAGGGGAGGTTGGAGGACTTGGTAGGGCTTGGCTGATATTCTTTTTCTCACAAAGTGGTCCTCCCCTGTCACTTTGTATATATTCTCAAGATGGAAACAGTTGCACAAAGCACCCACCTTTCTAATCAGTGGTGTTGAGGTTGGATCCCTGGTGTTCCATTCATTTTCTTATTTTCTCTGTGGAAATTAAAGGGCAGAACAAGTCCAGAACAATCAAGAATGCCCAGGCTCAGAGCTCTCCTGGGGCCAAATCCTACTTGCCGGCCAATGGTTTTCTTCCTTTCTTTGTTTTTAGAGAGCCAGAAAGATGAGAAAGATCTAAATGAGGAGAAAGAAATATTCAACGAGATGATGCAAGTGATTGAGCAGAGGGACAGACTTGTGAATTCCTTAGAGGAACAACGCATAAAAGAAAAGGCTGAAGACCAGCACTTTGAAAGCTTCATATTAAGGGGCTATTAGCTGAGCAGGACGTGAACAGGCCCAGGGGCCCCTCTGCCTTGAAGCAAGCTGAAGACTGAATCCAGCCAAGCCCACCTCACACACTCCTAGCTCCTTTTGCAGGATTTGTCATACCCGCAACTTCAGTGACACCCGGCTGCAATATGTTTTTAAAAATTAAAAATCTGTCATCTCTGCTACAGCTTACCTAGATCCGTCCAGAGATGATAATGAAGAAAATACAAAGATGCTTTTGAAATTGACAATCGAATTCAGCCGGTCTCTCTGATTGGAGATGGCTTGGCAGGTGACCAGCATTGTTTTCCCCAGAAAGTGACCCGGAGATTGACTTTCCTGCTGCTTTTATCATTTGTCTTCCCAATTCATTGAGTTACACGTCTTAAGATTTGAAAGAAGCTGCCTTTTTGTTAATATATCCATATTTGCCTTTTTTTGCATGGATGACTGGTTTCCAAATGTCAGAAGGTAGCAGCAGCAGTTTAAATATTAAGTTAATATTTAAATTGTGTTTCCAGAGAAAGGGGAGAAACCTTGAGATTACTCATGACAGAAAGCAAATAACTCATATAGCAGGTGTTAATTCAATCCACGGTGAATTTAATTTACCAGGTGTATTGATAAGCCTTAATATAATATACATATGCAATGAGAGTTTAATAGAACATTTGAGCCTTAATTTTATTTTTAAAAAAGGAAATAAAACCTTAACCCCATATATCAGCAAGACTGTTAGTTTTCACCAAATAGTGTTGGCTCAGAAACACTTTTTATTCTCAGAGCACTGCTCCTTTGGCCCCTGGAACATACTGAAAATCATTTTTAGAAGATGAATAATTTTGAAGTGCTTATTTATAACTGTTGGTAATGGCAAAAAGGGAAACTCATCTGTTGATAAAATATGGGCAAGGTTGGTGCTGCTACTAAAAACACACTAGTGGCCCAAGGCAAGTCTCCATCCCCATAGTGGTCTTTTTAGGTCCAAACAGAGAGGTGTCTCTCAGACTTCCTGCAGGAGTTGCCCAGGAACTGCACAGGACAAGGACAAAACCACTTCTGACTTCAAGGTCAAAAGCTGAGTGCAGTGACCCCATTTACCAAATCCTAGATTGGGTCATGGATTTGTTTTATGACATTTTTCAACGTGCAAAGAAAGCTGGGAGATGGAGTTTGTGCACTGACATGGGACTCCTGGCACATTTGGATGGTTCATATGGAATCAAAGGAAAGATTTCAAAATGATGACCTGTTGTTATAAATTATTTGATTGTTTTCCCTCAATGGGATTCTTTGAAGATTCGGCCTGTCGTTGACCAGAGACAGACTGAAGAACTCCTTTGTTGTGTGTTTGGCCTATCTCATTTCTGCAAGTGTTTAAATGTGTCAGTGGACAAAAGGTGCTTTGCAACAGTTGGCTGTGACTGGACACCTAACTTTCCTCAACATAAGTTGACCCATGAGCCATTTCTTTCTTAGATGCTGTCTGTGTACCCCGAACTGGCCAGCTAACAAGCCGACAATTAGCAGTGTAACTGGGTTCCTGGAGTCAGCCAATGTTTTGAGTGGTATTAAAATGCATCCTTCCCATGGCATATCAAGCTCCTAATGTTGTAGGGTTTTTTTCCCTTTTCCTTCCTTCCTTCCTTCCTTCCTTCCTTCCTTCCTTCCTTCCTTCCTTCCTTCCTTCCTTCCTTCCTCTCTTCTCTTCTCTTCTGTCCTTCCTCCCTCCCTTCATTCCCTCCCTCCCTCCTTATCTCCCTCCTCTTTCCTTCCCTTCCCGTCCCTTTCCTTTCTTTCAGAATCATGTCTTTTAGTGCCTGCGTAGTATTATTAGGAAATATGCACAAGTTACCTATCTATTTATCTATCTACCATCTATTTATGAAACCTGTGTCACTTATGGCTATCTATTTTTATTTATTTGTATAATTGGTGGAAATTGCTAGCATGATTTCTTCATAATTTAGTTTTCCGGTGTTATAATTTAGAGAAGACCTATTATTACTAAGATATTGGTATATAAGCTATTTAATATACAAGTAACCCAGATGTTTGGGGCAGTGAGTTGTATAGTATTAGATTTATGGAGATAATCAAAATAATATTTTCAGCCATCAGGTATTTAGAGGTAAGACAACAACTGCATAGGAATGTTAATTGACTTTAAGAAGGGGATGGATAACTTCAGTTTTCATTCTAGAATATGTGGAAATATTCAAGCCCCATCTTTTCTGTCAGTTATATACAAGTGTACTCCCGGATGCCTGCATACATTTAACAGACGATGCTCAACTGTGTAGTACCTGAGTTGTTATTGTTCACAAGAATTAATTGCCACTTATTTTGATTTGTTCTATTTCCATCTAAAAGAAAGATTCTCCCAAGAGGGCCAACAAAGAAGGTGGTTCTTGGCCCTAGTATTCTGTTAATAGCTGAAAGAAGCAATTAGTTTCTTTTCTCTTCCAAAGACCGTGTTCTGTGGCTTAAGGCTATGTCTTATCTGGCCAAGTTAAAATTTAAACCTCATACTCAGCAGGCTTCTACTTAACCCAGCTTTCCATTTTACCAGTATATGGAAACTATTTTAATGATCATTTTCAAGATGACGCAAAGGCTGTGGCTGTTGAACTATTTCAAATGATTCATTCCTTCTTCACAATAGAGAAGGTTCTAAGACGCTCAAAATGTGTAGTACCGCACATTTTAAAGACAGTAGGATTATGATGAAAACAGATAGAGCCTTCACTGTCTCATGACAGAACACTTGAGATCAAGTCTGAAAAATTTAGGACTCTGATACAGAAAGTCCCAGCCTCGGGTCATATTTCACAGCCTCACAAGCTTCTAAGTTAAACCAAAGGGCTCATGATAGTTCTAAGTCCAGAATTTTACATAAGTTGGACCAACAGGACAGCTCTTAAGCTTGCTCTCCCAAACCACTTATTTATGTTTAATAAACATTTTTCAAATACCCATGGGGTTCTGCAGCCCTGTGCTAGGTGCTAGGATATAGAAAAAAGGTGGTTCCTACACTCCACCCACAAAAAATACAAAGATAAGTACCACTCCCAAACACAAAGATAAAGAACTATTTTTATTATAAGCACCAACCTAGTCTCACATTTTTCTCAAGCATAAAGACATATATCCCCCAACGATTGCAGTGCTTCTTTGGCAATAAAAACATGGATAGGTTCATGTTTCTGAAACTGTGAAAAATAATATCAGGTTGTACTGTTTCATTTAAACCTTGACTTTGGCAGTGTTGGGCTGCCTGGAATCAATGCTGAGATGCAGCATGTTAATTGCAACTGAGAAAGGAAGTGGCAGGTGTTTCCAGCTCTGATGAGCTGCAATGAAATTGACGTTTTCTGCATTCTGGAGGCCAATAACAATTCAGCAATGTCTGTCTTCCCAGGAAGCAGATTTGCAGGCTTTTCCTTCCAAACTGAAAATGGCAGCATGTCCCACCGAGGTGGCTGATCAGACAACTCCCTCAGCAGGGCAGAGATGGCAGGGAGCAGCTGGGGCTGCGACATCAGCGGAGAGAGTGGCAGTCGTTGGATGTGGTGAGCTCCAAAGTAGGAGTTTACTGTAATAAGAAGGTTCATGTACAGGGGAGAGTATCCTATTTCAGCCACTGTTTATCTTCAAACCTCATTGCTGAGTAGCTTGTAAAAGATTAATTTGCTCCCACAATTGGGAACTATTCATGTGGATTGAAATGTGTTACGTGTACACTGCTATAAATACTCAAATGAACCAAAAATAAATGGTTTCGTGTCTAAGGAATCCAAATATTTTCCTGTGGGCTTCGTCTGGCACCTCTGAGGGCAGGGTCCATTTCATTTCTTTCTTTTCAGTGAAAGGGCCTGGGCAAAGCTTTGATTTCCTGTGGGAGTCTGAGTTAATGGTGGATGCTTTATTCCCACTGGGGCACCTGGAAGAACTTACCTGACCAGCAAATTGGATTCAAGTGGAGGAGGAATGAAGAAGGCTCACCTCAGGTGTATTCTCTCAACAAAGAAAGTATTCTCAGAGCTGGGGTGGGGAGGAGAGATGGGGCCGAGCCTAGTTCTACCTCCTGTTTCTCTTTCCTTCTTACCTGTGTAGCCTAGTTTCGTATTTCATTCACTCAACAAGAATGCTCCCATCTGCACAGAACTGGCCTCTTCCTTCAACTCACACTCTTTCAGGACTGAGTTGTTGTTGTTTTCTGGTCTTAACCCCAGTGCATGTACATTCATGAAATGTGAGCTCATCATACACCAGAACTGCCACATGAGATTACCGAAGTGGTCGGTCCCCCTCATTTCGCACTGTGTTCCCCATTGTTTGTAAAGCTTTTGTCTGCTGATAAGAATATTTGAAATGATTCATTTTTTTCATTGAACATCCAACTCAAAATAAACACAACTGCAGATGAGAGCTCCTGTTTTGCAAGCGTTAACTTGCCAAGGGGAAAGCGCCAAGGAAAGGCCAGCCACCTTTGGGGCTCATGTATCTTCCTCCTGCTCACAGAGTCACAGACTCTCAGCCTTTAGCTGATCTGTTAGCAGCAAGTCACCATCCCTCGGTCTTCAGGGCACACTTGGTAATTTTATGCCCACTCCCTCTCCCAGCTCATTTCTAGAAATAAAAAAAAAAGCAAACCCAGTGCTGTAATGGCTTCCTGAGGAGCCCTCTGACCCTGGTGCTGGTAACGGATCCTGTGAATTCAGCTTGCCTCACCTGCCAGGTGCTGTCATAAGCTCTGTACGTGCACTAGTCCTTCTAACCCTGAAAGCAAACCCTTAAGATCAACATTACCTCATGTTGAGCACAGAGGCTCAGGAGCTCACCTGGTAATCCAGGTACACAGTAGTGAAACGGGCTGGACCCAGACGTTGGCCTCTAGAGCCTGGGCTCTCGACCACCAGGTTGCATGGGCTCCCTTTTGGTCCCCACCTGCTTACCTGTTCCTTCCCTTCCTTCCCGAGATCAGTTCCCATTGTCACCTTCCCCGTGACACCAGTGCAGAGCCCTGCTCAGGGGAAATCTGGGAATAGAAGCCCAAGCTGCCACTTTGCAGTGTTTTGTATTATGTACTGCCTCTTCTATGCTCTCACATGCAAACAATAGTTTAGAACAGTTCAATGACCTAACCTCTGTCACTTCTCACAAAAGTCTTTCAAGAAGCATGATACTCTAGGACGATGCATCCTGTCTATCTAGGGTGACCAAGTACCAGGGCACCTTTTTGTCCCAAATTGAGAAGCATGGCATTCCATAATTAAATTCCCAGCCCCATGCATAGAGAACCAAGAGGGTGGAGGACATGGGCGAGGAAGGACCGAGGGAGTGTGTTGGGGACCAGCTGAGAGTGAGGTGCCTTCTGCAGGCCCTTAGGGAAATTGTTCAGAGGTGGGGGAGGAGAAGCAAGGAGGGTAGGGAACAGGACAGCAGTCACTGCAGTGGCACTCATGGTCCTGTATGAAACTAAAACAGCCTGATCCTGGGCAGCATCTCCAAAGGTACCAGTGGCACAGGAATTCGGTCCCTCTCCCCATCCCCCGAATAATACAAAATGTTTCCATAAGGATTTGGGAGAAATGTGTGTGTGTGTGTGTGTGTGTGTGTGTGTGTGTGTGTGTGTGTGGAGTAGTCCCCAAACCATAAATATGTAATTTGAAGACAAATCAATACCTCAAGGAAGAATATCAACCAGTATAATCATATGAAACACAGCCAACTGGGCTAAGAGTCACTAGTTCAGGGCTCTAATTTCAGCTCTGCCACCGTTCAGTAGATGATATTGAACAACTCAGTTTTGCCTCAGTGTCTCCATCCGTGAAGAAGGGCGGATCCCCCCTCCCTTCTTCCCCCTCTTCCTGCCTCACATGTTCCTTGAAAGAGCCCATCTGCTGTACATAGGCTCTATTTTAAAATGGAAATGGCTAGAATATAAATTTGTCATTGGAATGACCATGGTGAATCTCAAACTGTTCAAATTCCAACAGCAGAAACAACGAAAAAGAAAAACACTTCAGGCACTTCAGGCCTCAGCAGAACAGGTAAGAACGGGCAGTCTCCACAAGAGGAGATATAATCAGTAAAGTAGGCCAGGAAACACACTTCCCAGAGCACTGTCACCCCTTTTTTGGGGACTCTCTCTCTCTGAACTGGCCTCTGTCAACTAAAGGTGCAGCCTTTTGCAGACCCTTCGGCCAACGGTTCTTCAAGTTCACCCTGAAGACACCACCTGGCCCTGGTGATTTGGTTGCATCTCATTATTAGATGTAACACGTCTGACCTTCCCTCCTCGAAGGAAACATCTGAAGTAGAAATTACCTTACTATCTTCCCCAGCAAAGATGGAAGTGGAGACTCTTGCTCCTCCAGGCCACGTAAGTCTGGAGGTGGGTGTAGGAGGACTAGGTAGGTTACGATGGTGACAAAGAAGCCCTTGCTCCTCCAATTACACTGGTCTGGGAAGGGGGAGGGGAGGCCTTGGGAGTAATCTCAGTGGCCTGTGGCATGGACCAATAGAATCACTGGGACCCTTGGGACCCTTGCTTGGCTGGGTGTGAAGTTGCTGACATCTGCTCCTCTCTATTCTTAAAAGCTTTGCCCCTGCTGCTATCCCTCTGGAGTGCTCTCCATTCCTCTGCTGGACAATTTGAGTAAGAGCCACTGATCTTAGAGCTTCACCTCTACATGTGGTTGGCACTCAGTTCTCATGCGCAGGTGAGGAAATCCCTCTACTAATGTCTACGGTTTATTGCTGGACTCCTGAAGGACAGATAGGTCAGCAGGTCATCTGTCTCAAAGCACTTGAGTCACATTCCCCTATGGGTGATTCAGAGGCCATTTGAATGGCGTTGTCCTGTGTGATTTCCAAACACATCTTGCCCTCAGCCCACCTTGCAATAAGGCTAAGATGGTTCAACCTCCCCCTGCCCCCACGCCTTCTCTGCCCACCAAGAGAAGCCCTCCCCTGCCACACACACTCCTGCCATCTGGGCTGCCATAGCCCAGGCAAGTAGGTCCCCTGAAGGGCATGCTCAATGGCAGCCTGGCCTTCCAAGTCCACTGCTAAGAATCCAGAGTTCCCAAGGAGGACATGCAATGAGAATCCTCACTTAAGACGCTCACTCCAGAGCCATTTCATCTCCCACACATTCTTCTCATCCCGAGGGCACATCTTTCTTTCAGTGATCAAAGAAATCCATCCCCAAGAGGCGCAGACTGGCTTCCCTCCACAACCTCCTCCCCACCCCCCCACCCCCCGCTGCTTTGATGTGGTTAAACAACCTCCAATTATTGATTGGGATCCACACCCTTCATAAAACCCTCTTCGTGATCTGCAGGGCCCTCCCATTTTGTTCCTTGGATAGTGTATTCGTGTCTAGGGTCACCATCATCAAGTACCACAAAGTCGGTGGATTCAAACAACAGAAATGGATTCTCTCACAGTTCTGGAGGCTAGGAGTCCAAAATGCAGGTGTCTGCTTGACAATGCTCCCTCGCCAGTCTCTAGGGGAGGGTATTTGCTTGCCTTTTCCAGCTTCGGGCAGCCCCAGACATTCCTTGGTTCTGGCAGCATCACTCCAGTGGTCATCTTCTTCCTGTGTGGCTTCACATCATCTTTCCTTTGTGCATGTCTGTGTCCAAATTTTCCTCTTCTCCTAAGGACATTGGTCTTACTGGATTAGGTGCCTATCCTACTCCAGGATGACCTAACATGCTGTTGTTTTAACATAAACTAATTATCTCTGCCATGATCCCATTTCTAAATAAGGTCACATCTTGAGTTTCTGGTGGTTAGGACTTCAAAGTATCTTTTTTTTAGGGGACACAGTTCAACTCATAACAGACAGTATTCATATTTGGGAAATGTGACATGTTTCCCAGTGGAAGCTTCTTCCAGTTTAAGTTTTACCTTAATTTGATTTGAGATGCTTGGTTGACCTCTATCCTGGGTTTTTAAAGAAAAAAGTAACACAGCAAAACAAAAAGAAAACGGAATACAAAAGAATCAATATGACAGATGTAGATCACAAATACAATTTATGAAATCTGTCTGAATGGAGCACCCAGACTCCAATTTTCTCTCCATTATCTTAGTAGTTATAGTTACTTTTTTAGTTATTGTTTTAATGGTTACCCTAGAGGTTACAGCATGATTCCTGATTTATCAAAGCCCAAAATAAATTGTTACTTTTATTTCTTCCCAGACAATGCCGTAGAACACGTAACTCTACTTACTTCCCAATTTAAATGCTTTGGGTTTTGTGTAGTTTAATTTGATTTATATATTTTGAAACCTCATAAGACATTATTATTGCTATTTTATGTAGTTAATATTCTTTTAGAGGCACCCATGTATTTGCCCTTTTATTTGTGTTTTATTCCTCCATGTGTCACCAAGCTCCCATCTGGAACAACTTTCCTTCTGCCATACACTTTAGTATTTCCTTTTGTTTGAGTCTGCTATTAACAATTTTCCTCAGTTGTGTGTGTGTGTGTGTGTGCGTGTGTGTATACACACACGCACACACACACACACACACACACACACACACACACACACACACATATATATGTTTTGGCTTTTTGTTTTGTTTTGTTACTGCAAATGCCTTTGTTTTCTCTTTGTCTGCTGGAGTGGAGTCTTTTGAAATCCCAACCCAAAACAAGGGGAGCTTACCAGGAGCCCTCAGTCTGGAGTCACCTGAAATTTGTCTACTTATCCTTATGAGGTTGACAATGGCCCTGCTCAATCTCTTAGCTTCTCAGCTGCCTCATGTGAAAGTGGCAGATGCCCAAGGGAAAGTAGTCCCAAGTAGCGGGCTCACCTTTCTGGGATTCCTCCTTCTTCAAGATCTTGGCTCTGTGAGTTTCCTTAGCTTTCCAGTGGTCTCGAGCAGGTTGGCTTTACATTTTGTCCAGCTTTCCAGTTGTTCTCAGTGGGAGTGTTGGCCTACATTACATAGTCTGATGGTACAAAAAGCCAAATAGCTATTTCTCATCTATTTATTACAAAAATTCCTGGAAGCTGTCATATAGCACTTTTGCTTACAGCCCATTGGTCAAAATTTAGTCATGTGACTGCACTTAGCAGGAAAACACCATCTTTATTCTGGGACACCATAATTCTGGCTGAAAAGTGTGGGTTCTATGGATATTTAGGAGAACAGATTCTGGGGACTATACTATTAGTCTTTCAGTTACTGGCTATGAAATCTGACACAAGTTATTTAAACTTTCAGAGTTTCAATTTACTCATCGGTAAAATAGAGGTAATGATACCATCATTTATTGGTCTCAAATGAGAGACTAATAATGAAGATTTATTGAGCTAAGGGTTTTTATCTTCTGGCCACTGAGCTGAGTTGTTTATTTATACTAACTCTCCTGGTCCACCAACAATCTGATAAGGTAAGTACTCATTTGTTCTCATGATGATGAGAAAACAGGCACAGAGAGGTTAAATATCTTGCACAAAATTAAACAGATATCTGGCTGCAGAATGGTGATTTGAACCCCAAGCTTTTACCATGACATGATACTGCCTTGCAAATCCCAAAGGGCTACCTGTTGGAATTGCTGAAGGAAGATAACAGGATCAGGGTTGAAACAATGTTAGGTAGCTGAGGGCAGCACATGTTTATAGCTGGAAAAATGGTCTCCTAAGGAGAGGGCTGAGGTCAGGACTGGCCTAGTTTGGGCCATATGGATTTTTGAGTGATGTGGGCCACCCAGGGAGTTAGAGAAGGAGACCACAGAGATAGAAGGGACCCTATAGGGCATGTAGTTCCAAGGATTTATTATAAAACATTGATCCATTTTGTGATAAATTTATAATTTTTCATTGAAATATAATATATTTCAATAAATACATATAGATTTCTTGGGCTGGTTGAGTGGCACGTTGTTTGGGAGTTGGTTTGGTACACCAGGTCTAAGCAGCCGGGCCCCGGTTCCGATCCCACATGAGGGCCAGTGATGCTGCGCCCTCTACAGATAAGATGGTGAACAACGGCTCGACCTGGAGCTGGGCTGCCGTGAGTTGGCGTGAGCTTTCGTGAGCTGCCGTGAGCTGCCATGAGCAGCTGTCCAATGGCTGGCGAGTGACTGCCTCACCCGGGAAGAGTGCAATGATAATACCAACATGGGCCAGTGAAGTGATGTCCTCCACAACTAGACTGAAGAACAAATGGACAGCAACTTGTCTGTTCCCCTTCCCCCAATTCCCCAATGCTGTTCCCCTCCCCCAAAGATAACTACTATCCCGACTCCTAACACTGGAGATTAGTTTTGCCTCTCTTTGAAATTTATATGAATAGAATGATAGAGCATCTGTTCTTTTGTGTCTGATTTTTTTTTACCCAACATTATTTTGTGTAATACACCCCTACCTCTCCCTATAGTTGCATGTTGCTCATTCTCATCGCTGTGTAATATTCCATTGTGAGACTATCACTATTTATCAACTGTTAATGGGCATTTGAATGATGCTGCTATGAACCTTCTAGAACATGAACTTTCTAGAACTCATTTTTGTTGGGTGTAACCTAGATTGAAATTGTGGATCATAAGGTACAGCCTTGGCTTTGCTTTACTGATGATAGAAATGAAAGTACAGAAAGGGCAGAGATTTGTCCAAGGTCACCCAGCCCCTGAGCAAGGACTGGAACCTGAGGTGATTCTTTCCCTGCGCAATTTGTCTAGGCCTAAATTTCAAGGATAGGCTGACCTAGAGATTCAAGGGAGTAACACGCAACACACTTAGCTTATGAGCTGTTCTTATCATCTAAGCTTTGGGTAAGATGAGACTAGTGACCGAGCAGGAGAGGGGCAGCTGATCAGTGGGGCCCAAGTTGTAAATGCCAGTTCAGATTGGAGGGAGCCAGGCAAGTTCTTCTCTGCATCTTATCAAAGAACAGCGTGCGATGTGTGTCCCTGATAACTACAATTAGATTCAGTCTACTTCAGGGCCAGGCCCTGTGCCAGGTATTTCTCCCCATATATTATCTCATTTAATCTTCTGTATAAAAACCAGAGCAACTCATATGCATAAGGACTATAAAAGCATAATATCAAAACGGAATATATAGATATATAGATATATATCTCTATATATTATACTCTGTAAGCAAATGAGCATTTTCGAACACTGCTTCTCAAACAATCTGTGGTGAAGGACCAGTCCATCGTCGACCGATAATTTTATAAAATAAAAAAATGAATTATTAGAAAAATAAAATGAAAAGACACTCAAAGTTTCTAATTTTTAGTTTTAAATTGAACAAATAAAAATTTCATTGTTAAATTACTATAAAAATGCCTACACACTCTTTTTCTATATTTATATCATTGAGAACCAATAACACAAAGTTTGCTGATCAATACTGGTTTTCAGACTACACTTTGAATAGTACTTATTTATACTTTACCATCCATTTCCCCTAGGCCCTTCAAGAGAGATTAATAATTATCTTAGAGGCAGAAAGGTTTGAATAAAAAGAGATCTGCATACTATTGAGACCCTGGAAATCATTCACTGCTTGCGAATATTTAATGAAATTCCCCTGTCTTTATCAACATGTCTTTATTTCATAGAACAGGTAAAAGATAAAGTTACAAATAACCTTCTTGTTCTTTCCAAGAACTTTTCTTCACATCTTACTGAAATGAATGTAAAACCCTTAAACTTTTCAATAGATAGCATTAAAAAGACTTTATCATCTCCAAGACTCTTTGAAAGCCTGGACTTGTGTCCACTAATACCCAGACTATTTTATCACGATCCTTAGCCGAAATTAACAAGCACCCCCTCATTGAAAGACCGGCCTTAAACCATATTCTAAAACCTTATAAATATCCCCCACTTTGTGCCTGCTCTTCCCCAGTTCAAGATTCTGCTAAGACTGTGAAGGCAGGGCTCTCCTTATCATGGTGTACAATAAACTGTTTTGCTTTCTTCATAGCTTATTGTGCTGGTATTTTCTGGGAGCGAGCATTCAACAATCAAGACTTTCCTCTGTTTGTTCCTCGTTTTAGTCTTGCTCAATTTCTTCCAAACTTTTGTATGCATAAAAATTACTGAAGAGGATGGTGTATGCAAAAGCATCCACGAGCAATTGAAGAGATCTTCATGTATAATTTTGACTGAGCCATATTTAGGACCTAAGCCCTGCACACAGGTATTAGCAATTGGTGAAGCATACAGAACCACTGAATGTTAGAGCTGGAAGTGGTTTTAGGTGCCCAAACAGCAGTGCGGGGATCAAAATCACCTGTTAATTCCTGTTACAAAATACCTATCTCTTGGTTTTACCTCAGATGTACCCAATCAGAATTTCTAGAGATGGGGGCCTGTGAATGTTTGTAACAAACTCCCCTAAGGAATTCTGATGCACAGTCAGGTTTGAGAACCACTATGCTCTTCCACCATTTCATTTTATAGATGAAGAAATAGAGGCTCAGAAATAGGAGTAAACTTGCCCAAAATCACATAGCTATTGTTTCTTATGATTCCTTGACAAAGTTCCTAGGGCTGAAGATCAGATTTGGGAGATGTCCTTATGCATACAATATCCTGAACAAGAATGATTGATGATGTAATCAAAGTACAACTCTATTTTGACTTCTCAACATCTCTTTAAGATTTACCAGGGTGGTGGTAGAGGGGGGGTGTGGTTGTCAGTACTCTGCCACTGCTCCTGGATGCAAGTTCTAGCAGTCACTATGACTTCCCTGCTTTCTGTTAGGTAAGAGGCACCAGCTAAAGTGTGCTTTTTCAAAAAAGGTAAAATTATGACTCTTAAGCAAAGATAAAAGGAACACCTATTCCACTGAATCTATTTACCGTCTTCTTTGTTACATTTTTGTTCTCAAGAATTGTTGCTTGTTAGTTTTCTGATGAGCTCCAAGAAAGGCTGATGGGTTATTAAAAGGCTTTAACAATGTGTCCTGGGGAGGACACACAGCTAGTCCTCTGAGGAACTGCAGGTGGGCACTGGGAAGAAATTCAAGGTCCAGGCAGCTACACTCCACGGCTTTTCATTACTCGGACCACAAGGCTTCTTGAGTACACTTCTTAGCTCCATTCTTTTGTTTCTCTACTCGTCAGCATGCATGTGCCTAAAAATGGACACCCCAGTCTTAAGTCTGCATGATCATCACTAACTTTTGATCTCTCTCTAGCTTAGTTCAGATTCTTGGTTGAGACTATCTGATTAACTATTCTCCAGTCAAGCATTAGCAGTTCTTCGGGTCAGGTCAAACAGCTGTAGCTACTTGGAGGAAACACATTGTCATGGGGTTGCGTGAGTAGTGTGTGTGCGTGAGAACTGAAAGTGGGCAAGCACAATAGAACGTGCCTTTTAGTCATTCCTGTTCGTCACTCTGTTGCTTTTAGGTGATATAAGTTTGGGGTGGGGTTTCTCACAGAAGCCCATGGTCTACCTCCCTATTCATGTTTCCACCAACATTTGTGATCCTCCTTTGCACAAGTCATTGCGCTCCTCGAAACAGGGATGTCTCTAAGAAGCCTCAGCTGTAGCTCATGGACTTCAAATTTCTGTCTTGGATTGGGGTGAAGACGTTGGCTATGGCCAGTTATGGCAACAATTATGGGTTACTGCAGGAATAGCCGGATGTGCCCAGTTGGTGGGGCCGGAACACATTTTGGTTCCCTCTCTTTCCTAAGCACAAGACTCGGGCCTAGTAACTAACTGTACAGGTAGAAATGCAGGGGGAACGGCAAGCACCTCCCCATGCAATTGGGCCAGGACACTGGGAGACAGAGTAACGGGTTCAGCAATCAATCACTGAACCCCGGATCTATGTGAGGATCTGTGCTGGGTTCAGAGTCAGGAAATGAGGCTTCCAGGCTCAAGCGCTCCCAGGCGGGAGGGTCACACACACACCACCATCACCACCCCCGATAAGGCTGCACGTCCTACAAGGGGCCGATTTGGGGGTGTCCTCCGTGCTCCAGGCAGTCAAGGGGCATGGGGCGCAGGCCTGGCCGGGGCGATGGCCCGAGCGCGCAGCTCCTCGCAGAGCCGAGGGCGGCGCGAGGGAGGGAGAGAGGGAAGGGAAAGGCGAGCGCGAGCTGCCTTAAATGCTTGGAATAATTCCGCTTCCGTTTGGAAAGCCGCAGTCTCAGTCCCGCCGCGCCCGCCGCGTCCGCCCAGCGCCAGCTCCGCGTCCCGACCGGCCCGCGGCTGCCCACTCCGCCGCCATGGCCACCTCCCCGCAAAAGTCGCCCTCTGTCCCCAAGTCCCCCACTCCGAAGTCGCCCCCGTCCCGGAAGAAAGATGACTCCTTCTTGGGGAAACTCGGAGGGACTCTGGCCCGGAGGAAGAAAGCCAAGGAGGGTGAGTGCGGCCCAGCCCGGCGAGCTGCAAGGACCGGGAACCCGGGGCCTTCGGGTTAGGGCTCAGGCCGGGCGGGAGCGCGCCGCGGGCGCCCGGCGTGGAGGGGGGCGCGGCGACGCGTGCGCGCGCCTCCCAGGAACGTGGTGGCGGGGCCACGCGCGCCCCGCCGGCGGTCATCACCGTCCTGCTGGTGGTCGCCCAGGCGCTGCTCTCCAGGGGCGCCCGGCTGGGGCACCCGGGGCCTGGGATCAGGCAACGCCTGCTCTGGGTCGGGAGCTGGGGCTGCGTGTCCCAAGGGCCCTGGAGGCAGCCGGCCCTCCAACCCGGGGGCGGCATCCTCCTGTAGGCCCCAAGTTCCCGCCCTCTACGCGCCCGAAGGATGGCGTTTCCCAAGTTTCTGCTGAAACTTATCTGGGCGCCGGCCTCGCATTCTCTGCCTTCCTCACTGGTCTTTGAAATCAGGTCGTTTCCTAGACCTACTGAAGTCCAGATTCAGCGTTGGCCTCTTTGGATCTTTTGTCCACCCCAGGGCCCAGTGGGGCTCTATTAATGAGTAGATCAACATCAAATGTTTGTTGAATGAATGAGTGAAAAGCTGGCTTTCCTAGCGGTCCCGCTGTGTAATGGATGAGACACACATCCTTAGCATCATGGCTGTGACCCTTCTGTGAACTCAGGAGTTGAGAGCTCTTGCAAAAACCGTTTCCTTTTTCCCACCAGGGTAAATGGAAGTGATCTTATTTTTTTTCCAGGAGAGTTTGCGTGGAACATGTTTTGTCTCATGGGTAGATTTTGCATCCTGGTTTTTGGTTTGAAAAATGCGGTGACAGTTCTGAAGAAGCACTAGGATCTATCTATCAGATGCGTAGATAGAAGTCGCTTGGTTGAAAAAAATTTTTTTTTTCAATGGACTGCTCAGTGGTATGGGAATAACCCTTTTGAAGGCTGTGATACTGAGATGTAAAATAAGTTTCATGTTCCTGAGTTATCTTAAGGTGTAGAAAAGGATTAAAAAAGAACTTCATTGTTGAGAATGATTAAACTTGACACAAAGGACTAGCCTTCCATTCTCTGCATTGAAGTGAGAAGCAGCAAAACACATCCCCCAAAATGTTTCCCCCTGTTTGATTATTTTTATAAAAACCATCAGTAGAATGCAGTTGGTCGCAAATCATGAAATCCTGGTTCTGAAAGGCCTTTTCTATACTACCCTTCTAACTTTTTCCTACAGTATTCCTGATATGGGCTCTCTAGCTTAAGATAGGACAACTCAGAATTTTTGAAGCTCATGACCTACCAGGAGTGCTCACCCCACCACTGCCAACTCTTTAGAAAAGTTTATTGTAAAAGTAAAAAGTTTGTGTCTCTGTATCTACTACTATTGTATTCCTGGAGCCAGGAGAATCAGCCTGTTGGTGGCCCTTTCACTTTTTTTTTTTTCAGGTGAATTAGCCTGTTTCCTTCAGTCTTCCCTTCACAGGCCAAATAGCCTCTGTTCCTGTAGCTGGTCCTCATAGACATGATTTTATGTCACACTGGCACCCTCTCTCTTTAGTTTTGGTCAGGGTCCTCGCAGGAAACAGGTCACCTTAGTTGGAATTTTGAAAATAATGTCATGAAGGGACTATGTATGGAGGTGTGGGCAGGGTTAAGGGAAATCAGAGGGATGCTGAGGAACCTAGGGCTAGCAGCAGATGGCGGGGGAAGCAGGTACCACCTCTAGACCTGAAATGTCACAAGGGGAGCAAACCAGAGCCCACTGAGAGCTGGAGCATGCAAGAGGGGCTTGCCTGACAGGAGCTGCAGCTGTAGAGACACAGCCGCTGTTAGAAATGTGGAGATGGAGCAGGGAGACATGGCACAGTAGAGACTCGGCATGTTCTCTCTCTCTCCTTGACTTGAATGTCTTGCTGGTACTTCCAGTTGGCTGGACCAGGGAATCTAGGTGATGTAGTATGTAGGAGTCAGCTCCCTTAGGGCACAGAGCAGTGCAGACAATAAATCCTAGTGGGAGCTGCAGGCAATGGAGAATAACTAGCAGATCTTTTCAAAGTGAGCTGCCCAGAAGTCTACATAGTACAGTAGTAGTCCAGTCTAGCCAGTCCCGATTAGAATAGGGCCGTCACCTCTTTTGTTCTAGCATAGACACCGTGTTCTATTAACGCAACCAAGGCTGCTTTTCTTTTTTTGAAAAGTAACTCACAACGGTTTCGCTCATTGAACTTGCTATCAGCTGAAAGATATTTTTGTTTGTTGCTCCTAAATCATTCTCTTCCCTGTCTCAGATTTACTTAATTGGGTTTTTGAAACCAAGTGTAAGATCTTATTGTAATCCTTGTTATACTTAACTGCTTAATTCCCGAGTCTGCCATTCAGTCTATTAGAATCCAGGGGATGTAAATGGGTGGGTTGAAGAGCATGTGTTTCTCCTGAGGGGCCCCCATCACTCAGCTCCAGCTGCTTGCTGCTGCACGTGCTGGTTCTGTGAGCCTGGTCAAAGAGGGCAGTGAGGCGGCTCTGAAATGACCTGTTCTTGGTGACTGTGTGCGGGGTCTCTGAGATCACCTTTACCTTTCAGGGGCCCACCAGTCATCACTTCAGTAACAAGAAGTCTAGATCTTGCTCCGGATCCTGCAGAATCTCACAGCTCTGCTTTGCCGAAACTGCCTTCTTTCACTTTCCCCTTAGCATTCTAGAACCCCCATTCTTCATGATTCTTCGAGATCGCTGATGTTGGTCTACCCACAAATTATTTCAGTGTTTTGGCATAGGAGTCTCCTGGGCCCAAGGATGACCATTCATTGATTTGATACCACTGTAAGACATAAAGATTAGAAAGACCTAATACACATCAGTTAGAACATTTAGGCCAATAATTTTGTATAACAATATGTCTTCCTAAGGACACCTACAATATACATCATGGAATGACAAGTCTCACAAGAATACATTAAAACTTATCATCGCTCTGGTGTTTCATAAGAAAAAATACCATTCTAGAGCAAAAGAGAATAGAGGTTAAAAGCATGGTTTTTGGGACCAGACACATTTGGGTTTGATTTCTGGTCTGGCTCCTTATTTATTGCTATGATTCAGGACAAGTTCCTCAATTCCTTGAAGCCTCTGCTTCTTCATCTATAAAATGGGAATAAAATTTCCTCCCTCAATGGAGGTTGTGAGGCTTAAGTTAAAGTATGTCATATGCATAGCATGGCACAAATAATAGTAGCTATTAAAATTGACAGCTCAATTTCACATAGTCTTTAAGTTTTGAAGTCGTGTTTTCATTATAGACTGCAGAAGGTTCTACACGTTCTACAAATAGCCTAGTAGCCCATGACTGTATGAAGCCCATGTAAGCACTCTTTTGGTCCCGTTGGAAATTACAGATTTTTCCTTGAAAGTCAGATCCTCTGGTTTCCAAAATGTCACACTTCAGCATTTTAAAGTATCTGGGACCCTTCTAGTGAGTTGTAGCTAACAGGCTTTTATTTTTCTCTGTGGATCTTCTCTTTGGGGTTTCCAGTCACCATTTATGCCATACATGGCCCTTCTGTGCCGGTTCTCAAACTAGTTTCAGAGTCCACTTGCCAAAGGGCTACTTTTCATCTTTCTTCCTCCAGATCTATCCTCAAGTCTTCCTCTTTCCAGGAACACCATCTTGAATTATATCTGCCCGCTGACTGTGTCCTAAATCAGGTTTGCAGCAATGGTTATTCCTATTATTTACCCATTTATTTATTTTGCCTCAGAGTTTTACATTTCATCCGGTGCCTGAAGTGTTTAATCAGGGTTTTAATTAATAATTCTTATACTAATACTAAGACTTACCACTTTGGTTCTCATCGGCTGTCCAGTATAACTCAAACTCTGAAACAGGTTTCTGGTTTCTGGAGTGAGCAGAACCCTCAGCATGGCTGGGAAATCTTTCTCTTCTCTCCTAATGTAGCTCGCATTCTCATTTTCCAAAGTGCCTTCTCAAACCCTCACCACTCAAGTTCTTCTCCAGACCTTGAGATAGAAAACTGAGTACCAGGTATGAGCTTGTTCAATTGCCCTTCACTCCCTGCTCACTCCCCGCCCCCCAGCCCATATCTATACCTCTCCTTTCATGCTCCCTTCCTGCCCTAGTCCCTTCCAAGGAGGTCCCTTTTCCCCTTTCTCCCAAGGCCATTCATTTCCCCTTTCTCCCAGACTGGCTTAGCTAGATATCCTTTTTCTCACGTCCTCAAGCTTTTTCATGCTGCTCTATTTCCCTAACGTTCTGTAAATATGCTTCAGTCTTTCCCATTTGAAGAAAATCTCCTGATACTGGTTTCCTCTTACACTACTCACAGAGGTCTTGAACGAGTTGTACTGGCTTTCCCTTTCTTATGCCCTAGTCAGTCCCCAATCCACTATTTCTATCCTTGCGCTAGTTATTTATTGAGTGCCTACCATGTGGCAGGCACTGTGCTAGGTACTGGAATATGGCAGGGGAAAAAAAAGCACAAAAATGTCTGCCCTCATGGAGCTTACATTCTAGTAGCGAAGACAGCTAATAAAGAGAGAACTTGGTACAATAGGTGCATTTTGTTAGAGTAGTGATAAGTGCTATACAGTGAAATAAAGCAGGCAGAGGGAAATGGAGTGTTGTGTGATGAGGGATGGTTGGCAATTAAATAGGATGGATAGAGAAGACCTCCCTAAGAAGGGTATATTTGAGTGAAGACCTGAAGGAATAAAGGGACAGAGCCATAGGCATATCTTGAAGAAGAGGGAAATTCAAAGGCCTTGGGACAGGGGTGGACCTGGTGTGCTGAGGACCAGCAGGGAGGTCCCTGTAACCAGAGGAGAGAGTGAACACAACGGAGGAAGGTGGTGTGGTCTCAGGGGTAATTAGTGAGGGTGGGGCAGGTGGTGTAGGGCCCTAGAGGCGATTGTTAAGACCAAGGTCTTTGCTCAGACTGAGATGGGGAGATTTTGGAGGGTTTTGCAAAGAGAAAGAGCATGACCACGCTTATGCTTTAACAGCATCACTCTGATGGTGTTAAGTGACTGAGGGGGCAGGGGTGGAAGCAGGGAGGTGAGTTAAGAGGCTGCCATAAAGATCCAGGTGAGAGATGGTCATGGTCTGGGGATGAGTGGTAGTGGTGGAGGGGGTAAGCATCAAATTCTGGATATACTTTGAAGATATAGTGGATAGGATTCACTGAAAGATTCGATGGAAGATGAGAATGTAGAATCAAGATTATTCCAGGGTTTTTGGTGTGAATAACTGGAATGATGGGACTGATTTTAACTGAGGTGGGGAATTCTGCAGAAGAGCTGGTTTGGGGAGAAAGAGCAGGAGCTCAGTTTTGGCCCTGTTTAGTTAGAGGTGCCCACTGGACTTCCAGTTGCCATGTTGAGTTCACAGTCGGTTCTAGGAGTCTAGTTGTGGGCAGGGGGTTAGGGGTCTGAGCTGGAGACATATCCATATCCGTGTGTTGGTGTTTTTAAAGCCATGAGACTGAATAGGATCATTAAAGGAAGGGAACATGGATAGAAAATAGGAGGACGAGGTCCAAGAACTCAGCCCAAAGGCTTTCCAGCGTTTATAAGTTGGGGGATGAGGAGGAGCCAGTGAGAGAGGCTGAAAAAGAGTGGCCAATGTGAAAGGAGGAAAACCAGGAGAATGTGGAGGCCTGGAAGCCAGCTGGGGAGTCCATTCTGTTCCCACTATTTATGCTTCACAAGCTGAGGTCTCTAAACCCACTGCCTCCTTTTCAACCTTGATTCAACTTTGGCTCTTGGTGGCATTTGACAATTCAACTTTTTCTTTTCCTTAAAATTTTGTTCTCCTATGACCTTATTTATCCACATGCTCCCTGTATCTCTAATGACTCTTTTTTAGATTCTTTCTCTGGATTTTCTTACCTGTTTGCCCCCTCGGGGGCATTTCCTGGGGTTCTGACTTCACTCGCTTTGCCTTCTGTTTCTTTTCCCAAGTGGATTATCTCTCCCACTCCCATGGATTCAACAACCATCTATCCATTCATGGTTCTCAAATCTAGATCTTCACCTGTAGTCCAGGTACGAGGTGTGATTGAAAAATATGGTGAATGTTTAAATAAAAAAATTTATTGGGCCGGCCGAGTGGCGCGATGGTTAAGAACTCGCTTGGGATGCCAGAGGGCCCTGGTTCGGATCCCACATATGAGGGCCAGTGACACTGCCCTCTACAGCTAAGATGCTGAACAACAGCTCAACCTGGAGCTGGGCTGCCGTGAGTCGCTGGCGACGGCGTAGGCTGCAGTCCCTGTGGCAGTGGGTTGCCATGGGCTACCGTGTGTAGCCAGCAGCCAGCGTGAGCGGCCAGCAGCCGCAGTGAGCGGCCGTCCAGAAGCCGGCGACTGATCTGCCTCGCCAGGGAAGAGCACAATGATGGTGCCAACTTGGGCCAGTGAAGCAGCGTCCTCCACAACTAGACTGAAGAACAAAACGACAGCAACTTGTCTGTTCCCCTTCCCCTAATTCGCCAGTACTGTTCCCATCCCCCCAATTATCCAATAAAAATCTTAAAAAAAAATTTATTACAGTAAAAGACACATAACCATTAATCACCCTCAAAATACTCCCCCTCGCTTTGAACACACTTATCTCATCATTCTTGTCACTTTCTGAAGCAGTTCTAGAAGTCCTTCCTCTTTTGTGAGTGTCTTTACTTCATCCTCCATTATGACAATGCTCTGTGTCACACATTGCTTCTGGTATGGCAATTTCTGTCAAATAAAAACATTACAGTGTGTCCTCATCCACCTTATTCACCAGATCTGGCACCGTACAACTCCTGGCTCTGCCCCAAAGTCAAAATGACCATAAAACTAAAACATTTTGAATCGATTCAGGACATCGAGGCAGCCACGACAGTGCAACTAAAGACACTCATGAAAGAGGACTTCTAGAACTGCTTCAGAAAGTGGCAAGAATGATGGGATGAGTGTGTTCAAAGCGAGGGGGAATATATTGAGGGGGATTAATGGCAATGTGTCTTTTACTGTAACAATTTTTTTAAATTTAAACATTCACCATATTTTTCAATCATACTTCATATGTCTTTCCACCGTCTCCTGGATATGTCACAGAATCTTCAAACTAGATGTGCCCTCAGTGGAATTATTTGCCCCACTTACCCAAATCTGCTTCTACTCTTTCTCCAACCAGCTATCTCTATGTCAGAAGCCAATAACTTTTTTTTTTTTGCAAATTATAATTTTTTTATTAGTTTCATGTGTACAAAACAACATAATGATTAGACATTTACACCCCTCACAAAGTGATAACCCCCCCAAGTCTACTACCCATCTGACACTGTACATAGCTATTAACAATACCATTGACAATATTCCCTGTGCTGTACTTTGCATCCCATGAATATATATAAACATATATGTGTGTGTGTATATATATACACACATATATATACATATATGTGTGTGTGTACATGTATATATTATAGTTGACATTCAATATTTATATTAGTTTCAGGTGTACAGCGCAGTTGTTAGGCATTTATATAATCTATGAAGTGATCCCCCCAACAAGTCCAGTGCCAGCAATTTTTCCTGAAAGGGCATATCGTAAATATTTAAGTCTTTGCTGGCCTTCTGGTCTCTACTCAGCTCAGCCCTCATTGCCATAAATGATAAGTAAACGAATAAGTGTGGCAGTGTTCCAATAAAACTTTACCTATGGACACTGAAATTTAAATTTCACATAATTTTCATGTGTTACAAAAATGTTCTTGTTCTTTTTCAGCATTTAAACATGTGAAAGCCATTCTTAGCATTCGGGTTGAATAAAAATGGATGGCAGGCTGGCCATGGCCGTGGGCAGTGGTTTGCCACCCCTGCTCCATTTCATCCCCCACATCCCACCATCTCTTATGAAGTCCTGCTAATTCTACGTTCTAAATATTGCTCCCTTACTTCGGGCCTCATAAGTGCTCTTTGTCTTCTTTGAGATTGTTTATTTTTTTTAATTTATCATCTTTATTTTCCACCTGAACTATTGCAGCATCTACCCTACTACTCTCTGCCTCAGATCCTGTTTTGTTTAGCCCACCCTTCATCCTTTTGCCAACATGTCTTTTTTTTTTTTAAACACAAATATAATGTCTCCCCAGAACAGAGTTAGCGTGGCGTTCAAGACCTTCGCAACTGATCTTTAGTCGAGTGTCCTCTATTTCCCTTTCAGGAAGTCTCCATTTTAACCACACCAAACCACTCTTTATTCCCTAATCACATCATGTTCTTCCACATGTTTTAGCCTTTACACACGCTGTTCCACACTTCTGGAATGACCTTTCTCCCTTCTCTATACAATGAACTCCTATTCAGTCATTAAGACCCAACTCAGGTATCCCCCACTGCTTGCTGCCTTCTGTGGTGCCCCCAGGAAGAGTGAGATGCCTCCTTCTCGAAGGCCCCACACCACCTTGTCCATACCTCCGCTGTGGCACTGGCTGCATTGCATGGCAGCCATTTGTGGGAGTGCGTGTCACACACGACGGTGTCAGCCCTCCTCCTCCAGCCCTCCTACCTCCTGTAATATTTAACACAGAATGATAGTGGAACTTCTATGGAATGAATTTCTCCATTTTTGCCTTGGTGAAAGTAGCCTGCCACTAACTGGTTGTGTAATCTTAGACAAGTCTCTTCCCCTTTGCCCGTTTCTAACACCAGGGGATTAGGCTGAATAACCTGGTAGGGCCCTTGCAGCTCTGCTGTTCTGTGATTTCTGCACTCTCATTTCACCAGGCTTCTCTGAAATTCAGTTTTATTGTCTGTGTCGGGTGGTCTGGGAATGACATCATCACAAAGGCCTCTTTCTTTCCTCCACTAATGAAGGCACCTCTGTGTCGGGAGGAGGAGATGGAAACCAGGATAAGTGGGCCCCAGCCCAAGGACACCTCCATATTAGGAATCGGTCTCCTTGTCTCATGGAATATCTCTATTTGGTTAACAAGCACAGTTCGTAATTATGTTTTAGCCATTAGTATAGGCGAAGGGATGAGATTCGCAGGCAAATATTTGTAAGCATCTAAAATCGCCACTTACTGTCATGGGAAACAAAAACACCTTTGGGGAAAGCTCTACAATGATTTCAAGACGTAAAAGACTTTAAGAGAATAAAATACTTAAAAAAATGTAAACATTCTGTTAAATTTTCAATATGTTCTGCAGCCTGAAATCAGTAAGCGATCCAAAGCAGGGCTTTGCCTGAGGCCCAGGACCAGAAGGCCTCATCTGCCTGCAGCCCTGGGCCTCACCCTTCCCCGTCATTCTCCCTGTAGACCCCAGGAGGACAGGAGTGTGTTTGTTCTCACATTTTGTATCCCTGGGTACCTAGCACAGCACCAGGTATTTACCAGGTGCCCTTAAACTGGTTCTTAACTAACTGCCTGAATCATCAATGGGCATCTTATTCCAACTGAATAAGAAATAAGGGTGTCCCCAGGTTACTTCAAACTCTGCTCTAACCTCAGATGACTCTTCTGGTCTCCTGATTCCTTGCTTCTGGCCGTGTGTGTGTGTGTGTGTGTGTGTGTGTGTGTGTGTGTGTGTGTGTCTTATAAAACTGCCTCCTCCTTCCCCCCAGGAATCTCTTTACTCTTTGCTGGAAGATATTATCACTTAGCCCTATTGTTTGACAAACACACAAAGGCCCCTGAGACCAGAGGTTTGGGTCCCAGAACCTGTGGGTACTGACTGTGCAGTGGTGGCAGGGAGCCTGCAAGGAGGCCCATGGTCGAGGGTAGTGAGGAGACGGAGCGGAGAAGCCAGCATTCTTTGTGTTTCATCCAGGAAAGCTTGCTTTGTGGAAATGGCATCACACATATTCTTGTTAGAGTGCTAAACTAAACAAGGACCGAGGTGAAATAGCCTCTTTGCAAGGTTTGGGGGAGACAAGACAGACGTGCAGACCGAAACTCTACAAGAGAGAGTCAGAAGTCCTTTAATTCCCCAAAGCTGGCCCCATGGCCCTCCCCTGCTCATCTTGGCTCCGTTTACTCACTGAGCACAAAGTTAAGGAAATCTGACAGGCAGAGCCGCTATCACCCCTCCTCAGCAAGAGAGCTCCATCATTGCAACTCTCCTCACTTCAACCTACCAACAAAAAGAACCCCCAACAGGAAAGAATGGCTCGATGCCCCACCTTCGCTGAGCTTTGCCTGGTATCTGTTCATTGCAGCTGTTTCATTTTTGTTCAGGTCTAGGACAAATGTTTGCATGGTGTGGGGATCACTACAGGACTCACCTAAAATCTGGTGATTTACAACTGCTGTTTACTAAGTGATAATTCTGTTTGCTTGGAATGCACCAGCCTGCCAAAGCCTTACAAGAACCAAACTTTGTGACTAGTGTCATTGTCTTCCCTTCAAACCAGCCTTAGGGAAATGTTAGGCCATGAATGGAAGAAGCAGAGAACTTAATCAGTTTAAACAGAAATATTCTGAACTACTGCCCACTCTTGGGGGAAAGAAGAATGAACCAAATCACTTAGCATCTGATATTTTTAAGTAAAAGTTTTTTTTTTCTTTCCCATTATAAAATTAACCCATGGCTATGAGATTAATGGGGAAACAGAGAAAACAATCATGCAAACAGTCCTGGAGTCCCAACTCCCAAATGCAGTCTCTATTAGAATTTTGATAGTTCTTTGTATTGTTCTTCTTCATTATAAGTTATTCCCTTTTTATAATTGTGAGCATACCATACATATTAAATAGATATATTCTGTATCATTTTTCATTTATTATAAGGTAAATATTTTTCATGTTATTGCAGATATTTTCGTACATACTTTTTATAGGTACATAATATTCCATTGAGCAGCTGTCCTATTGTCTACTTAAGCATTTCTTTTAATCCCTCCTTTTTTTTCTTCTAGAAATAATAGTGCCTAAAGCTTTTTTTTTTTAATATTCAGAATAATTTCCTTTGCATGGAGCCCCAGAAGTGCAATTATAGAGTCAAAAGCTGACAATTGACTTGCTTACTATCAAT
>NW_017731538.1:681444-683936 GCF_001890085.2 Hipposideros armiger
TTTTTTTTTAATATTGTAGCTTTATTGAGATATCATTCATGCATTTAAACAGTATAATTCACTGATTTTTTAATTTTAGTATATTTACAATTGTGCAACCATTGACACAATTTTAGAACATTTTCATCACTCCAGAAAAGAAACCCTTGGGGTAACCGGTTAGCTCAGTTGGTAGGAGCGTGGTGCTGATGGCACCAACGTTGCCGGTTTGATCCCCACATGGGCCACTGTGACCTGTGCCCTTTTTAAAAGAGTCAACTATGCCATTGTAGCATGAAAGCAATGTGTAACCAATGACCATGGCTGTTCCCCAATAAAGAAATTAAAAAAAAAAAGAAAGAAAGAAAAGAAACCTTATACCTATTAGCAGTCACTCTCCCCTCCTTCCCCATTCCCTCACTCCCAAGTAACCACTAGTCTATAGTCTATCTCTATAGATTTGCCTATTCTGGACATTTCATGTAAGTGGAATCAATACAATATGTGAACTTGTATAACTGGCTTTTTTCACTTAGCATAGTGTTTTCAAGTTTCATCCATGTTGTAGTATGTAGCAGTACTTCATTCTTTTTTATGACTGAAAATTATTCCATTAGATGAATATACCATATTTTGTTTATCCATTCATCAGTTGATGAATATTTGGACTGTTTGTCCTGTTTGGCTATAAAGAATAATATGGCTATGAATTTTCAAGTACAAGGTTTTGTGTGGACATATGCTTTCATTTCTCTTGGGTATATACCCAGGAGTGGCATTGCTGAGTCATATGGTGGCTGTAGGTTTCACATTTTGAAGAACTGCCATGCTGTTTTCCAGAGGGGCTGCACCGTTTTACATTCCCACCAGGTATGTGAGGGATCCGATGTCTCCATGTCCTCACCAACACTTGTTGTTATCTGTCTTTCTGATTATAGCCCTCCCAGTAAGTGTGAAGCGCATCTCATTGTGGTCCTCAATTGCGTTTCCCTGATAGCTAGTGATGTGGAACATCTTTTCATGTGCTTTTGGCCATCTGTGTGTCTTCGGGGCCCTGGTTTTTTAAAATTCCACAGAGGTCAGTGCACATCTTCTCCGCCTTGAGCATGTTGACAGCTCTGGCCACTAACCCAGAAAGGTGGACGCTGTGGAAATCTCATTCTCCCACTTTTTTAACATTGGCTGGGAGCGCCCGCGACATGCTGCATCTTGCATCAGGTGCATTTCATTTTGCAGAATGACTATATTCCTGAAATATTTCCTGTTAAGCAAATTGTCATAATCTGATTATACCACTGGCTTTCATTATTAAATTGGAAATTGTTTGGCTGGAATATAATTTTAACCCCCAATTGTTAAAAAAAAATATGTCATACCAGGAAAATAGCAAAGATTTAAAACTTGTACTTTTAAGTGAAATGTGGAAATTGATGATGATATACCATGATTTTCAAATAATAATAGTAAAACCAGTGATAATAATAACAAGTGCATCAGGGGCAAGCACTTATGCAGTGCTGTTATGGGCCAGGCACGTAGCTGATCCTTTACATATATTAACTCATTTGATCTTCCTAACAACCCCATGAAATAGGCATTACTAGCATCTTTGCCCCTTTACAGATGAGGAAAATAAAGGACAGAGATGCCAGATAATTTGCCCAAGGTTCAAGGCTAATGCACTAGTTAAGGTAACCCTAGCTGCTGTAACAGATACACCCCCAATTCTCATGAGCTTAACACAATAAAAGTTTATTTCTTGAGTATAGCAGAACCCAGTGGCATCGTTTGTTGTTGTTGTTGTTGTTGTTGTTTTAGCTGAGCCATCCTGCCACCCTGTTGGCTGCTCAGCGGCAACTCAGCTCAGGCTGGGCATCGAACCACTGTTGCTCAGAGCTCGCACTCTTGCATGAGCTCTTAACCAACTGAATCACTTGGCCGGCCCAGTGGCATTGTTTTTTATTGGATTGCCTTCTGCATGGTCATCCAGAGACCTAGGCCCTTTTTATCCTACGACTCTGCCTATCTCCAGGTTTTTTCAGTCCTCACCAATCAGCCAGTGGGTGAGAAAGAGAACAAGACTGCAGTGGGAGGTTTTTGTGGGTCAGGCACAGACATGTCTATCCCTTCTGCCCACTGGCCAGAACTCAGTTATGTGGCCACACCTATGTGCAGGAGAAGCCAAGAAATGTAGTTGTCTGCCCAGAGGGAAAGGAAATGAGTTTTGGCAAATGCATGCATTATTTTGCCATTGCTAGCAAGCGGAAGACACAGGATTTGAACCTGAACAATCTGGCTTCAGAGACTTGCTCTTTTCCTTTTTTAAATTAGTTTCAGGTGTACAAAGCAACCTATTAGTTAGACATTTAACCCCTCACAAAGTGATAACCCTCCCCAACCTACAATCCATCTGACATCGTATATAGCTGTTACAATACTATTGATTATATTCCCTATGCTGTACTTTATATCCCGTGACTATATATATATATATATATATATATATATATATA
>NW_017731538.1:684036-687045 GCF_001890085.2 Hipposideros armiger
TTTTTTTTTAATATTCAGAATAATTTCCTTTGCATGGAGCCCCAGAAGTGCAATTATAGAGTCAAAAGCTGACAATTGACTTGCTTACTATCAATGGTTTATAACTGATAACTAGGGAAAAATTACTGCCTTTGATTCTGGGTAGTCTTCCTGGTTGTTTGAAAGTAAAACCAATGTTGTGAGGCTGAAAGTTTCTGTTTGTCCCTGGCTGGCAGGATGAAGACATCTATGGTGTGGGGTGGAGTGGGGTGGGGTGGGAGGGTGAGGCATCGGGGGAGTGTAGATTTCCAGCCTGGCCAGTAATGTGTTCAAAGCAAACTCTAGTCCAGGCAGGCCTTTCTTTCACAACATTTCCTTATGGCCATCCTCCCATCCATATATGACCCCATGTGTCATACCCAGTGTCTGCTCTCTTAGAACAGGTCCCCAGGTGTGGCTGTCTTGGGAATAGTCATCCTTGTAGCTCCCCAGGGAGTCACAGCCACCATTCCCCCTTGCACCCCTGTCCTCCTGAGTTCCCACCACTCCCCTGTGATACCTGGTGGAGGTTTGATCAAGAAGTCCCTCCCTCCTTTGATCGCTTCCTCCCCACCTCCCAAATTCTGAATTCTTGAACTTGCCTCACAACTTGATAACTACAGACAAACAGGAGGGAATTGCAAGACAGAAGGCTAAGTAAGTGCTGCGGTAGACAGATTTAGGTCCTCAGGGTTGAGGGACCCTTAAGGAGACAAATGCTGAAAGCCAGAGGAGGAAACCCCCAGGCTGACAAGAGAAGGGTCCGGGATTTGGGAGCCTTCTGAGCTTCCGTTGATTTGAACAGAGTGGGCAGGGCTGATGCCTCGGGGGCTCAGTTTCCTCAACTTGCATTAGGCACCAGTAGTCAGGTGTCTCATTTCATCTCCTAAGAACAGCTCTGAGCCAGTTGGAGCATGTGATTATCACACCAAGCACCCCAGGGAGTATTTCTGGGGAGTCGCCCATGGAGGCAGACGCCCTCCCTGGGAGTGATGTGTTGAGGGCATATGTTTCATCGTTGAATCATACTCGCCATTCCCTTCACTCATTCCCTTATCTCTTGAACATCCAGAGGCAACTCCCCTCTTCTGTGCTGTGAAAAACACTGCCTGACACTGAGGAGAGTGGATGAAACGCTTCTTGAAAACACAGCCGATCTCCTGGGTGATGATGATGTTGGACGACCACAAAGGGGCAGAGCTGCCAGCCTATTTCTGCTCCCTCAGTGACATAAACCTAGGTGGCAGGGCTCCCGATTATACCAGGGGTCTCAGAGGAGCAGGCCCTGCACTTGTGTCATTCCAGAGCACACTCATCAGGAGAATAATTAATCTGCTAATTGCAGCATTACATTGACTTTTCCATTCAAAACAGTTGTTCCTAAAGCAGTTTTTGTCTTAGGCCACGTGGCTTTGGCTGGGTAGGCTGGGAGCCCCTGTGGGGAGGTGAAATGAGAGAGGAGCCGGAAAGAGGGTCTACAACCCCGATCACCAGTTTAGGGATGGGGAACTCCAGGTTGGTTGAGGCAGGCAGAGAGGTGGCAGGGTGCAGAGACTCTTAGCATCTGCTGGGTGCCTGAGTCCTAAATCAGGGAGGCTCATCTGAGTCTAGGATGGGGTCTCAGATTCAGGTCCCTGGGGACAAAAGCTGGCAGAACTTAGCAGGCAAGTCAGGACCCCAGTTGGGTAGGTGAGGGGCGGTGGCAGGCTACAGTCTCAGTGTGGACTCAGGATTGCGGGTCCCACAGAGCGGAGGTGGGGGGGAGGGGCGAGGCAGCTGACACTCACGTGGGAACCTAGGTCTAGCGTCTCACCTCATCCCCCTACACTCCAGGCTTGGACATACACCTTCCTCTCAGTGGGGAGGGATTTTCCTGTTTACCATAAAGCTGAGCTATCCCTGTCTCCCAGCCTGGTAGGACAGGCCTGCAGAGGACAGGTAGTTAATCACGACAGCTGAGAGAGGCGGGGCAGCAGGAACCCACAGCTTTGATGCTGTTTGTAGAACAGGGAAAGAGGGTAACACAATTCCATTTTAAGGCGACTCAGAATACAGCCCCTTGCAAGGAGTAGCAACTGCCTCTTAGTTAAGGGTTGCAAGGCCGCTCTTGAGGGGCTCAGTTGCCCCTCCAGCACATTTCCCAAGTGCCTGGAGAACACAACGATCCTTTTGCCTGCTTTTCCTCTATGCCTGTCATTATGGTAAATTACAAGGCTCCCATGATGACGATGGAGAGGCAAACTGATTTGTTCCTTATGATTGTCGCTGTG
This sequence comes from Hipposideros armiger, assembly GCF_001890085.2. Classification (NCBI taxonomy): domain Eukaryota; kingdom Metazoa; phylum Chordata; class Mammalia; order Chiroptera; family Hipposideridae; genus Hipposideros; species Hipposideros armiger. The sequence goes on from NW_017731538.1 coordinate 686,325, forward strand.
CTGAACGTGGCTGGAGTGATGGGCACCCAGACTTCACACCTTATAATGGCCCTGCCAGGGGTGGACGTTAGCACCGTTGGGACCTGACACTTCAATAAATGAGAGACATTCTGCCACGGAGATCAAAGTTCAGAATTGCTTAAATTGGTGTTAGGTGGGTGACAGGAGTCCAGGGCCACGAATTGGATAGATAGCAATGGTCGTTCAGTTTGTAGGGCCTGTGTGTCAGTTTTTCAAATGATAGGACATCAGTTTAAATAATTTGGGCTTTCAGTTACGTAGCCCTTTCAGAATTAATGATTCTGGAAGATATGATTCACGATCTAGCTTATGCTACTTGGGAAAAGAAAAAAAAACAAAAAACAAAGCACACAACCCTGCTTGCTTCATTGGTGTCAGACTGTTATATTTGTGCAGGATTGGTATCCATGGGCTGTCAGCTTTCGTGGGAGTGTGGATGACGATTTCTTCTCCTACCAGATGAGCTGGTAACTCCTAAAGCTACACTTCCAGCCGTGACCTCTCTCCTAAGCTTCAGACCCGTTAGTGTATGTGCGTCACGTCATTGTCACTTGCACACAGAGATGAACCTGGATTTTAACATAGGGAACATGGTTCTCAAAGGCTGCCGATGAGGTGGGAATGTGCTCTGGGTTATGATGGCATCTCAAGTCCGGAGGAAAGGTGGTCTGATCCATATGGAGGAATGTACATTTTTTTT
>NW_017731538.1:689681-697520 GCF_001890085.2 Hipposideros armiger
CAGTGGTCAGGTATCTACACCGTCTATGAATTGGTCTCCCTAATAAGTCCAGTGCCCATCTGGCACCCTACATAATCTTTACAACATTATTGATTATGTTCCCCATACTGTATTTCATATCCCCATGACTGTATTGTGACTAACTTTCTAATCTCTTCACCTTTTCCCTCATCCCCACCACCTCCCATCTAGAAACCATCAGTTTTGTTTTTCCTATGTCTCTGAATCTATTCCTGTTTGTTTGCTTGTTTATTCTGTTGTTTAGATTTCACATGTAAGTGAGATTGTATGGTATTTGCCTTTCTCAGTTTGATTTATTTTACTTAGCATAATATTCTCTAGGTTCATCCATGTTGTTGCAAATGGTAAGATTTCACCCTTTTTTATGGCCGAGTAATACTCCATTGTATAAATGTACCACAGTTTCTTTATCCGATCATCTATCGATGGGCATTTTGGTTGTTTCCATATCTTGGCTATTGTGAATAGCACTGCAGTAAACATAGGGATGCGTGTATTTTTTTGAATTAGTGTCTTGGATTTCTCTGGATAGATACTCAGGAGTGGAATTGCTGGGTCATAAGGTACTTCCATTTTCAATTTTTTGAGATCCCTCCATACTGTTTTCCATAGTGGTTGTTCCAATCTGTAATCCCACCAACAGCACACGAGGGTTCCCTTTTTTCGCCAGCACTTGTTGTTTGTTGATTTATTGATGATAGTCATTCTGACCAGAGTGAGGTAGTATCTCATTGTGGATTTTATTTGCATTTCCCTAATGATTAGTGAGGTTGAACATTTTTTCATATGCATGTTCACCATCTATCTGTATGTCCTCTTTAGAGAAATGTCTCTTCATGTCCTCTGCTCATTTTTTTAATTGGGTTGTTTTCTTAGTGTTGAGTTGTGTAAGTTCCTTATATATTTTGGATATTAATCCCCTATCAGATGTATCATTGGCAAATATCTTCTCCCATTCAGTCTTTTTTGTTTTGTGGATGGTTTCCTTTGCTGTGAACAGAGACTTGCTTTTAACTAGCACATCCTACCCTCACTGTGAACAGTGGCTCAATGTCTGAGAAAAATGTGGAGAGTTGAACAGGTTTTTACCAGTTTTTTCCCCACATGTAACTGTATTTGGTGGCCTGGATGCTGTGCCTGAGAATTTTGTTGAAGTCATTGTCTTTCAGAAAAGAATAACCATGAGAACTACTATTAATTGTTTTCTCTGTGCCAGGCATTGTTCTAAGCTTTTCACCTGTTTTATTTCATTTAATTCTCACAATAACCCCTTGCGATGGGGGAATTTTTATTATTCCCAGTTTCCAGGTAAGGAACCTGAAGCAGAGAGCTAAGGAGCTTGGTTGTGTGCCCAAGGCCATGTAAGCAAGAGGTGTCTCTCGGCTTTGAGCGCCCTCACATGAAACCTGTGTGCTCGGTGGGGGTTGAAGGGAAGAGGGGATAAGAAAGCCACAGCCACCAATGGTACGATTCACAACCGAGCCAGAACATTATTTGGATCCTGCCTCAAAGAGATCAATTTCTGTAAGTCATTTATGAGACAATCAGGAAAATGTAAACACTCACTGGAGATTTGATGACACCGAGGAATCATCGTTAATTTGTAGGCTGTGAGAATGGTGGTGTGGTTATGTTGACAAAAGAAAAGAGTCCTTATCTTTTTGAGATACACACTGAAATGTTTATGGAGGGCATGATAAAATGTCTAGGATTGGCTTCAAATATGCAGTGCCGGGGTTGAGGCGTAGATGGACAAATGCGGCCACGATCTGCCCGTTGTAGAATGATGGAGGGTATATGGAGGACTGTTGTACCAGTCTCTCTACTTAGGGGTATATTTGAAATTTTCTATAATAATTATAATAATTAAGAAAAGACTTTAATGAATGGACTTTTGTTAGCCCCCTAGATGGTAAATGAAGCATTGGGGGTGGGCTGAGAGCACAGCACATGTTTGCTGAAGAGCGGATTAGCAGCCTGGAATGTTTTGTAATGGAGGTCGTCAGAGACTCTGCTTGGGAGTCATTGGCCAGTTTTTGAATTCTGATTCTGAGATACCCCAGGAGGCAGCGTTTTGTGCCAGGAGAATTGATATTCTGAAGATGAGCCCTGGCGTCTTTAACAGGCAGGAGCACAGGCTTCCTGGGCAAGGGAGAGACCTGGCCGGAATCTAGGCTCTGCCTTAGCCAAATGGCCTCAGCCCGGGCTCGTTGTGCAACCCGTTGATGTATATCTTGCTGAAAGGTGCAGCACGGCCCCAGGCCCCAGCTGCACTTTAATTAAACAGTGAAAATCCATGCAAGACTCGGCCTCCTCAGCCGGCCAGTTCTCCTGAGTCCCAGGTAAAGCCAGCTCTGGGCTGGCCGCGGGCCAGGCGGAAGGTGGGCTGCAGGCCCTCCCAAGTCCCTGCCTAAAATCAACAGCGAGTGCTCAGCAGCCCGGCTACCAACCTGATGCAAATTAAGCCTGGCATTTGGAGATGGTATTAAATATCCTAAATCAATAATCTAGAGGCGAGATCAGAACAATTAAAAGCCCTGATTTCCTCCTCAGGTTATTGGAGTGTATATGAATATAAGGTTTTCAATTCACTTTTAAAAGTCAGCAGGTTGAGAAAGATCGAGTCTGTTTGGCAACGCTCTGCGCACAGTTTATTCCACCCTCAACATCTTTTCCCATTCTGACGCATGTCCAACATATGTCCAGCACCTAGGGGCTTTCGTAGATGATGTCACATTTAATCCCTACAGTAACTCCTGGAGGTCTTGTCATCCCCGTTTTACCGATGAGGAAACTGAGGCTCAGAGAGTTCAAGTGACTTGCCCAAGGTCTATGAGCTTTTAAGTGGTAGAGCAGGTTGTCTTTATACTGAAGTCCACTGCTTTGCCTGCTGTAACACAGCTGGCTTTTCTGAATAGTACTTGTTTTTCATTCACCAGTAATAATTAACAATGATAAATAAACAGTACAATAGTAACTGTTTAATAATTTACTTTTTCTCTAGTCTTAAAAGGTATTGACAGTTTTTCTAGTTTGTGTGTCTGTTCAACAAACATTTATGGAGAGACAGCCTGGAGGGGAGATTTCTGGGTCCTGGAGCCCGCCAGACTGCCTGCTCCCACCACACACTGGCTGTGTGACCCGGGACAAGTTTATCAGTCTCTCTGAGACCCTGCTTCCTTATATGCAAAATGGGATGTTACTAGGACCACTTCACAGGGTTGTCATGAAGATGAAACGAACTGGTACTTTTTAAAGTGTTCATGGGAGGGCGTTCCATGAACATGAGCCCCTCCCAGACACTGCTGAGGTCCGAGAAAAAGAGCTGTGTCTTTGCTGTCATGGAGCCTACCTCTTATGTTTAGCCAGTGAGTGATATTATCACTTCTATTTTTATTAAACATAAAAATGTTTATAGTGAAAAATTGGGAGAGGCCAGAAATATAAACTGAAAAGGGCCCTTTTGCACTTTCCCACTGTCAGGCTTTAGAGATAATAGTGTAGCTTAGTATAATAGCAATTATAATAGTGATAATAGTGTATAATAATATAATAATAGCACAGTATCAGAAGTGTTCTGTTTTGCAGGAATATGTACTTGTTTTGTTTTTATACAACTGCAATACCATTGTCAAGAGTGTTTAGCAGTTTATATTTTTCCACTTACCTATTTGTCTTGACTCTTTTACACACGGATTTACCTCATTTTTTAAACAATTTTATGCATTGCCTGGATGTGCCATTGTTAAATTGAACCAATTTCCTCACAATGAACATTTAAGTTTTTTGTAATATTTCGTTACTCCAAAAAATGCTGCATTAAACATTCTTGCAAACAAATAAAAGCATTCTATACCTGTTTATCTGCACAATAAATTCTTAGAGGTGGAATTGCTGAGTCAAAAATACGTTAGGTTTGAATTTTGCTGGATATTACCTAATTGTTCCCCCAAAAAGGAAACACCAAGGAAGAAAAACGCCTACCCAAAGTTGAAAACTCTTATTTCTTGTTAAGAATTTAGTCTTGAAAAGAGAGGGTGGAAATTAAAAGTTATCCCGATCTCTAATTTTATTGGAAATGCTTTTTCCTTGGCCATACATTTTTAGGCATCAAATTCCCAGGCTGCTGGTACAGACAGGATGTCCTGAATCACAATGCAAAATCCTGTGTGTTAACTGTCTTCCCACTCCCAGGCACCCTGCCCCTTTTCTCTGAAGGAAGGACTTTCGTTTTCTCCCTCAACACTCAGGATAAATATTTAGAGATTTCACACTCTTCTGGAATGGACGCTGTTTACTGCAGAGAGCCCAGGTTTCTCATGGGAGGAGGAAATCACAGAAAAGCATCCCCAAGTGGATGTCTGAAGCCAGTGTCGCTAGTAGTGTCCCACAAGCCTAACATGGGCCTCTTTGCTTCCTTGATTTCCTCCAGGCCCGGAAACAGCTGGGTCCTGCCAGTGTCCTTCCTTCTGCCTCCAGTCCCTTTGGCAGGGAGAGATGCGACGTTTTAACAGACTGACTTCCTTTTAGGGGATGTCTGCTCCATCAACCCCTAACCAACCACGAGCAGAAAACCCAGTGACGAAGATAATAAATTATGTCCAGGACCGCGGCGAGGAGGGAAAGCAGAATGACTCATGAACCCCTATATACTCCTGTTACATTCCAAGAGCTGCCTTCCTCAGGGCTGAAATCACTCATCAGAGCAACACCCTGACCAGGCTGCGGAGGAAGGCCAGCAGCTGTTTGCTGGCCTGGGTGAGGGGGACCCAGTGAGGGCCTGGCTGGAAACGAGTCATGGATTTTTCTTTGGGCCAGGTCTTTTGAATAGGCTGGTGACCCCGGCTCCACCTGGAAACAAGACATTGCTGCTCTCAAGGGACTCCAGGTCTAGCCTCTGTGGATCCCTGTCCTCCTGTGCTGAGCCCAGTGCCCTGGAGAGAGACAGACCTAATCGCCTGGTGACCCTGGGCAAGTCCCTCCATGTCTCTGAATCTCAGTTTTCCTTTCTACAAAATGGGGATGAAGAGAACTTCACACCAATCTCTTGGGTTGTGAATAATTAGAGCTAATTCTTGTCAAGTGCTTAGCGTGGAACTTGGCACACAGAAAGTGCTTAGTATTACTTCTTGCTATTACTACTATTTCTACTGTTCCTCTTGACCCATTTTGCACATTAAAAATTGAGAAATGTGATCTGGCTGTGGCTGTCACCCCTGCTCGTTGTTTGTAATAATAATAGTGAACATTTATATAGAGTTTACTGTGTTCCAGGGCCTTATGTATGTTGACTCGTTTAATCCTGCCAAACCCTATGAATAGCTGATAAGTTCTATTACCCCCATTTTATGCATGAATAAACTGAGGCACAGAGAGGTTGAGCAGCTAGCCCATACATAGTAAATGGTGGAGCCAGGATTCAAACCCAGGTCGTCAGCTCTAGAATCTGTTTTCCTAACCACGAAGCAATCCTGCCTCTCAGTTTATACATTTCCATAGGAAAGTTTTCCAAAGGTATAATAGTCAAGCGGCATTTATTTCCCTTTGGTATTTCTTATACTGGTATTTCTTATAATAGCAATATAGTATTATAAAAAAATACTGGAAAATATAGAAGAAGATAAAGTATTTATCTACAGTGCTACCACCAAGACCAGTGGTCTAGATGAAGGGCCAGTGTTCTAATTTCTAATCCTTTTTGTACTGTGATGTCCTACTGTGTGTGACTACTGTGCAGCTTGTGTAACCTGTAATTCTCTACTCAAGTTTGGCAACACTCAAGCTGGTCTATACCCTGTTCAACTACACAATTCTGTGGAACATGTGCTTCGATATAGCAGCAATATCAAATTGTAAAAGTTTCTAAATGCATACCATAAAATTATTTTCTTATCTTGTCATGATACACAGGTAACACACAGTTCAGAGACTGGTGCTAGTCTTTGAATCACACTCTGAATAGCACTGACCTAGACAAACAGTTTACATTTTAGCATATTTATTTCCAGTATTTTTTTATGTGGTGTTTTTGGGGTTTTTTTTAAGTCTGTGTGCTCTGGGTCTAACAATTAAGTTTGCGAACTTGTTGCACTGATGTTGCTAACCCTTTTTGATATCCGAGGGATTGTTCATTATGAATTTGTACCAACTGGACAAACAGTTAACCAAATTTACTATTTGGAAGTGCTGAAAAAGCTGCATGAAAATGTTAGACGACCTGAACTTTTCGCCAACAATTCATGGCTCTTGCATCATGACAATGCATCAGCTCACACAGCACTGTCTGTGAGGGAGTTTTTAGCCAGTAAACAAATAACTGTATTGGAACACCCTCCCTACTCACCTGATCTGGCTGGCCCCCAATGACTTATTTCTTTACCCGAAGATAAAGGAAATATTGAAAGGAAGACATTTTGATGACATTAAAGACATCAAGGGTAATATGACGACAGCTCTGATGGCCATTCCAGAAAAAGAGTTCCAAAATTGCTTTGAAGGGTGGAATAGGTGCTGGCATCGGTGCATAGCTTCCCAAGGGGAGTACTTCAAAGGTGACCATAGTGATATTCAGCAATGAGGTATAGAGCACTTTTTCTAGGATGAGCTCGTGAACTTAATTGTCCGAACTTGTACACATTTTTTTTTCTCACTACATTTCCCATTACAGTGTTACTGTAACCAATACTTGAGTATAATCTTTAATGACTATAATAATAATAACAATCCATCTGGAAGATGTATCATAGATTACCAACCTATTCCCTCTTTCATGGAGTTTGGTATGTTTCCTGTTATTTACCCTGATAAAAATATGATGGTAAACAGTTTTAGCATATTTATTTTTCCATACTTAATATTATTTCCATAGGGTAGATTTCCTAGAATGAAATTACTGGGTCAAACACTATGAAGCCTTTTAAATTTCTTGGTAGGTATTACCCAATTTCTAAAAGGGATGTGCCAATATATGCTCCCAGCAATAGTCTGTGAGAGTTCCTCTTTAACTACATCCTTTTCTGCATTCATTATTAGAATGCAATTGATGGAAACGACCTTAATTGTTTTTAATTTATTTGGTTACTGGTGAGGTTGGACATTTTCCATGTACGTAGCCATTTATATTTCCTCTTGCTTTGCACTCATTTGGACACGAGGATGAAACTGTCTTACTTTGAACAGATTTCAAACTACTTTAGATTGAAAGCCAAGTAAATCCATGCATAAAGTCTGAACATATTGATATACGTTAACCTCATTGTCTAGATCCTTCCCCTTTTCTCTGCTGCCAGAACCGGAGGATGCTTTTATATGAACTTGATGGTCCTCATCTTTTAAAATAAACCATCTGAATTCGTAACAAATACTATATACATCAATAATGTAGCAAGTATATGGGAATGTGATGGTTTGAATGTTTGTGTCCCCTCAAAATTCATATGTTGAAATCCTAACCCCCCGACTGATGGTATTAGGAATGGAGGCCTCTGGGAGGTGATTTTGGGGAGATTAGTAACTTTATAAAAGAGGCTCCAGAGAGAGCCCTTGCCTCATTCCACTATGTAAGGACACAGAGACAGGGTGCTGCCTATGAACCAGGAAGTGGGCCCTCATCAGACACAAGCATGCTGGTGCTGTGATCTTGGACTTCCAGCCTCCAGAACTGTGAGAAATACATTTCTATTGTGAATAAGCGACCCAGTTTGTGTCATTTGGAATGGACTGAGACAGGAAATTTTCTTGAGTATTTCCAAGTATGTCCTCAGATGTGTTTCTCTCTCTCTCTCTCTCTCTCTCTCTCTCTCTCTCTCTCTCTCTCTC
>NW_017731538.1:699400-700570 GCF_001890085.2 Hipposideros armiger
GCCACTCGGCCGGCCCAAGGAGCTTCTTTTCTTGATATTATGGCTTAATACACTCTTTGAATTTCCAAAGCAGCAGCAAAGTGAGATATGGTGTACACTTTTTCCAAAACTTGTTTTGCCTTTGGGATCTTATTTTTCAAGAAGCTCCTGTTAGCCTCTTGCAAAATAATTATTCGCTGCACACAACAGACAGTGGAAAATGTTGGTGCCAACCCAGCTTCTGTGGCATTGATGTTCACGCTAGTCATGAATCTTAACCAAAGATGACAGAGCACCTCAGTTCTGACACCAGCGGGGAGCAGTTACTACCCTTAGGCCTCAAGGGACAAAGGGACGGGGTATGACCAGCAGCTGGGGAGAAAGTGGTGGCTGTCGGAGGAGAGTCAGTCCCTGCCAACTCATGGCCCAGCAGGGAAGGAGCCAGGGAATAAACATCCTGACCTCATCCACTGGCCAAATGCAACCACGGCGGACAGTGAATAGGGAGCAGCAAAATGGATAGCTCAAATGGTCAACGCTCAGTATGTGTTATCTAATTTTGGTGGGTACTATGCAGTTAATTTCCATTCCTTCCATTGGTCACAAGAAATTCTACAGGACTAGTTTTGCTTACTATCCGTGTCACTTTTGGAAAACTGAAAATGACTTAACCTCATTGTGCTATAGCTTCCCCCTTTCTCTACAAAGGGGATACTACTAGTACCTTTCTCATGATATGAGTAAGATAATGGGTTAATACATGTCAGACATGTAGAACCGTGCCTGGCACATAATAAGCTCTTAATAAATTTGAAGCCATGAGCTGTTATATTTCTTTTCCTTGTAGCTTCAAAAGAGATGTTGACATGTAGATTCTGCTTTGTTACAGATAATATGCACCTATATCTGAGAAGGAGCTTATCTTCCTCCGGGGTCTGGCCTTGTATCCGAAAGTTTAATACCGTTCTAATTTTGTGATTCAGTTGTTGAGTCTCCGTTCTGGGCCTCAACTCAGTACCAGAAACCTGAACGCATTTTCTGATGTTTATGATAATTTTTCTGTAATGTACTTGGCACCACTGAGAAGTTTCTCAGAAACTCACATGAAATAAACTATTTCTCAATCCCTGTCTATAACCCCTGGTTAGCTCTGCCCATTAAATCTTTGCGCTAATGCACGTCATCAACCCC
>NW_017731538.1:700738-706050 GCF_001890085.2 Hipposideros armiger
TCCCTCCCTCCCTCCCTCCCCCCCCTTCCAAGGCTTCATTTTGAAATCCCTACTCCACTCTGCTTTCTTCTTTACCCCTTCCTCTGCCGTTTCTATTAATCATAACAGCGAGAGGAGGGGAGGACACATCCTCTTGCTTTTCCAGTTTTGCCATGAGCAGCCTGAGTCCTTAGTGCTGAGGTCACCAGGATGGGGAGCAGGCACCCTGATTAGTCCCCTAGTGGGTGACAGGACACTACATGGCCCTCAGGGGACTTGATTGCAGGGGGTTTTCACGTGCTGATGAAAGGAGCCCCCTAGCCTGCTCAGTGCCCAGCCAGTGCTTAGCATTTCCACTGTGCCTGAGGGATTCTGACACCCAGACTCTATCAGCCAAATACTTGAAGTATGTGCTCCACATTTAGGTAATGGGGCTGGGGAGAGACTGATATTTATATAAATAAAACTAGTAAGCCTGTTTCTTTATATTCAAAATAAGGGGTTACGTGTGTTTATTTCATGTGAATTTCTGAACTAAGCAATGCCTTGGAGAATATAGTAAAGGAGTGAAAGTTTAGTTAGTCCAATATGTCACTTATTTCCACTAAAGAGCTCTAATGTCTGGGGTTAGCTTGGTTTCAACATTCCCGCTGACCTGAACCTGCTGATTTTAGGCTCCTGTCAGCTGCTTGTTTCAGGGTCGGTGGCATGGCCTCTCGTTACACCTTGCAGCTTGCACGTTCGGCAGTGCAAACGTTTATCCAAACTACCCTTCAGAGAGAACTGTGCCTTTTTAGTCCCTCACTAAAGTGCACTATCTCTGACAGAAATGGGACCAATTTACACTTTATCAGTTCTAGAGAAGCAGTATGTGGAAACCTGAGTTAACTGGTACCATATTTCCAACTTATTCCAGAGATATGTTAACATTTCTGATAAACTTGTACCCCAAACAGCTGCCCAGATGGCTCCCCACTTAATATCGCTCTCTGTTTTTTTTTGTTTTTTTTTTTTTAGCTGAGCCATCCTGCCACCTGTTGGCAGCTCAGCGGCTGCTCAGCTCGGGCCAGGACTCGAACTGCTGTTGCTCAGAGCTCAAACTCTTGAGCGAGCTCTTAACCAACTGAGCCACTTGGCCGGCCCTTGCTCTCTGTTTTTTAATCATTGGGAAATGCTTAGAGAGGAGACTTACCAGTACCTCGGTTACGGCCTATGTGGAATGTGTTTATTCATTTGTTCAGCAAATACTGAGTATTATTCCAGCCTAAATTATCCTTGGATCTTGGGGTTACAGAGTATAGCAGGATATTCTGGGGCATCAGTGCTTAGAGGTGAAGGGATCATATTTGGGGAGATCAGCCCATGGGTTACAGGATTGCTGGTATAGCAGAGTCCATTTACCTGGGGATGTCAAGGAGGGTGTCAGGACCCCGGAAAAGGAACTGGTCCTAAAGGGATTCCTGGGCAAACTCAAGAGGAATGAAGATGGAAAGTACCTGGTGCTGGAGCCCAATCCAAGGACTTGAAGGTGCTGGCAGCAGGAACTGCTTTTGTATCCTAAGTCTTGTGCAGTGGGGCCATCCCTTCATGGGCACGGGGATGGCAGCTGGCCAGCGCCTTGTGCCGATAATTAGGTGGGGACTGGAGAGGCTGCTGAGAGTGGAAAGAAAGTGCTGAATTTGGCCCCATCTGGGGCAGCGCGGGTGGTCCTACTGGCTTCCAGCTGTGGAGCTTGAGTCATCAGAGGCCCTGGCTGGGGTGCTTTGGACATGTGGCAGAGCACAGAGCCTTTTTGGTCCTGGGACTTGACCCTGGCCATTCTCATCTTTTACGGAGTTGAATGAGCCATCTTCTGAAGTCATTGAGGAAGGCTGTGGAAGGCCAGGCAGAAGACCCCGTAACGTAATTGACATGGTTTTCACATAGTCCATGTGGGAATATATTAATGAAAATCACTTACATGTGCCTAGTTTTATGGTTTACAAAGGAAGGAATTTGGGCTGTGTCAACTACCAGCTGGGTATCTATGTACAAACCACTTAAACTCCCCCAGCCTCAGTTTCCTCATTTATAAAACAGGGATAAACAAGGATAATAAAAGTCACTGCCTTGCCCGTCTAATGGGTTTTTCATTCCAGAGAGCGAAGGAAGGGGCAGGAGGCAGAATGGAACGAAAAATAAAAATAAAAGAAGTGGGGCTGGGACAGATAAGGCCAAGAACACAATTTTTGACTTGAGTAGCAAGTGAGATGGTAAAGAAAGTTGTTCCCTTCTCCAGGTTGCTTATAATTACACAGCATACTTTTTAGTGGACATTGAAATTGCTTAGTTGAATTCAAATCATATTGTAATTATGTTTTCCCTGATTACAAAATTAACATGATAGGGAAAAAAATTAGAAAAAAAATTAAGTATAAAGAGAAACATTAAAATAAACAATAGCCTTTCACTGTTAATATTTGGATATGTTTTATTCTTTTTCATTATTCATACATCTAGTATTTTAATAATAAAATTAGAATCATGCCATATATTCAGTTATAGGACCCAAGCTTTTTCAATGTAATTTATGCATATATAGACAGTTCCCAACTTACAATGGTTCAACTTAACAATTTTTTAACTTCAAAATCATGTGAAAGTGATATTCAGTAGAAACCATTTCTTGAATTTTGAATTCTGATCTTTTCCCAGGTTAGCAACATGTGGTAAGATACTCTCATGATGCTGGGCAGTGGCAGCGAGTCTTAGCTCCCATCAGTCACATGATCACAGAGTGATCAACCCATACTCTACAGTGTACTCACTGTGGATGGTTTTGCCCATCTGTAGGCTAATGTAAGTGTTCTGAGCACTTTAAGGCAGGCCGGGCTAAGCTATGATGTTTGGCACGTTATGTGTGCTAAATGCATTTTTTACTTACAACATTTTCGACTTGTGATGGATTTATCAGGACATAACTTCATTGTAAGTTGAGAAGCATCTGTGTATGTTTTTAGCTTTAGTTTTTACAATATTGGAATCATATTCTATATCAGTCAGTGTTCTCAAGAGAAACAGAACCAATGGGGTATATTTGTGTGTATATACAAACATATGGATACACATACACACATATGTGTGTGTGTATAGTGTGTATATATATATATATAGTGTGTATATATATATAATTATATATATATATATATATTAGATATATACACACAGAGAGAGAGAGAGAGATTTATTTTAAGGAGTTGGCTCACATGATTGTGGAGACTGGCAAGTCTAAAATCTGTACAGTAAGCCAATAAGCTGGAAACTTAGGTAGGAGTTAATGTTGCAGTCTTGAGGCAAAATTTCTTATTCTTTGGGAAATCTCAGTTTTTTGCTCATGAGACTGATTAGATGAGGTCCACCTACATTACAGAGGGTACTCTCCTTTCCTTAAAGATGTTAACCACGTCTACAAAGTACCTTCACAGCAACATCTAGTGTTTGATTAAATGACTGGGTACTATAAACTAGCCAACTTGACACATAAAACTCACCATCAGATATGATACACCCGTTTTGTATTTTGATTTTTTCACTTTGCATGTCACAAATATTTTTCCATAGCATTAAACATTTTATGAGAACTTGATATTTAATGACTGTATTGTTTATTCACCAAATGGCTTTACCATGATTTATTTAGGAATTTTCCTGTTGACAGATATTTAGGTTGTATCTAGTTTGTACTGTAGATATAATATTGTGATAAAACATCTTTGGGTGCATTTTCTTTTTATGTATTTCTTTTTAGTCCCTAGAATATATCATTAATGAGGAATTACTGGGTCAAAAGTTAGGAAGACTATAAGGTTTTTGATATACACTCCTAAATTTTCTCTAGGACACTGCTTCTCAAGCTGTAATCTTTATAATCCTTTGTGAAAAATGCAGATTCTTGGGCTTCACCCAAGACTTACTGAATCTGAATTTGCATTTTAATAGATACCCCATGTGACTTGTATGTACACTACAGTTTGAGAGGCACTTCCCAAGAAAATTTGGACTGATTTATAATCTTACCATGCTATAGCCTGAGTGTTTGTGTCTTCCCAGAATGCATCTGTTGAACTCTTAATGTCTGATGTATTTGTAGGCGGGACCTTTGGGAGGTGCTTAAATCATGAGGTGGCACCCTCAGGAATCTCTCAGGCTCCTGAGAGATCCCTAGCCTCTTCCGCAGCAAGAAGGGGTCAGCTATGAACCAGCAAGAGTGCTTGACCATGCTGGTGCTTTGACCTTGCACTTTCAGCCTTTAGAACTATGAAAAATAAATGTCTTTTGCTTATAAGCCACCCAGTCTATGATATTTTGTTATAGCAGCCCGAATGGACTAAGACATACCAGAAGTATATAGAGATAACTATTTCATTTCCCTCGCATCAAAACTGGGCATTATTTTGTTTTTCATCTTTGTTGATTTGCTAGCCAAAAACGATATTCTATTTTTCTTTACATTTTTATTTTATAACAAATGTGTTGAATAGGCTGACTTCCATAAGAGTTCAATCAGGAAAAAGCTTTATTTCCCCCTAAGCACCACCTTAAAACATGCTCTGTGACATTTTAGGCAGATCTCACAACTTTCTGGTCCTTTTCACCTACAAGGACAGTCTCATTTAGGTAATCGTGACCCACTTGTAGGTATGAAGTTCTAAGCCAGTCTGAAATCAAAGCTTAAGTTTCCCATCCAATTCCGTGCTCTTCCCCGCCTCCTTGCTCAGCCTGCCTCCTGCCTCGGGCACCTGCAGAAGGCTGCAAGGAGTGGGCAGTGAGCCTGGTGTGGTCTTTCATTCTTTCTCTGCATCCTTCTCCTGTTTATCTTATCTATAGCTGGGACAGAAAGGAATATGATGAGAAGGGACAAAAGTCTTCCGATGTTGGTGCCATTGTCACAGTACTCTTCTGATTGTTGCCGGCTGGCCGGCTCATGGCTGATGCCCTGTATTTGGCTCATCAGAGGCCCTGCAGGGAATTTTTAAAGAGTTCTTCCATGTGGTGAGCTTGGTTGGGATTTCGGTCTCTGGAATCCATGATGCAATGGCTTCTTCGTCGCATTAAGAAAATGGCTGCTGGGCTGGCCGAGTGGCGCGATGGTTAAGAACTCGCTTGGGATGCCAGAGGGCCCCGGTTCGGATCCCACATTTGAGGGCCAGTGACACTGCCCTCTACAGCTAAGATGCTGAACAACAGCTCAACCTGGAGCTGGGCTGCCGGGAGTCGCCGGCGACGGCGTGGGCTGCAGCCCCTGTGGCAGTGGGTTGCCATGGGCTACCGTGTGTAGCCAGCGTGAGCGGCCA
>NW_017731538.1:706215-740280 GCF_001890085.2 Hipposideros armiger
AAAAAAAAATTATATTAAAAAAAAAAAGAAAAAAGAAAATGGCTGCTGTTGCTATCGCCCATAGAAAAACATGACATCTGTTTAAGTTCCCCACAAATGACAGCAAAGTGAGCTGAAAATTCTGATATTTAAAATGTGTATATCTGATTATTAGAATATGGAAAGATCAATTCCTTTGATCTTGGAGGTTGGAACCATCTTTTTTTTAAGGTTTATTTCTGAAGCCTCCATCCTACCTTGGATGTCTTCAGGAAAAATAACATATAAGTAGTTTTCTACCGCAGGCCTTGTAGGTAGAACTGATGCTGGGGAAAAGCCATAGAAATACAGATTGTTATTCTTTGGAGCTGAAGCATAGAGGAGATAAACCATGACAGGATATTTTTAAATGTTTCATTTGAAACATGCTCGGTGAATTCAAAATTCTTTCTAGCCAGCTTTTCAAGTTGTTTTCTAAAATCAGGAAACTGGGAATATTCACTTAGGGGGTTGGAAAAATAAGGGATTATGTAGGCTCCAGTTACAGGTCACAATTCTCAATTTTTATCCTCTTAGTTGCTTCTACTACCCTCCCAGGTGTTCCCAGCTGCCCCAATGATCGTGAAGAAAGCAGTCAGACATACTCATGGCCTGGGCATGTTGGGTTCTCCCTGCATCACCCTCAGTCTCATCCCTCAGCCCTCTTAAAGGCCCTCAGCATGAGGGCAATATTTAACCCAAGGGCATAAAGCCCCAACAGAAAGCTTTATGGTGTAAAGGTGGTTTGTGCTTGGAGGCCTTTTTGGCACCTACTCCACCTAGTAGAGAACAGGTCTTCCTGTTATCCAGTCCATGCTGGCTCCCTAAAACGCAGACTTCTCTCTTGCTCAAGAACCTGCCAGAACTCCTCAACCTTTTAAATGATAAAGTATAGATTCCTCAGTCCAGCTTTTAAGGCCTCCAGAGTCTGGCTTTAACTTGACTTTATTTTCCTCAGGTTCCTGACTGTCTTCCACACGTGTCCTGCCAACACTAGGATCTATGTGTTTGCTTGTGCGTTTCCCCGTCCACCCTCCCACCCTGACCCTGCTAGTTAAACACAGCTACTGCGGTACCATTTTGCTCTCACATGTTGGCCCTGCAGCCCTTCCTGTCATAGCAGTGAACCCTGGATCATATACCTCCAAGTGAATCTGACTGTTTTATGTTTCAAATTGGTTTCCTCTACTTGATTAGGAATTCCTGGTTTGCAGTGACCATGTCCTCCCCTTGTCTTACAGCCCCCCTGGCCAAGCATGAGACCATACTCAGTTACGCTTGCTGATTGACTGGGACATGGTGGCCTGGTAAGCAGGCCTGTGTCACCGTTTCACTGAGCAGCAGACTGCTTAAGAGCTGGACCCAGTGTTTTCATCCCTGCGTCTCCCTGGTGGACCATGGGTCTATGGTGGGGAGCTCAGGGTGGGAGGTGCTCCTTAAGAGGCTGGGGTGTAGAATACGTGCTGTGCTGGAATTCCAGCTGACCGGCTCTGTGAACTTGCCCATATCACTTCATTTCCTCACTTACATAATTCAGACTTGTTAATTTCATAAGTATGTATTGAGTGCCTACTATATGCTGAGCCCTATTTTAAGAGTTGGGGACATAGCATGGAATAGGATAGCGATCTGAATAATGAGGGAGGGCCAGCTATATAAAGATAGTGGGGACAAATGTTTCAGAAAGAGGGGTCAGCAAGTGCAGCCACTGAAGTTCAAGGAACTGAACCTTCGCCCACGTGACTGAAGCATTGAGGTCAAGAGGAGGGTGGCAGAAGGGGGGGCTGGGAGTTGGGCCAAGGCTAGATTCCATAGGACCTCACGAGGCCATCAGAAGGCTGTGAGTTTTTCCCAAAGACATATGGGAAACCATTAGGGGATTTTAGCCGGGTGAATGACACAGTCTGATTTATTAACCGTGCCTGCCTCACTGAACATTAAATACAATTAAGTAATGTATGTAAGGTACACAATAGGTGCTTGATAAGTGGTAATTCTTATTTTCACATTTTGGGGAAAGAATGATTATCTCCTATAGTTCTGACCTTAAAAGATGAAGTTTGTCATGGGCTGAATAATGGTGTCCCCAAAATGTCCATGTCCTAATCTTCAGAACCTGGAAATGTGTTACCTTACATGGCAACGGAGAATGAAGGGTGCAAATGGAATTAAGGTTACTAAACAGCTGACCTTAAAAGAAGGAGAGTACCTGAGGCGAGGGGGGGGGAGAAGGGGGTCCAGTATAATCACAAGCATCCTTAGAAGTGGGAGAGGGAGGCAGAAGAGTCAGAGGGTCAGAGGGAGACATGAGCGGAGGAAGGTCAGAGAGATGCATCATTTCTTTGAAGATGGTGTGAGGAGCCACAAACCAAGCCGTGCAGGTGGCCCCTAGGAGCTGGAAAGGCAGGGAAATGGATTCTCACCTAGAGCCTCCAGAAGGGAATGTAGCCCTGCCCATATCTTGATGTTAGCCCAATGAAAAGCAATTTGACTTCTGACCACCAGAATTGTGAGATAATAAATTTGTGTTGTTTTAATCCACTAAGTATGTGGTCATTTGTTACAGCAGCCATAGGAAACAAATACAAGGATTTTGCCCCAAATATTCTAAACTCCAGTTTAGTACGCTCAATATGACCTATGACCCATGGATTTTTAAACTCTGTTTAGTTTCCCTTCTATGGATCGGTTCCTACTGCGTGCCAGGCTATGTAAGATAGCATCTGTGCTTTTGGTGAGTTGGCAGGCTAGGAGACTCGCTGGTGCTTTCCGTAACCTCTAGGGGTACCAAATTCCATATGTGCCTCTAGGTGACCCGTAGTAGCCTCTCAGGCACACTGGGGAAATGAGTCCTACTTTCCATCAATCAGGGAGGGCAGGAGAAGCTACAGAGGTATTCATGAGAATGGGGTCTCAGCCCTCGGACTCCAGCGAGGGGTGGGATTGCCTTGTGCTGTCCTTGGGCCCTGCCTAAAGTCCCCCATCTGCCCTTTTCCAGTCTTCAGCGCCCAGCCCATTGGAACCACTCCCTTGGAGACCTGACCCCTCCCTTGGTAAGGGCTGCAGGCCTGCCTGCTTCAACATTTGGGCTGCGCTCACTTTCCCTTTACTAAGCGTGGCTCCTGTCTGTGGAGTTTGCAATGAGCTCCTGGAGGCAGGCCCCAGGCCAGGCACACGTTTATGGGCTCAGCAATGCCCATAGTTTGGTTGGTTGGGGATGGATAGAAAGGGTTCCTAAGCAAGAGCTTTTGCTTTATCCTTTTAGGGAAGTTCATTCTCTCTGGTTGCTCCTCCTCCTCTTGGAGACATTGCTAGAAAATCTGAGATGCAGTGGCCCAGTGCCTGCACCAGTCCATCCTTCACACTGAGGCTGCCAGAACCTTTGTCCCAAAGCCCAGCTCTGACCTAGTCCCGCCTCCTGCCCCACCCCCATGCATAGCTGCGGTTGCAAATGTTAAAAAAAAAAAAAGAAAACAAAATCAGTTCAGAACTTCCTTTTTCAATGAAATATCAATATATAAAATTGAAAGTCAGGAGGCAATACAGTTATTAAGCATCTTAACTCTGGCTGCAGGCAGACCTGGTTTCAAATCCAGGCTCTGCCACTTATATAACCTCAGACAAGTTGTCTAACTGCTCTGTACCTTACTTTTCTCATCTGTGAAATGGGGGTGCTGACCGTACCTAGTTCATGGCTGTGAACATCAAATGTGATAAGATATGTAAAGTACTTAGCGTGTCTGGCCCAGCGTAGATACTCAATAAATGTTGGTATTGTTACTAGAATATAAATTAATTTTCTAAGTGCTCATTTATAACATTAATTATCATAAAGCCCAGCAGGGACAATCATTTGACTGTTTGGATGAACACAGAATTTTTACAAATTTTATTTTTTCGAACAGTTTTACATTTACAGAAAAATTGTGAGAATAGTACAGAAGGTTCCCATATGCCCTGCACCTAGCTTTCCCTATTATTAACATTTTTTTCATGAGTGTGGCACACTTGTTACAATTCATGAAACAATATCGATACATTATCATTAACTAAGGTTCATACTTTTTCAGATTTCCTTAGTTTTTACCAAATAATGCCCTTTTTCTATCCAGGATAGCATATTATATTTAGTTGTCACATCTCCTTAGGCTCCTCTTGGCTGCGAGAAGTTCTCAGACTTTCCTTGTTTTTGATGACCTTTTTGATGTCAGTTTTCAGGTTGGTATTTTGTAGAACACCCCTCTACTAGAATTTGTCTGTTTTTCTCCTGGTTAGACTGGAGTTGAACACAGAAATTTGAACTCAGTGGATCATGGATGGTAACTACAGTTTTCTCTTAGCCTCTAACAACTAATTCTTGGTCTCTAGGAAGACTCTAAGATCCAGTGTAACTCTTGCCTCCTCTCTGATCCCTTTCCCACTTCCCCTTAAGGAGACTGGTGCTGTCCCCAGTGTTTCCACAAAATTTGACACATCTCTTTGTATTGTCCTTTTTTGGGTCACATCTCTGTCTCTCCCTCTAGGCTGGAAACTTCTTGAGAGCAGGGATTGACTCATAATCCTCTCTATTCCTTCTGCCCAATGTGGGGCCTGGCATACAGTAGCACTCAAGAAATGCTTAGTGAATGACTCTGACATAAGAGAGGTGCTGCTTCTATACCAGCCTTAACATAGAGCATGTTACCTTTGTCCTAAGAACATGGGGTGCTCCAGTGGATGATGGATGCCAGTGATGAATACTGGGGTGGATCTTTTAAAGCTTCTTTCTCCCTGCCCCAAAGGGGTGTGAGAATGTGGCAGGAATATGGAAAGGGCCACCAGGGGGCTCCAGGAAGCAGTTCAGCAGCCCAGCCCCAGAGGAGGGCTCAGAGGTGGCTTTTGTTAGCAAGCCTTGGGTTCAGCAGAATTCACAAAGAAAGTGTGTCAAAAGAGAGGTCTGTTTTGCTACTGATGTGCCAGGCTCTGTAGCAAGGACAGGATGTACCAGCCTGTTCTGAAAACATGTGTGGGCCCCGAATGGTCTCTTTCCCCCAGAGGTCTCTGCCTGCAGAACTCAGGACAAAAGATACCGATAGCCAAGAAATGATATTTGCAGGAGCAAATGATCTCATTATAGCCGCCAGCAGACCTTCACTTCTTTTAGATTTCCCAATTTCTGCCTCCACTTCAGCATTAATAGTTCTCTTTGGATCCAAAGCGCTTAATGGATATTCCTAAAGCCAAAATTATCACTGAGAAGTCGAAGCCAAAAAATCTCAGGGCTTTTTTTGAATTCTATGAGGAGGGGGGAAAAAAACAACAAAATAAAAAAACTGAGTTAATTTGAGATAATGAAACTTGAATTAGAAATTGCTCTCTGGGGTCAATAACATCTATTATTTTGTTCTGGTGGCTGATATTATTAACAGTAATAATAATAATAGCAATAGATCACATGTAGTGGGTGCCTACTCCATGCCAGGTGTTGGGGTGGAGATGTCTGCCTGGGCCAGGCATTTGCCTTTGGGCATCCAAGGGGAATTAAAACAGCATCATACATGCCTGTTTGGTTACAGAGATATTAGCTCCATTTCATAGATGAGGAAACTGAGGCTCGGGCACATTAAGTGATGTGTCAAGGCTGGAAATCAAATTCTGTCTGGCTTCAAGACCTGAACTCTTGTCAGTCACCCAAACACACCTCAAAAAGATCTAAAATCGTTGCCAATCCTAAAACATGGCTGTGCTCCAGGGGAAGGGAAGGGCTAATCGCGCAAGACAGAAACCTATAGGCCTTACAAGTAAAATCTATCATTAATAATAATGATAACAAAAATGATAATATCTGACTCTTCCGGAGCCATGAGCTTCCTAGCATTCCTGGTAGACAATGGAAATACAGAGGTATATCTGTTAGAATTGAATACTGTTTGTATTCAAAAGACTTTTGTAGTTTAAAAGCAAAGTTAAGCTGGAACTTCTAAACTCACATGTTCCAAGAGGCGGATCCTCCTTCTCAGGGTTTTGACTGAGCTGCATGTGACCCTCCCACACCTCTCCTCTGTTTGGGCCCCTCACGTGCAGTGGCGGTCAGGAGAGGTGCTCATCAGGCAGGCTCCAGGAAGCTAGCACGGAGTGCTCCCTGTCCCGAAGGCTGTCCTCCCACCATTTCTGAGGATGAGCATGCTAAACGTTAGAGCCCAGAGCCAAACTTGGAGAACCCTCGAGCCCCCAGCTGAAAGACATTAATCGTTCATGGACAGCTTTCTTAAACAGGAGAGAGTTTGTTACTGGAGAGCAAAGCAATTTCTGCACAAAACCATGACTAAAGGGGGATGTGCGAAAGCCCTGTGGACTGTTGTCTCACATGATAGCCTGAGTCTCTCTAGAAGACTCCAAGGATCTCAGGACTGGGTGTGTGCCGTGCCCTTGGCTGGGCCCTGGGGATCTGTGGGCCACACGGCGGTCGTGCCTGGCACACCCCCAGCAAGTTCACTTCTCTGCGCTCAGAGCCTCACCCTGTGCCAGCACGGAGCTCTTAATTATTTCTCTTTGTCAAACCTTTGTCAGCAACTTCATCCCAAAAGAAGTGGTTTATTTTCCCTTTGGCAGTGTTTGTGACTCTTACACTCCAGTTTTAAAATTAAAACAAAAAAAAAAAAGCTTGAGATGCCAATGAGGAGTTATTTACATTTTACAGCAGCTCACTTCCCCAAAGATTCAACAAACTTAGTTTGCTATGTGCATGGACTCCGAGGCGTTTAAGTGGTTTAAATATTTTTAAGGGTTCTGAAACTCCTTCTTGTTTGCTGCAAGTTATTATTAAATAATGCTTTAAATTCTTGTGTATTTTAGCACCTCTGGAGGAATTTAAGGCTCTAAAACCGAAATTAAAATATGAACATTAAGGAATTGCAAAATTAAATGACAGAATGTATCAGAGAGTGTTTGAAGATGTTTTTACTGCATCATATTCTTGCTATGAGCATAATGCTCTGATGGGGGGGGCACGTTCTTGACTTGTGTCTGCTGAGAATTGGTTTTCTTTGTCTCCCAGTTTGTATTTAGAAAGTGAAAATATATTCAAATGAGTCCTTACAAACATTTGATCTTGTTTTCATAAGCAGCGAAAGGAATTGTGAGAAGTAATTTTAAAAATGGAATTAGATTCTTAATGTTGTTTGGCCCGTGAACCCATCTGTGGGGTGGGAGAAGAGTTCGGTGGGGTGTGGCCGGCCCTTAGTGGATCTTAACAAAACTCTCATTGGTGGGCCCCATGGCAGTTGGTGAAGTTTTGCTACATGAAGGCTTTTGGGAGGAGAATCATCTTCCTGTGTGTTAGAGGAGCTAATACGCACTACAGATGAAAGGGTCTTGTTCTTTTCAGAATGTAAATCAGGATACAGGAACCGACCTGGACACGGGCAGGCTAGCTTAATTCTTTGCTTTTCACCCACACCTCCCCATAATCCCCCACCCCCACCCCCCATGAAATGAGGTGCTGAGGGCAGTAGGGCAGTGTTGAGGACTTTGGGACTTGGGGAGAGCATTTATTTACTTCTGAAAAGTGAGCTGCTGGCTGTACTTACACAGATGGGTGTTTGGGTACTGGAAACCTGTGAATATCCCCAAAAGACATGATAAGGTCCATGGCAGCAACGATGGCACGAGAGACTTGAAACTAGGTTTCCAACACGGCAGAGTGGGAAGAGAGTCAAGTTTGGTGTGCTATATGCTAAGCTTTTGCCTAAGCCTTTTGTTTCCTTAAGTCATAGGTGAAAGCTGTATTTTGACAACTCTGCATTTAAGACTTAACCACTTTGACTCTTAAGGGGCATTTCCCTCCCTCCCCCACCCCCACCTCCAGACGTGCTCTGGTAACCAGGCTGCACTCCCTGATGTCATCAATACTTAAATTTATTTGGAAAGATGAGGAGAGTTTTAGCCAATGAGAAACAATGGCCAGTGTTTACTCTCAAGGGGAATCAGACTTGACATCATCGGATCCTAAGACATTTTCTGGACTGGAATATATATTATCACAGATCTTAATTTGAGGCATAGATGTAGAATAATTTCATTTTGAAATATGGTGGTAGTAAAATTTAGCATTAACATGAGCAGTCAATAATTCAATCTTTTATTTGCTGTGATATCAAAGGGATATCTTTCTCCTCCCATCAGCCAGGGGAGACAAAAAGAAAGATTTAGCGTTTCGCTGATAATAGTGCTTTTTCGACCCAACTTAATTTTTTTCTTAAAGAAGAAGCTCTATAATTGATTTGTTGGGTCTCTGAAACCCACAACCGTCCTGCATAGCTCCCTGAATCTTTGTGAAAAGACACATGGCCTTTCCCACTTAGCTGTTGGCGCTCGTCTATGCATGCCTTATTAGGGGCAGAAAGTTTGAAAACTTAGGAGAATTGTTTATAATCTGCACTTGTTTGCCCTTTTCACATCGTTATGCCAAGGTAAACAGGCTGTTTTGGCAAAGAGGTCTAGCGTGGACTGATTGAGGGGGAATTTCCTCCTTGGTGAAACTGACTGGCCTCTGTAGCTAGCTTTAGAAACATTTTCATCCGTAGAATAATTTTGACCATTATGAACATAAATGGCTTTGTCACCAGTTAGCAGGCAGATGGAGCATGTGTTTCACATTATTAACTCGAAGCAAAGTTAGGGCTGGTTGAAGCAACTTTTAAGAAAGCAGAGTCTACACGTCCGCATCTTGCTTCCAGTTCCCCAGCAAAAGGCAGCATTAAAATTATCCAGGGTTGTAGAACAGCCCTTTCTGATGGGAATGCTGTGTGACATGAGCCTTGCCAAAAACTAATGGATCATTTACAGGAAATAAGAAGTTAAAGAGGAGGATGAGTCAGTAGACTTCAAAGCTAACCCATTTCCACAGAACTTAAATAATGAATACCAAAAACTAAAGATTTCACAGACAGCTTATACAGCTCTCTGTGCAGCTGGGGCCTTCGCCCAGCTCGGGCACTGTCTGCTTGAAGTAAGGAGGAGATAAGGGAAAAGGAAGAAAAGAAGGGGAGAAAAAGAAGGGAGGGACTGGAAAAGGAAGAAGGGAAGCAATTTTGAAAAGAAAGGGAGAGAAAGAAAGATGGATGGAGGAAAGGAGGAGGAGAGAGGGAGGGGGCAGGGGGAAGGAAGGAAGGGGCAAAGTGCCGAGAGATGGAGGGGCAGATAATCAGGGGCGATCAGAAGGTGGGTAGTTCAGTCTCATTTTGCACAAATATATTTTGCGTGCCAAGTATCCTGGTACATCTGTCATGTGGGTCTCTGTTTAGTGGATTACTAAAGTCAAAATAAAATTGTGTATCTTTTAAATGCCACTGAGTCATTTATGAGCTCATAGACAAAGGGTTTAAGGAGTTTTATTTTGGAATTACTTAAAATGAAGAACTGTGTTTGAGAAAACCAAGGGCTGGTTCAGATTATAAGCGCAGTGCAAAGGTCTGTCACTTGAAGGAAACTCACATATAAATAAAATAGCCTGGTTAGGGAGATTTATGCATATCACAAAAACATTTTCATCCAGCAATTCCACTTGTAGGAGTTTATTCTTAAAAAATTATTGGGGGTGGTCAGTTAGCTCAGTTGGTTAGAGCATGGTGCTCATAACACCAAGGTTGCCAGTTCGATCCCCACATGGGCCGCTGAGATGCGCTCTCCACAACTAGATTGAAAACAACTACTTGACTTGGAGCTGATGGGTCCTGGAAAAACACACTGTTCCCCAATAAAAATCTTAAAAAAAAATTATTGGACAAGGGTATAAACCCTGTGTAGCTAACAGAATTTTTCATACTTGTGTAAACCTTGAAATAAGAAGAGACTGGTTAAATAAATTATGGTATAAAATATAATAACATACTATAATGTCATTAAAAATACAATGCAGTTCTATATTATTGACATGGAATGATTTTCACAGTATATTAATCAAAACTTTCTCAAAGAGCATTTATACATATTTATATGTATATACTATATGTAAAAATATGTATGTTTCTATTTGCAGTGAACAAAGTCTGGAAATGTATACCTAATGAGTTAGCAGTGATTAAATCTGGGACATAGGGTTTGGAGTGATTTTAATTTTTCTGTCTGCATTTTCTAATTTATTTTCCACCATGAATATGTATTACTTGCCTAATATAAAAAACAATTGGTAGGAGAGGAGAAATTTTTACTCTGAGAGAGGATTTGTTTAAGCTATTTCTCCACAGAGAGGGACCCAAGCTAAGTTTGTGTTTACAGAGCCTCTCCCAACGTCGGGAGGGGAAAAAACTTTCCCACATGTCAAAATCCTGTTGCTGGATCTTTTTCCTTCAAGGATCAAGCCTTCCTTCTTGCTTATATTCTGTCCTGAGTCTTCTTGGAGTGCTGGAGCCAGCAGATATCCTCCTACATGGGCAGCTCTGGGGTGGGAGTGAGGGGGCAGCAAGTCACCTCTGTCCGGGTGGCACCCTTTCCTCTGGATTGGAACCCCAGCACTACCAGATTCTGATGAGAAGTGACCGTAGGTCACCCAAGGCCAGCTTGGGTGTTTTAAAAGGCTTTACAGTGGGGTAGGGAGGATAAATCAATTATTTGAAAGAAAATAACCCTCAAAGTGCAAGTCACTGGACGTTTCCTGCTGGCACACCCTTCTGGGCCCTGAAGAAAACCGGGAACTTAATTCCTGCCCCATTCTCAGAAATTCTCCAAGGAAATTGGCATGTGCCCAGGGAGATCCAAGGTGGGAGCACAGGCCACCTACCTATGCATAGATGCTCCCAGTCTCTGGCTGGGTGGCATGGGCGCTGTGTCCTCAGTCTGGACATGGCCAAGTGCCTGGCAGGCCCTGGCCGCAGGCCTCCCCTCTGAATCTTGCTCTTCCATCTGCTTGGGGGCCATGGTGACCTCTGGGAACAGCTTCCCACTTTTGTCTTATTTGCCTTTTGTTGGATCCAGCTGGTCTCATCCCTGGGGCAGGATGGGTGTGGGAGGAGGACGAAGACAGTTGGGATTCTTTAGCTGGTGGGTTGTTGGCCGGGAGCAAAGCCGAGCTTCTCAGCCGTCCCCACCACAGCCTCCCCCGCCCCTAGTTCATGGTTGGGACATATGCTCCGGATCGGACTTGATCGGGAGCCAGTGTGATGATTGCTTACTTCTCTGTAAGGCAACTGGACCTCATTGGAGCCAAATTTAATCTTTATCCTGCAGCCTACTGACTTTTGTGACTCAAGCAGATCACTGAACCTCTCTGAGCCTTTATTTCCTCATCTGTAAAAATTTCAGCTTTTTTGGGGGGGTGTAGGTTGGGACGGGCGGTGAAGACTAAATGCCGTAACATAGGAAAGCGCTTCATATAGTGCTGTGCACGTGTAATAATGATTATTACTGCTGTGATAACTGACATTTATTGAACAATACTTTGTGCCAGACACTCTTCTGAACCGTTTACGTGTAATAATTTACTTAATCATCACAGCGGCCTCTGATGTAGGTGCTAACTAATGCCATTTACAGAGATTGAACTATGGAGAGATTAAATAAGTTGTCCAAGTTAGTAAGTGAAGGTACCAAGGTGTTACAAAGGAGTTTTTTGTTTTTTGTTTTAATGGTGGTAAAATACACAGAAGAAAAAATTTACCACCTCAACCATGTTTACGTGTGCAATTCAGTAGCGTTAAGTACATTCGCATTGTTGTGCAACCAATCTCCAGAACCCTTTTCATCATACAAAACTGAAACCCTGTACCCTTTAAACAACTTTCCATTATACCTCCCCTCAGACCCTGGCAAACCACCATTCTACTTTCTGTCCCTATGATTTTGACGACTCTAGATACCTCATATGAGTAGAATCTTGCAATATTTGTCTATTTGTGGCGGGCTTATTTCACTTAATATGATGTCCTCAAGGTTTATCTGTGCCGTACCATGTGTCAGAATTTACGTACTTTCTTTTTTTAAGGCTGAATAATGTTCTATCATATGGACGTTTTGTTTATCCATCCGTCAGTGGACACTTGGGTTGCTTGCACCTTTTGACTATTGTGAATAATGCTGCTATGAACGTGGGTGTATTTATTTAAGTCTCTGCTTTCAATCTTTTGGGGTGTATACCCAGAAGTGGAATTGCTGGATCACATGATAGTTCTATTTTTAATTTTTTGAGGTACCACTATACTGTTTTCCATAGCTGCTGTACCATGTTACATTCCCACCAGCAGTGCACAAGAGTCCCAGGTCCTCCACATCCTTGCCAATACTTACTTGTGTTCTGTGTTTTTGATAATAGCCACCCCAATGGGTGTGAGGTGGTATCACATCGTGGTTTTGATTTGCATTTCCCTAATGATTAATGACATAAGCATCTTTTCATGTGCTTATTGCTCATTTGTGTATCTTCTTTGGAGAAATGTTTATTCAAGCGCTTTGGCTGTTTTTTTGAGTCAGGTCGTGTGTTCTGTTGTTGAATTGTAGCAGTTCTTTATTTATTCTGGATTTTAACCCCTTATCAGAGATACGATTTACAAACGTTTTCTCCCATCCACGAGCTGCCTTTTCACTCTGTTGATGGTGTCCTTTGATGCACAGAACTTTTCAATTTTAACATAGTCCAATTTACCTATTTTTGCTTTTGTTGCCTGTGCTTTTTTGGTGTCATATCCAACCATGGGGTTCTTTAGCAGTGAACTATAGTCGAGGTAAGGTGAGGAAGAAGCAAATCCTACCCATTTTGTGTGGAAAGTAAGACATGGGGACAGAAGCCACCACTCTGCATGGTCTTGAGCAGTGCAGAGAGACTTAAAAGATAAGAGAGCATAACTAAGGGAAGGCAATTTAGGACTGGATCACAGCCCAAAATCCGGAGAAAAAGCCTAAGAATACTGTATTACCAGATACTATTTGAAGCAGGAAAAAGAAAGGGTCCTGCAGGGCTGAGAGCCAGAAAGTCCAAATGACAGTAAAAAATTAGAAGATGGGGACATGATGGGCCTTTGACGATCCAAGGAGAAGGGAAAGGTGGTGTGCATTAAGGAAGAAATTATTGGGTTGAAATTTAAGCAGAGAAGTTGATACGTTCTCCTGGCTGGGGAAAAAGGAGGATGTACTGACTGAGGTAAGATGGATTTTGCAATGGAATAGGAGAGAAAAGCAGGACAGGGAGGAAGCTGAGGCTGCTAATTGGGAGAGAGGGTGGGGGTGCTTTTCAGAGACCCAAGGAAATGACTGCAGAGCTAAATTCTTAGTCTTTTCAGCCCTCTCTGTAAGGGGTTCCAGTGACAAAGAATCAGCACAGCCAGAGTGGGCGAGGAAACAGGAGGAATGGGAGTGCTAAAGAGCACGCGGAGAACTATCTGAAGCCCAAGTACGTCTGTCCTTTGGTTTCTGGTATTTATTTTTTAAAAATAGAGAGAACTGCACCTTGGCAGGAGAAACCCTGGCTGTGATTGCGGCTACAAACCCCTGCAAGACACGGAAGTCTAAATGTCTGAGGCAAGTAGACTTGACACAGCAGCAGTGTTACCTGAAGAGGGAGTTCAGCGCGACAGAGCGCTGTGCTGGGAGTTGAGAACTGTGGCGGCCCAGCGTCACCATGAATTGACTCAGCCCCAGTGGTTCCTCACATCCTCCTCCAGAAAACAAAAGCTGCGGCTAGCTGATCTTAGTTTCAGAGACACAAAGAGTCTTATTCAGTGATCTCAGGTAATGGGGGTTTATTTTAAAGACACCTATGGACAAGAACTCTGAAAAAGCAGAAAAGTCAGATCACAGGCTGAGCAGCCATGATGTGACAACTGGACCTTAAGAGGGAAAGGACATGAAGGGTGCTCAGAACCTAAGGCAGCAGGAGAGGCCGTGGAGATAGAAGTTTCAAGGTTTTCAGTCTCAGGTGCTTGCTGCCACTAAAGTGACTCTGTTTTGTTCCCTTGCTACTGGATGGCTCCTCACCCTCCACCCTGGACCTTTTCTCTCCATCTGTGCTTCTGCTTACCTATCATATCTGCTTGAAGTATAATAAATGTGTTCTGGGGGCTCAGACCCAGAGCCCAAGTCTTGATCTTAGTGGATGGTGAGGATGATAAAATAGTATTTATTGAGTGCCAAGCACTTTCCAGGTCTAAATCACTTTGATCTGCCTACCAATCTCGTGGGGAAAGGACCATCATTATTCCCAGTTTACAGATGGAAACAACGGAGGCCCAGCAAAGCGATGCACCCATGGTCACACAGCTAGTAAGTGGCAGAACCAGCGTTCAGGCCCAGAGAGCACGCTCCAGAGCCTGTGCTCTTCACACAGCCCTACTGCCTCCCAGTAGGGATGGAAGGCGTTAGCTGCCAGTGGTCTTAGATTTCTGTTTCCATCGATGGCCACCCAAGCAGCTGTCAACCATCTGTTCATATTAACCTGTTTAGGACTCCCCCCCACCCCCCGCAATCTGTACCAGCTCTGAGAAGTGGTACTACCCTGAATTTACTATGTGCTATACCTTGATGGACTCAGGTGCTTGCCACTGTGGATTACTTGATGTGGGATGGGCAAGGTATTGGGCTGGCAAGAGGGGCCCCTGAGGATCTGACCCAGCTATAAAGAATGATACAGACGAGAACATCCAAGCATGATGGTAACAGAGGGATTACAGACATCCCAGTCCTAAATAGAACTGTTTACATTGTATCCTTTTGGGAAATCTAGGCAAACACACGGTACTAGAATTCAGGTTGAAGGTGGAGGTGGTCATGGCCAGTAAGCCCTGAGAACAAATGAAGTTTCCTAGGAAGAGTGTACGTGGTGACTCTCAAGACATTTAACAGATTCTTTCTCTGCAAGTCTAAATACCAGGTGAATCCCCCAAACAGATTTCTTTAATCTGCCTTTTCATATCTCCTACTTTTGCAGTAATTGCAGAACGGTTTTGCTGAAATGGACTTCACACAGTCTTAGGATATCCCCCAGTGCATATCCTGACTCATATCGGACTGTCCAGGCGGTGTTTTATACCAACAGGCTGGTGCTGATTGCAAGGGCAGTTATTATAAAAATCAGGTTCTCACCGGCAGTGCTCTAGGTGTAGTGCTTTTAGTCATTGATGTATTTTGGTGGGAAACAATGGCTTAAATTCTTCAACTGGAATTGTACAAGTATAGTTTGTACACTCCATTTCTTCATCTACAAAATAAAAGGGAAAACCCGAAAGGATGTATTCAAAAAATACTGGTGCTGATCAGATCTTTTTCTGATTATGTTCTTTTGAAGTTAAACTATCTCAGCTCTAGAAATATTGGAATGGGTCAGGCTTGGAGCATTCTTGATTGAGTAGTTCAAGATCTATTGATAGAATCCAAAGCCTTACCAGGTGGCTATGCAAGCCAGATGCTGAGGCTCTAACCTGACTTCTCCCTGCATGTGGAGGGTTTTCCAGTCAGGTAAGGGCTTTGATTCACAATCATCATCTTCTGTGTAGAATTTGAAATGTTCTACAGTGGGGCCCCATTTTGCATTCTTATGCTTCTTTTTTTTTTAACTTAAAATTATTCAATTTTTACCTTTCTATCCATCGATCTACTCACATGATCACTTACAGTTCTTAATAACTTCATAGAATCCCAGTGAACTGCTCTACAGAATTTACTTAACCTATTCCCTTGCGGTTGACATTTAAAACAATTCAATGTTTGTTCTGATTCATATGCTGTTAGAAACTTTGTTCACATTGTTTACACATCTTTCTGTCTCTCTTTTCCTTTTGAGTATTTCCTTGGGACTATAGTCCCCCAAAAGGAATTAAGGATCAAAGGTTTTATAGCTCTTGTTCCGTATTATCAGACAGCCTACAGAAATACCAGAGTAATTTACAGTGGCCGAACAATGGTTGCGTATGCTTGATCCTGACAGCTCGGCCAATATTGGTCTGTCATTGTATCTCATATTGTTTTAAAAAGGTATTCAGTTCTTCAGTTATTTTAATTCATATTTCTTTAATTATCAGACTGAATATCTTCCCATGTGTTGGTTTATCGGGTACATTCCCAGTGTGCATAATGTATATATCTAAAGTGGCCCAGGGCTGCCCTTTATTACTATTCCTTCTCTCTCTGTTTTTCCTTTTTCCTCTTTAGCCATTTGTCAAATAGGGTCTCATTACTGATGATAAAATGTTTATATCCCAATATGAGATTTCATTCCTATTTTGCATCGTAAATATTTATCCATTATATTTATCATCATTTAAAACTTTTATTTTCCCCCTTGTTTTGTTACTTTTTATGTAGGAGATTTTAAATAGACTTTAAAATATGTGACTCCACCTTCCTCCAGCCTTATTTTATTTTTGAATTGTCATGAATTTATCTTTCTGCTACAGTGGGTTAAATACATTGTCTTTTTATTATTGTTATTGCTGTCTGTGTTTAATTAGTTCATTGGCCAATTTGGAAAGTATTATCCTATTTGGTGAGTTATGGATATAATCTACATTTTTTCATATTGATACCAGATTGTCCCACCAGCATATATTAAATGGTGATTTCTACATTCATTATTGTGAGTCTTAGTTTTTGTTTGTTTGTTGCTGTATCCTAAGGACTTATAAGTGCTTAAATCCATCTGTGAAATCACTATTCTATTTGAATCTTTGTCCTGGTTTTGATCCAGAAAAATTCAGTTTTGATGAAGATCACTTTATAACATATACTTAAATTTGATTGTTACATCCGCCTTCAATCTTCTTTGGTATTATTGTGTACTTGCTTTTCCTTATTAATTTTGCCAGTGATGTATTACATCCTATAGCATTCTAGCAGGAATTTAATTGTTCTTATGTTAATCTATTTTTGGTTTTTTGGACGAACGTTACTGATATTACTCTAAGTTTTCTAAATCAGGTGCAGTGGATGTAACTTTATTTAGGTATTTATTTTTCCCATTATTATTTTATAGTTTTTAGTTCCCTAGATATTTATCTAGATATATAAATTCTCAAGTTTGTTTGTTTGTTTTCCAGTATTGGGAACAGCCCATTTTCATTGCCTTTTCTAGCTTTACATCATTGATATGCACTTGGTTGAGCTCGCATTTTCTATTTACACTATTATATCATCTACAAAAAAAGTGGTATTTCTATTGCCACCTTTCCTGTATTCTCTATTTTGTTTTTAGCTTGTCCTACAGTATTTTCTACTATTACCTCTCCTAAATCACTACATGATTTATTAAACTACATTCATGAATAAGACAATCCTCCCTCTCTCTCTCTCTCTCTCACTCTCTCTCTCCTCTCAGTGTTGTCCTTATTAAGTGTTTTAAATGAAGATCTTATTTACTTCCTAATATGAGTTGTATAACATACTAACTTGTCTACATAGGAGAGGAACATCTTTGGGTTCTACCTGTGTTTGCAAAGTGAAGCCCCTTGGGGTGTGCTAGTCACTATGGTAGCTATTAGCTGCTCATGACTATTTAAACTTACATTTAAAAAAAAATTAAAAGTTAAATTTAAAAAAGTTTAGTTTCTCAGTCACATTAGCCACATTTAAGTGCACAATAGCCACACGTGACTAGCCATGACTGTATTGGACAGCGCAGAAATAAATATTTCCATCATTGCTGAAAATATTAGTGGAAAGCCCTAATCTAGGAGAGCCACATTAAAAATAATATTAAGACTCAGATTTAAATCTATAATCTTTTTTATCTTAGGGAATAAATCTCCTCTTCCTATTTCAAAGAGTTCTTATAAGAAAGCAATGTCTAATGTTAATGATGGCCTTTTTGGCATCCACCAAAATAATTCTTAGATTTAAAAATAGATGTTTTTCCAGATGGTCACATGTCTTGTTAGGGAGACCACTTCATGGATGGGTAGAGGCTTGATCACTGCACTGTACACCTGAAGCTGACGTTGAATAATATTGTATGTCAACTATAAGTGAATATATATATAATCATGGGACGTGGAGTATAGTGTGGAGTGGAGTCAATGGAATTGTAATAGATACGTATGGTATCGGGGATGGGAGGAGTGGGGCGGCGGATTTGGGGAGCGGGGTTGTCACTTTGAGGGATAAAAAGTATAACTATTGCCCTGTGTTGTGTTGTACACCTGAAACTAATTTAAAAAATAAAATAAAAATTTTTTTTAAATAGATGTTTTTCTATCAAAGTGCTGAACTATCCTAATAATTTCCCCGTGTAGTGTTAGTTCTGTCTGTGTTTGTAGGATATCTCATACTTGTTTGTTTTTGAAACATTTCCCCTTTCTGTAAGTAGGAAATTATTTATGATTTATTAAACTATATTCTTGAATAAGACAATCCTAAGATTCGCTCGCTCTCTCTCTCTCTCTCTCTCTCTCTCTCTCTCTCTCTTTCTCTCTTTCTCTCTTTCTCTCTCAGCATTGTTCTTATTAGGTTTTTTAAATGAAGATCTTATTTACTTCCTAATATGTTATATAACATACAACCTTGTCTATATTTCTAAACCTTTTACGTAACTGGTATTTAAAAATTTGAGATGTCTTCCTGAGAATCCATTAGTGGCTTCTTTAAAAAATGCGTGGAAGGGACAGAACTCTCCCTAACAGTTCCTCTGACATGAATCAATACATGTTTGTAATTTTTCATTCATCATAATTAGTTCATAATTATACCGTTGAATCTAAACCTCCTGTAAAACACTAGGTGACGTGCTGGATGACAAGATGAGTGTGTTATTGACCATCAAAAAGAATGAGGATTTTCATATTCTCTCCTCACTGGATTCTTCAAGGCTCTCCTCCACCCTCGATTTCCCCCGACTGGACTCCCCAGCATGACTCACCAGGCCGGTCTTCTCATCCCCCCGCCCCAGTACATTGACCTGCTCCTCTTCCCAGCTCCTCGTTTCTCTGGCAGAGACTGTCCTTTTCCTCTTCACCTCTCATTCACCCTGAGGACCCACCCAAAGTTCCCGTCTTTGTGATTCTCCCTGAGTGATTTCTCTCTGCTCTCATCTTAATATATTCCTTGAGTGTGTCATTTTTTTTTGGCAAATAACTATTCACAGCCTTGTCGTATTATCTAAGTATCTTCTGTGTTATTATGTACATCTCATATGTCTAATATCCCTGTAGGGGTGGGCGTGGAGGGAGAGTTTAGGTTGTCTATTTCTTTTGTTTAGTGCTGAGAATGTGGCAGACAGTAAAAGATTCTTATTCAATAAGTGTGTTGATAAATTAAAGATTATTACTTCCTTACCAGTCAAAGCCAGTAAAATCTGTGGCCAAAGACAGGTTTTACTCGCTTAAGTAAACTAGTGTAACCTATTTGGAGAAAAAGGCAAAAGAGTTTCCATAAAGGACCGTCCTCATCTTCCAGGTTTGTTCATTCATTCCCACTCACTCAGCAGATAGTGACTGAGTAGCTCCTCTGTGCTAGCTGTGGTTAATCAGAATAAACATGGTCCCTGGCTTCACGGTGTGCACAGTCTAGTAGGGGAGATTGGTATTCCACAAGTAAATCAGCAAATAAATATATAATTACAAATTGTGCTAAGTGCTACCTATAAAGGAAAGATAGTTTGGGTGGTAGGCAGGGACTCGGTCAAGTTAGGAAATGACATTTAAGCTGAGGGCTGAAGGATGGGTCATTAGCCAAGAGAGACCAAGTGAAGAAGCCAGGCAGCAGGAATAGCATGTGCAAAGGCCCTGAGGCGTGAAAGAATTCAGTGGGTTTGAGAAACAGCCAAAGGTCAGTATGTGACTGGAGCATGGTGAATAAGGGGAGTTAACATGGGTTGAGGCAGGTCCAGATCCAAAGTGCACTTAGGGTCCAAAGTTGGGTATTTGGGTTTTAAGCAACCTGGTGTACATTTTAAGAGATTTTTTTTTTTTTTAGCTGAGCCATCCTGCCACCTGTTGGCAGCTCAGTGGCAGCTCAGCTCGGGCCGGGACTCGAACCACTGTTGCTCAGAGCTCAAACTCTTGAGCGAGCTCTTAACCAACTGAGCCACTCAGCTGGCCCTAAGAGATTTTTTTTTAAGCCAGTATATGTGCCTAGTAGTGCTCCAAGTAACATATATATAAAATCTTATTTAATACTGAGAACATCCATATGACATAGGTACTTTTAATATGCCCATTTTCCAGTTGAGGAAACCAGGCCCAGGGATGTTAAGCAACTAGTCTGGGGTCACATAGCATGTTTGTAAAGGAGTCAATACAGTATATAACCAGGTTCTCTTTAGCCTCCAGAGCCCAAGCTGTGACTACTAGGTGGCCTTGCCTCAAGATCACTTGGCCACTGTGTAACTGATGGGGTTTGACAGTGTAGGAACAGACAGATAAATTAGAGGGCTCTCTCAGCAGTCCAGGTGAGAGGTCGTAGCTATGAGGGGGTGCTGTTTAATTGGGGAGAAATTGATATTCTGGGGTCAGGGTGAGGAGGCAGACAGGGAAACATGATATAAGGGAATAAAAGTACAGTGATGCCTTGGTTTGCAAGCATAATTCGTTCCGGAAACAAATTACTTATATTGCAAGACATCACTTGTTTACCATGTTAAAATGTATTAAAAATGTTTGCTCGTCTCGCGGAGCACTCGCAAGCCACGTTACTCGCAATCCAAGGTTTTACTGTATATGATTTATTTAGACTTCTTAAAAAGGTTTGAAGTCTCGTTTTAAAGAATTTAGAAGAGAAACAAAGCAATCAGTGGAGGCACAGCATGAAAAGGAAATAAAAATTGGATCAGAAATGAAGTACAAATCACACTAATAAAACAAGCTTTTTAACAAATTTTAATTAATACAGAGGAAAGAAAATAAGAGTGAGAAAGGAAATACGATAATTATTATAAAAGAAAATGTGTCATTTGTATGGAATTTATAATTCCCTGCTAAATTAGCTATGCAAGCTGAAACAGATAACTGCTTAAATATAGAGAAATTGGTCAAAAATGTGTCATGAAATCTGAAACGAGATCTACTGCCCTCCGTCTCCTGCCTCTTTTCCTTTCCCTCCCCTTTCCCTGCCTGTTGAAATCTGACCAGTCTTCACAACCCTGTTTAAATCCCTTTCTAAAATAGAAAAACAAAACCACTGACATGAATAAATGGTTACTTTAGCCCCAATCAACAATTACCAGCAGTACACATGGCCTTGCAGGGTGGAAGCAAAGGTTACATGATGTTCAGGCATTTCTGTTGAAGAGAGCAGGGATGGGTTTAATCTGCTTGAGAAATGTTTGCTACCACACAGACTCATTTTTTAGCAAGCAAGTTTTGGAACATAAAGGCATAAACATTATCTAGACACTTTTGTTATGTGGATTACCAAGTGGGCTGAATAGTTAGAATGAAGCATCCATAGGCAAATCTAGGTTGGAAGCTTTTAGGGAAAAATATTAAATATAGCTGCCATGTTAGTAACTTCTCTTCTTTTGAGAAAAGGTGAATCACAATGGCTAGAAGTCAGTTCCCATCAGGTTCTCCTGCTGAGATGTGAGGTAACCTGTTGCCAGTTTTCAGTGAGCAGGACTGGGTGGAGCCTAGGTGTGTACCCTAGGAGCTCCTATAATGACGAGGGCGGCAGAGAGTCACCAATGTGGCTGCCAGTTCCCACTTCATACTTGTCTTCTCCAAGTCTCCCTCATCCTGGGAGAAGTCTCCCAACACTTGGGACAGAGCTCACCATCAGCCTATGGGACCTTCCTTAAAGGGTGAGCACCCCTTTAAGGGGTGCCAAGTACTTTCTGTGGGGTGATTGGGAAACTTGCAGAGCGATGGTAGAAGGTGAGCGGAGAAGGTGGGCAAAGGTAGAGTCTCATTCTGTGTGCACTAGGCATTGCCAGAGTATGACAGGTTGTAGGAAAGCACTGTCACTTTCATATAGCAGGTTCAGGCCACTCTAGTGTCCTTTTCCATATAGAGTCTCTCATATGAAAGGAAGGAAGGAAAGTAAGGTAAGCGGAAGAAAGGAGAGAAGACACAGAGAGGATGGATAGCTAGATGCTAATACTAGGCCATTCGATCATTCATGCGTGCATTCACCATTATTACGTCAGAATACAGTGGGGTCCTGAGAGCTGAGATGACCAAGGCACAGTCTCAAGGTTCCTTCTTTGAATAGTTAGCCACATGTTCACAGATACTGGTATGTCTAGGTATTATATGCAAAGTCCTTGGCATAGCATCTGGCAAATATTTGGTACTTAGCAAACCCTGGTTGTCATCACATCACCATCACCATCACCATTATGAGACTGTGAGATCCCTGAGGACAGATGAGTTGTTCATGCATCTTGCAGTCCCTGGGTTGGCAGTGTCTAGTGAAGAGGTCAGAGTCCATGAATGTACATTGACCCAGTGACTAACTGAATGAATACATTTTTTGAGCACCCACTCCATGCAGACACCTTTAAAAGGCATGGAGAAAGCTTCAGAGACAAACCTTTGTCCTAAAACGAGATGGGGCATAAATAAATAAATAAATAAATAAATAAATAAATAAATAAATAAATAAATGTTGTAAATTGAAAAACCAATATAGAGGGATAGCATTTGCTAAGTGCCAAGCGAATAAAAACAGAAGGAGCTTCAGGAATTTGGGGGAGGAAGAAATTCTGTGGGTTGGTAGGGAGAGTTGTGACAAGTATTAATCCAGAATCTAATCAGGTTCAGAGTTTCAAAAGAAGTGCTAACCTTTTGACCCTTTGGCAGTGGGGATGGGGAGAGTGTAGTGTGTGTTGGTAAATATTGAACAACCGGCTCTCCAGAAAAAAAAGTATGTGTATGAATGCATATGAAAATTTACATTTTACTGACAAAGGGTTGGTAGCACACAATTCACGAATAATAATAAAATATCCAATACTCTTTCTTCTAAATTCCCTGAACCAGTTGATTCTCACAGAATGTTTCTGCTGGTTTTTGTTGAGCTCTTTGTATCCAGAGCTGACCTGTGGTTGCTATTGAACCATGATTTGACTAGTAGAATTTCATCCCAATCCGCTCTTTCCCAATATATTTATTGTTGTTAAATCTGATGTGATCCGCTAAACTATATCTCTCCATTTTGCATATTATATTTATTAAACTGAAATCTCTTTCAGCTTCAGCACCAAGTGTGTCAGAACTTACTCATTCACCAATGACATGAACACCTTTGCTGAATCAGATAATAGTTTTCAGATACTGGGAGAGTATTTTCCTCTTTTTTTTTTTTTAATACTATTCGCAATGTAATGATTACAGACATGACTCTCGTAAGTTTAATCTGCATTATTGACATTTCTTCTATCACTTTCTTAACTCTAGATAATCAACAAAACAAGAAATCAAGCCCTGACTTGTAGAGTTTGTTGATTTCCGAGGTGTGAATACCCCCACCGTGGCCAATTTTGTGATATCCTTGAACGTGGAATTGGGAAGAGATATACAGTAGCACACCATTATGTAGTATTTCTGCCACGTAGATGCTATACACATAAATAATCTCAAGAGCATAGAAAACAAAATAAGTGATGAGTTTTGAGTATTTATTACCTTTGTTTTTAAGCATAATTTATTTAATTACAAGTTTATGTTTTAGATTTTAATATTGCCTGTTTTTAACAACTGGCTCAAAGAATTCCTGCAAATTGAATCATGGAGAACTGGTAGGAACCAGGTCTGACACACACATTGCCCTCAGTCCTAGTAGGGTGAAAGTCTCCTCTTGGGGTGAGGAGTTCTGTACTTTTTGTCACTTTGTCCTCTCAAAGACAGACAGGTCTTAGTCACTCATGCTGCCTCCAGCAGAAAAACTCAAACAAAAGCTCATTTCTTTCCCGAGTACTGTGGGGAGTTTGACGTGGATCTGGTCTAAGCTGCATGACTCACCCTAATGGTGACATTCAGTGTAGTCCCTAATGACTTTGCATTTCACACTCATTTCCATTATATCTTTCTTTAAAGATTAAAAACAAGACAGAAGGAAGGACCTTGTATGGCTATGACAGAGGATGGTGACAAACAGAGCACTTGGGCCCGCTGTCAATTAATTACCCACTAGTGTTCTTTAAAATCTCCCTCCTGACTGCCTCCTAAAAGAACCCCAAACTTGCCTGACAGGTTGGAGAAGTTGACAACTTTCTTGTTTCTCAACCAAGACAAAGAGGCACAATTCCTGATATCAAAAGCACAAACTTTTATCCGCAAAGCAAACTTTTATAGAGAAATTTGACAAAAACAAGCTCCCCTGGCTCCACCCCCGGCCTTATTCTACTTTCTTAAGCAATGTCCCTTTCACACAAATGTGAAAAAACTGCCAAGTGGGAGGCGGGAATAACCTGCCTGCCCCGCTCCCCTGGCTGACCCATGGCAGTTTATTGTTGCCCTGGTTGGTAAATAGCTGATCTGTCATCTCCCCAGTGCCCCCCGACTCTTGCAGGCAATCTTGCCCCTCCCCAGGCCCTCCTGGGCCCTCCCACAATCCTGTGACAAGAGGCGCCTTCAGACTGGCTCCCACATCTGACTGGACAGT
This sequence comes from Hipposideros armiger, assembly GCF_001890085.2. Lineage (NCBI taxonomy): Eukaryota > Metazoa > Chordata > Mammalia > Chiroptera > Hipposideridae > Hipposideros > Hipposideros armiger. Next base: position 730,726 of record NW_017731538.1, read on the forward strand.
GCCCGGATATCGCCCATTGTTAAATATTGTGACTATCACTCCTGCTTGAATCCTTCCCGTCTTAGGATTTGAGCCACGAAACACCCTGTGTGCTCACCCTCACCTCCAGATCCAAGCCCGAAGGCTCAGGCCCACCACATGGTTGCAGGATCTATCTTGTTTTCAATAGAGAAGAACTCAACAGCTTAGACTCAGGTGAGGGTCTTCACAACCTGCAAGACCCCTTCTCTAATGTGTCTGCCCTGCATTTGCAACCCTTCGCTGGATTCTAGGTGGTTTCACTCATCCCAATTCCTTGAAAACTCTGTGTGCGCTCACCAGTCCTGACAGGGTCCTCTGTCCCATGTTAGGGCTTCGCCATCTAGTATTAGATCTTCCAAACTCTTAACCTCTGCCCAGCTGGGCCTTATCATGCCAGTGTCCAGATTCTCCTGGGGCTGATCCCCACCTCACGCTCTACTGACTTCCCTGACGCTTGTTCCTCTCTCTGTGTTATCAACGCTTAGTCACAGTGCCTCCGTTGCCCATGGGTACTTTTTCTCATCTTCTGCTGTGGGTTCCAAATCGGAGCACTCATCTGAACCCCACAGCTGTTGAGAGGAGTTCCCAACTTCCCCTGTTCAGGATACAGCCCTGGTCCTCACAGAGGCAAGGCTACTAGTTTACATTGGGGTCTCCTGCCCATCAAAATCATAAAAGACATGGAACCTGTTTCTCCAAAGGGAAAGGGCTCTGCAAAGGAGCTGTAATGTGATCGATATTTAGTCATTGACTCATAATAAAATCATTTTTCCAATTAACATGAACTTTTTCCTACTTTGCATTGGGTTGTGAAATCACTACTACAATTGAGTAATTAAATCATGGTGGGGTTTTTTTTTTTCTCTCTCTCATTTTCTTTCTTGCTATTGCTTTAAAAACACTGCTCACAGATGTTTAACAATTTATATGAAAAGTGAATTCCAGTAAAAGGCCTATTAATTAAATTATTTAGCCTGGTTGAGGAGCTTTCTTAAAAAAAATAACGTGTATGTTTAGGATCAGGAGGGTTTTCCAGTTGTCATTTCAGGAGATAAATGTGTTGGGAAAAAAAGAGTGTAAATAGAAATGAATGTCATTTTATCGAATTAAAGATGAATGCTGAATTTGGGGAGCTGTAGTACAATGGCGTCCTGGTTCAAACTTGCCTTGAAAGAGATTTATAATCATGGGATATGAAGCTTTGTCTCCCAAGGGCTCTCCTGGTGACCATTAACTCCTTCAATTCACCACTCTGAGCACCCAGAAGGGGCAGTTTGCAAGGTGGACGGGGTAAGAAGGAAGGCTGTTGCAGTGTGTGTGACAAGTCAACAAGGCAAAACAACAGCAACTTGCTTTATCCACGCCTCTGGAATTTAAAGTGGTTTGACAAACCAAAAGCCACATACTATCAAGTATATATTATGCCAGTGGGCCTTCACTTGGGCTTTGAAGTCTTCTTTTTCTGTTTCTATCATTGAGATTTTTCGGAATGGTTTTTAAAAAGGGAATTCGTAGTCGTTCTAGCACAGTTGGTTCCAGACATTATTGTTGAAGCCCTGGCATCACCATTGTATTTGAGCTCGTTTTCCACCTCAACCTCTGAAAATCTTTTTCCACAGAACTGACAGCTTAGGTCTGATCTGTGGTTACACACAAAGGAGATGGTAGCTAGTAATGAGGGCTCTGCTGTGGCTGTGATGCTCGAAGAGGCTTCCCTGATGGAATACTGCAAGGCGTGGTTTAAAATATTAAAAGGTGTATTATTCAATGGAATTGTTTTTGATGCTTTTGATACCCTTAGAGGTTGCTGGGGAAAGCTAGAGTTCTTAATGACTGACTTGAAGAATAAAATGCCCTTGAGCCCTGCGGTCAGATGCTGAATTCCTTCTGCAGGTGGAAATGCTGCACCTTCCAAGGGAAGCCAAGTCTTATTTTTGTGATGACCTTACCCATTTGAAACTTTCCCGGAATCTCTTATCATGAGGTCCCCACCCAAAGAATGAAAAACACCATCTGATTTCTAATTTCCCTATCTCTTATTTGAGTTTGCAACTTTCTTGAACAACAGATGGCCAGAAAAATGTGTAAGCCCAAATAAAAGCAAAGCATGGGCTTTACTGTGTCTTCACTGGTGTCAGTTGCTTTTTAAAATTAAAATTATGTAAATGATCCCTTGGCTTTACGCAGGAGAAACAGAAAGGAAGGATGCAACCCCAGCACTTGAGTGTATTTTACTTTGGGTTGTGTGTAGGGCTACTTTTTTCTTTCTTTTCTTTCTTTTTGTCTTTTTTGTTTTTTGTTTGTCTAAAGCTTTTAATATTTCCTCTTAAAGAGAAACAAGAAAAGAGGCATTCAGTAGAAGCATTTTGCAAGTTGCTCATTCATAAAAGCTCTCAGTTTTACCGGCAGCCAGCCTAGACTATTAGGACTGGCAGAGACCTTAGAGGTCCTTGTTTTAATTGACTTGAAAAGGGAGGAAAAAGATTCTGGAGTCAAAGACCAAAGGAGGGCCTGGCCTCTCTAGGTTTGGCATCTTTCTTACCTCAAGGAGTTAAAAGTCGGGGGCTGAGCCTGATCAACCAGATGGTCTTTAACAGCAACATGGTTCATATTGTTTAGATTATCCTGTTGCAAGCACCGTGCCTCGTTTACCTTTTATGGAATAAAGTGTGGAAAATTGACCACAGATGTAAGTAACCAAGAATGAAGGGGAAGCTGTTGTTACCAGGCCTCCTCTTTTCTCTCCAGCACGCCTGATCCCACAGATAAAAATAAAAAGAGAAATGGAAGGCAGGCGGAAGGATAGCTTGCCTTACCTCGATGGCTCAGGTCTGAGCGCCGTTAGCCCTCTGTTCTATATTTTCATAAACCCACGGTTGGCTTCAAGACTCATGTGCAGGCTACCCTCAAATTCTGATTTTCCAAGGGCCCTCCAGTGAAAATAGCATACCACGTAAGCAGTTTTTCCATCCTGTTTTGAAAGGCAGGGAGTGTAAGGCCAACAGACTGACATGGAGCAATTTTGCAGCCCTCCATTCCCTAAAGGAGAGAAGTGAGTGGCATTTTGCAGCCTAAGGAGCGTGGATAAATTCTGCATTCCCGTTGATTTGATTGCTATCTCTGCTGCAGGCTGGGCCAGATTAATTAGAACTAGGCCCTCGTTATTTCTGAGAATGTATGTCTGAGTTTGCAAAAGAGTTGACTACTCGGAATGGGCCCAGGGAAGAAAAGAGCTTGTTGAGACAGGCCTATGCTTTCCTTTACAGCATGCTTTTTAGGATTATAAAGTCATTTCTGCCTTTTGAGGCCTTCAGAGGAATATTCTCCAACCAAAGTAATAAACTAGGTTTTATGAAGTCCCTTTATTTTCAGTCACTCCCTCTTCGCCGCTTTCCTCAGTTCTGCCTCCCGCTGCCAAGGCCATGCTGACTTTTGCCTCTCACCCTTCTTTGTGACACTTGCTGCCTTTGCCTGTGGCTGTAACCACCACTATCAGGTGACTAGACTTCTGCTTGTAGGTCCGTGAGGGCCAAAAATTACCCATGGGTGCCATTTCTCAAAGTGGTCTTCTGGGTCGCCTTCACTTTATGTGGGGTCCAGCCCGAGTTGGGGCCAACTGCTCTGGTCGCATGTATTCTGTGTCTTCAGTCCCATCTAGTTTAGCTCCCCTTTCTCCTGCCAGGCGTCTGTGCTCATCCCTTTCACCAGGCTCTCGGGAGTCCTGGCTCTACTGTCAAGAAGCTCTCCAACATCAGACATCCTAACTGATTCCTCACGTATTTTCCAGGAAATCTGGGCCAGTCTCCCTGGACACTGCCTCTTTCCCATGCTTCCCCGGCTTTAAGTTCACTGTCCCCCATGACTCCTTTGAAACCTGTATTCCTTTGAAGCTGAGGTGCCTGGTTAGCCCACTCCCGTCTGTTACGAACCCCTGGATGATTCCTTGCACTCACTGAGGATTTTGGCACTTGGAGTTGTCACACACTCCTCCTTTCCTCCCTGGTGAACGCGACAGCTTCCCTACTGACCTGTCCACCAGCCACATAATTCCTCTATCTTCTCTGCTTCCGTGGCTGTTCCACCCACTCTGCTACAGGACTTTGCTCCATGCTCATGTCTGGAATCATGAAGACTTGCCCTCTGCACTCCGCATCCCTGCCCACAACCTTCCATTTCACCATCTCTACTATGTAATTCCCACGAAGACATGCCCATCAACCTCTAGCTCCTGACCCTCTCATTTTCCCAGATCCTCAGTCCCCTCCCATCCAGCCTGGTCAGTTGCAGATTATTTCAACCACATTCTCCAGCCAGCTTAGTTACCCCCACCCCACCCTTTTTGTTCTTTCAGTGCTCCAACTGAGCAATCCCTAGCTTGAATCAACTCACAAAGCCTTTGTCCTGAGCCCGCTAAGGGCCTGCTCAAAGCTTCTGGAGAGAATCGCTTATCTGTCTAAATGAGGTGGGACAAACCCTTGGCTTCTAACATGATCCCAACCAACCCCAGTCCACACCCCGATCCCTCCTCAATCAGCCCCTCTTCTTCCCTGTTCATCAAATGTCTTGGAAACTCATCTCTAGCGCTGCTTTTTTGCTTCCACTCATGCGTCAAACTGCAGTTTGGCTTCTGCTCACACTGAACTGCTCCGGCATAGGTTACCTGTGACTTCCCAATTTCCAGATTTTCTGTCTTCACCTCACGTGATTTCTCTTCAGCTGTCTGCTTCTTGGAGCACTGTCTTCCTCAGCTGTGATAGGAATCTCTCAAGCTTCGCCTCCCTCTCTGAGCACTTGTTCTGTTTTCCCCAGTAACTCTTCCTTTTCTTTCTACCTAAAAATTATTACTCCCTGTGTTCCTGCCCTCTCACTCTAGCCAAAACCCTGATTCTGCAACATGGGGAAAAACAAAGAAGGTTGACCACATCAAAGGCCACTTCTGAAAACATCCTCCTCATTCAACACAGATGGGAAGCTGAACACACCAGCTGACTGATGGTGCTTAACAGTTTGTTTCTAAGATGATGGGCATGAGTCCCAGGACTGAAAAGTGTCATTTTGGTGGTGATAGCAAGCATTGGTGTCTGTGAGCTCTGGATGGGCAAGCCCATGGCATTAGCGGAAGGTTTGCGCTACGATGTTGGCTGTTCAAGTTCTCCTAGGCTATCCAGGATGGTGAATAGGCCATTCCTAGAACCTGGAGGAGAGTTCCCATTTCAAAAGCTGGGGTGTATAGTGGAAACAGTGTGGGGTTTGGAGTTAGACATTATATTTTGAATCCTGCTCTCCTCTTACCACTTATGTGACCTTGGGCAATTGACTCCTCTTCTAGCTGTGTCTTAATGTTTTCAAATGCAAAATAGATAACATTATCTTCCTCTTCTGAGGATTAGGGATAATGCACATATTAGGAAGATATTATTTGCTAGACTTAATTCAGTAGGATAATTGAGCTCAATAGAGTTATTCTCTTAGGCTAACTATTAACCTGAAAAACCTGACAACTCACCAAAAATTACTTAATAACCTCTTTTATGGGGCTAGCATCAAGAGTGGAGGAAGAGAATGAGTAGGACTGGTCTGTGGCTCAGGCTGATTGTCATGTACAGCATAATTAGAGCCCATTCAGTCACAATCTCTCGTTCAGGTGTAGATGGTGTTGGGTAGTGGAAGTTCTGGAGATGGAGAGATCAGTGTGGGCTGGAGTAGATGGGACAAGTGGCTTTGGAAAACCTTGGGCTGCCTGGAATAAAAATGTCATGTTATTATAAAGCTAGCGATAAGTGATGTCACCATAGGCTTCTGTTTAAGTTAGGTGGGGGAATTAAAATTAATGCCAACGGCTCCCAGGAGCCATTGAATACTTTAGAGTGAGAACATGGTGAAAACAATGTTTAAAGAAGATTAGTTTAGCTTCCTTATATAGAAGACATCTTTGATTGGGAGGCTGAGGCCACAGAGGACATTGGACAGACTGTCACAGGAACCGGAACCTGATCTGAAGAAGTGCAGGGATATGATGAAAATGAGAGAAACTTTTTTGTCATAAAATATACAGGACATAAATTTTACCATTTTAACCACAATTCAGTGACGTTGAGTACATTCATGTTGTTCTATCATCACCACCAGAGGAGAAACTTTTATAGCAATTCGCCATTGGTGCAACATCTCAGCGCAAGATCAACATTTTGTATGCTTTGTCATTTGAATACTTTCTAGTAATTTTTTGTAATTATCACATGTTACAAAGTATCAGTTTGCAATGATTTGGAAATTTTAAAAAAGAGACTGGTCCTGTTCTTCAGATTGCTTGAGAAGCACTCTGCTGAAGGAATGAGGACGACAAAGGGTCTCTGGGAAGGAACAGGTAAAGTGTAGGAAGGCTAATCCTCTCCCCTCTTCTTCCAGATAAGACTTTATTCATTCTCAAATCTCAACTTCTGGGTCCCTCTCTCCAAGAAGCTTTCTCTTCCCTACTTCTCCCCAAACTCCCAAGTTTCAATGGATGTTAATCAGCCTTTATGTTGCCCCTGTACCGTGGATATATTTCTGTTTCTGCCACCGCAACACTGTCTGAACTGGCCATCTTGATGGCCTCCCCCGCTACAATGCAAGCTCTGTGAGTGGAGACCATGGTTTTTCATCTCTCTACCCACATTGCTTTGCACACAGCAGGTGCTCCGTGAAGGCCTACTCACATGAATAGGACTGAATTTTAAGAGCAGACATGTAAGGGTGGATAGAGAGATGATGATATGTGGGGTGAAGATAAAAGAGCATCAAGGCCAGGCTTGGTAACCAAAGTCCCCTTAGGGAAGGAGGAGGCCATTTGCCTGCTGTGAGTAAGACGTGTGGGGAAGACTTGGAAGCTGAAGCACAAAAAATGGAGTTGGGCAGCCTGTGTGGGGAATGTGCTGGGGAGGCAAAGAGAGTAAAAGGGAAAGGCAGCAGCGTGTGTCTGCTTCCTATTCAGTCTTAGGCCTTGTACCTCTGCTGAAGCATTCATCCGTTTCTTCATCAATATCCAATCATCATATATACTTCAAACCCTGCCATTCACTTATTCAGGAACAATTTATTACAGACTCTACTTACATTATCCCCAACCCCTAAACACCCTTTCAGGGTAGGTATTATTGTCTCCATTTCATAGAAAAGGCTCAAGAGGTTGCGTCTTTTTGCCCAAATTAAGGCAACTAGTCAGTGGCAGAATCAAGCTTTGAACCCAGGACTTCAATCCCTCCTTGCACAATGTCATGAGGCCAGTGCTCAATAAATGTGTGTGGGATTAATTTCATGAAAACTCGAACCAGGATGAGAAGAAAGAGGAGAAAAGAGGCAGTTTGGGGTTAGGGATTGGCTCAGCCAGATCAGAGGAAGATTGAGAAAGAACAGGGTTAGGGTAGGCACCGTGCAGATTAGAACAGCTCTTGTCTCCGGGAAAGAGAGGCTGCATGAGTAAGACTGTTTAGGATGGAGAATGGACAGGTTTGGGGATGGCAGAGGAGACCCTGCTAGTTCTGATTCCAGGGGCACTTTATGAACAGTCACTCTAATTCCCTGTTCTGATTTCTGAGCTGAATGTAACCTCGTGTACTCTTCTTTTTCGGGACACAAGGATGATGGGGAATGGGACCACTCCTGGGCCAGTGGTTCTGCTGATTCTTTCCCAAAACAATGTGGCAGGAGAGATGGAAGGAGAGCCCAGCTGCCTCTGTGGGGAAGAGCCTTTGGTACAGACACTCTCACTATAGTGATCCGTTGCTTCTTGTGGACTTCACTCTTTTCTTTTAATCCTCAGGTGTCCACGTTAGCAGGTGGTCGAAACAGGATTGAATTAACCAACATTGGTCTTAGCTATAATGGGGGCATGAGGTAGATGTCTCACCAAACTCACCTACCACCACCTTCTTTGGGAATGATGGCACCCAGGGACCCAGCTAAAGGGGCAGGCCTGGGAGGCCATGCTTTAGACCTTGTTTGGATCGCTGACCCAAAACCAGCCACTCCGTGTCACTACCTTGCACTCCACTCTCTAATGTAGTTTTCCAAAGTCCATCCGATGGCCTAGAGGCCTTACTCATCTTGGCCCATGCTTCTTCTCCCAACTCTTTTCCTATTATTCTTCCCTGGCTTTCTCTGTTTCAGCTCCACCGGTCTCCTTGTTCCCTTCATGGGCCAAATAAACCTCCATCCCAAATCCTTCTCATTTTCTGTTTCCTCTTCCTGAATGTTCCGTCCATCATGTATTTGCATATCTGGCTCTTTCACTCAAAATGCTTTCAGCTCAAATGCTTCCCAGGACTGTGACCACCTATTTAAAAATAGCACTTCCTGTTTCTCTATCCCATTGCCCTGCTCTGTTTTCCTTCATAACCTGTGATTGCTGGCATAACATGTATGTTTTCTTGCCTTTTCATCATCTCTTCCCTTCACTGGAATGTAAACTCCCTGTGAGCAGGAGTGTATGTTGTCCTTTCCTGTCTCCCTACAACACCCAGAACAATTCTTAAAACGTTGTGTGTGCCTAATAAATGTTTGCTGAATGAATGAATGTCCAGTGACCAGCTGCTGTCTCAGGAATCCAAATTAAGGACACAGTGATTTTCTTGGTTGGCGATAGTTTCTGGCCCTTTTGGGTCAGTCAGGCTTGGGACTGATAGTCATGTTCATCACATGTAAGCACAGGAAGTTGGTCAAGATCAAAAGAGAAGCTGAGAGAATCCAGGTGTCTCTGAAAGGGGAGGAGAAGGTTTTGCTGCCTGGGGGCATCTCTTTCTCATTATGGCCTGACCTTGTTTGTACTTCTTTTGCCCATAGACTTGTCTGGGTATCTGTATTGGTTTTACTGCATACCAAATTATCACACACTTAGCAGCTGAAAGCAACATGCACTTGTTATGTTACAGTTCTGTAGCTCAGAAGTCCAGGTGGGCTGGTTTCTCTGCTCGGGGCCTCACGAGATGGAAATCAAGGTATTGATGGGACTGGCCTCTTATCCGGAAGTCCTGGGGAAGAATTTGCTTCCAAGCTCATTCAGCTTGATAGCAATCTCCACTGCCTTGTAGTCATAGGACTGAGGTCCCTAGTGCCTTGCTGGCTTTTGGCAGGGACTGCCCTTAGCTCTGAGAAGCCACTCTCAATTCCTTTCCATGTGACCCCATCCATGCCAGCCACAGAGAGCCTCCACACATCGCATCCCTCCCACAGGCTCTCTGACTTCCTCTTCTGCTACCAGCAGGAGAAAACTGCACTTTTAAAGGTCTTGTGTGATTATGTTAGGCTCACCCAGATAATCTATTGATTAACTCAAACACAACTAACCTGTAACCTAACATTGTCAGGACATGTGTTCACCTCATACTCACAGTCCTAGCATTCGGGTAGAAAATCTTTTTTTTTTTTAAGATTTTTTTGGGGAATTGGGAGAGGGGGAGCAGACAAGTTGCTGTTCTTTTGTTCTTCAGTCTAGTTGTGGAGGACGTTGCTTCACTGGCCCATGTTGGTATTATCATTGCGCTCTTCCCGGGTGAG